>NW_026857033.1:0-410546 GCF_026571515.1 Ruditapes philippinarum | reverse complement strand
GGTAAATCATTTAATTTGATAAAAGGTTCTTACATGTCATTCCACATATCTTTTTCTTCATTGCTTTGTATAAATGTTGTTTACCCTTAAATGTTCGACACAGTGCATGTCTGGCATAATAGTGAACAGACCTGAAAAATACATATGCTTTAATATTAGATTACATCTGTTATTAATTATAAACAATTTAATGTATGAAGACATTTGTATTGAAGTTAATTAACCTATAATTAAGACAGGCAATGCTCGTGTTTAATTTTCTTTTCATTGTGCAATCAGTGATATTCATAAAATCTATCTTTTACGATTTAATTGTGCCGAGTTTAAAGTTGTAACATCATATTTATATGATTTCTACAAACAAAGCAACAATAAAACAGAATTACATACATACGCATATAAGAGAAATAAAACTCACGGATAATCTGAACGATTGTCCCTTTTCTTTCGACTTGGAAGGTTTTTCTCATGTAAAAATGCACTTAAAATATTTGGCTTTGTCTTTGCTAAATATAATCCAAATGTTTCTCCAATAACAAGTCCAAGAATAACAAACACTATGACTTTAACTTTGTGCTTTAACTTTGTGCTTCAAGTAACGTTTTGGGTAATTTAGATGTCGTCACTAGATGTCCAAGTATTCCCCAGATTTGCCTTTCAATAAATATGTTCATAAATTTAAAGTAAAGGAGTAAGTATAATTGATTTCTAAAACTATCAAATTACTTTACGTCGCACAAAAACAGTAGGGTTCATATGGCGACTTTCCAGCTTTACTGGTGAAGGAAGATCTCAAATGTCCCCACCGTGCAATATTTCAGACACGATCGGGCCCGTAAATAGAATCATTGACGCTTCGTAAGCTAGCTGGATAGATTCCTTACATGAAAGAATCCAAAGACTATGGCGGGGTTCGGACCCATAGCTGTGAGGAGCAAGTGGTTTGAAGTCAACGACCTTAAAACCGCTCGGCAACGGGCAACGGACACCCCTTATACATACGTAAGTCATGATAAAATTACATACGAGGGATCAAGAGTAAAACCTACACTTTGTGATATATATTGTATTACATCTACCACAATTGCAATAAACTTGATATTATGTAAAATGTATCCTTCTTGTAACTTTATATCTTTGTTAATTGGTATTTAATTGCCTTATAGTCATTATTTGTAAACTTAATGTTATAATTTATCTTATTTGTAGGCCTTAAATAAAAGGACTTGGAAGCTTAAAATCGCCGTTAGATGGTCTTGACATTTTGAGGAAAAACTAATACATTCTAATATATACAAAAAACTTGTAATATACAAGAATAACTTATATTTCGTTCAAGCATAACCTTCCTGAGAAAAAGTATTTCGTCCGTCTTGATGTGTCTAACACAAATGCGCTTGTGAAAAAACAAAAAACGATACAAGTTTGAGGTTAGTTTTCCACAATATACGTTGTCTGGGGAAAACAATTGAACTGAGCATTGATCATTGATTAGATGACGAGGTAGTTAATTATGTACATCTGTTTGAGGTTTGTGAACAACAATTGCGCTTTAAAACAAATATCATTAAACCTTAAACTCATTGTTTATACTTTTTCCTTGAAATTTTTAATTATCATTTAGTACTCAAAACATTAGGGTTAATTTTGTTTGTAACGGATGGGTGTATAAACGATTAGACAAGTCAAGTAAATATATTGAAGAATTCTGTTGAAAAATGTATTGTCAACGAAATGATAAAATCTCTTAGAGTTCTCTTCTATTATGAACCGATACAGATTGTCTGTCGTCACGTATATCAATACATTAGAAATAAGATAACCAATTAAAACCCCTTTGATCTTTTGTAAGATTACCAACTATGTATACTTGTTTATGATTAAGCACTTGTAAGAACACCTCATTAATAACATCATGTAACATGTATTTAAAATATTGAAAACAATTTTTGTTGAAAATATAGAGGATTGCAGGTTCATTTTGAGTATTTTCCGACCGAATGAGTATTGCAGGTTCACTTTGATTATTTTCTGACCGAATTGAAGAAAGATGACATTAAAATTACATTTTAGAAAAGGGTAACATTTACAATTATTGATATTCTCAGTTGATGCAGTTACATGATTGAAAAAATTTCTACTATAAATGTTTTTACATTATACATTTAGAAAGACTATCAAGTCGAATAAATGCTTATGTTATTTCATATGTAAAAATGCATCAAACATTTTCTTTTTTAAATTGACCATAACAATAATGTGTGACGCACCATCCACTCAATTTATTGTGACAAAAGAAGGTATTTTAAATAACACACTGTGCCTTCACTTTGCGAAAGTGATAGGAAACATTTTTTTCTCCTTATTATACAAGCTCGATGAATCATTTGCAAAAGTATATGGGCCATTCTGTATGAATTCGTGAATCATTTAAATAATATTAGTAAATTACATATAATCTATACCAGTCAAACAAATGACTTAGTTTCAATAACCTTATAGCTTCCAACACAATCGAACACAATCGGACTAAAATAAATTGGTACAAACTAAATTGACTATTTATATTTTAAGCAATGTTTTGTATTTTATCCCAACAATTTTTTATTATTAATTTAGATCAGTGACCAATATAATAGTATATTTTTTGAATTATTTAACTATTAAAGCTCAACTTAACAATGAAGAGAGGGACACAATGTCCCTTTTCTTATGAATGTCGAAGAAGTTTTCTGGTTATATATTATTCATACCCTCTAATTAAAACTTGCTCTAGAAGTTTCCCAGGTTGTGAAGTGCAACAAATAAAATACAATCCGAACTGCGCATAATACCAAGTGCAGTAGATAATTTTGTTTTCCCCGGGAGGTTGTTGTAAACTCTTAGAGCAAATGCATTTGTTCATATGATAATAATGTTATGTGCGAAGCGAATTTCTGTTAAAGATTGTAAAGAAGTATACACACAGTAGAAACATAACCTTTAGCTTGAAGTCAGCTAACAGTGAATTGTTCTTAAACCAACTTTACATCTTGTATATCAAGCATGCATAATGTTTTGAGATGCAAGAATGCAAGATCATATTAGATTGTCTTATCTTTTCACATGTGATTAAATTATTAATATACTTTTTGACATATTCATGTAACAAATGAACGTAATAGATCTTAGAATATTTCTTTACTATCTAAAATCTACTGACACTCATTTTTATGTGACTTGATTTGCAATTATCAACTTTTATTTCAAATGAACGGGTACTTCACAAATAAGTTTCTATTGCGAAGAAGCTTTTACAGTTTGATCAGAAAAATTATGTTTCGTAAAAGTAATCATATTTCTCATTTTTCCCAAATTAATATTTTTTTAATACAGCATCCGAAAAGGGGATGTAACTGTTAGCAGTTTGCTTTGACAGAACAAGAGGTGATAGGGAAAATTATTTTCCTTAATCATAAATGCTCGATGAATCATAAAAGTGAATCATTTATACGTAGCGGGCAATTGTTTTGTAAATTAGCAAATTAATTAGCAAATTAATTACATATAATTAATATGGGACTCGTTCCGAAATGGCCGCTTCGTGAGCCGCGAGGTAGTTAAGATGAATGGTTACCGATTTCTATCCGCATGGCGCCTGGCATAGTGGTAGGAATTGGGAGGTACATGGTATGCAACCAAAAGGTGTCTCATAAGTCAAAATGGCTGGGTGACACTATAACAAACAAGTCCTTTACCTTTACCTTTTATAATCCCAAACTGGTCAGTGACCAGTTATATAAGTAACAACTTACAAATACCTAATTCATCCGATGAAGGGGAAATGAACAATTTAATTCTTACTCATAACATATCATATATTTTTAAGTTTTAACACTTTTATTTTGATATTACATAATGCAGTGACTGTATTTTCGTATACCCAATGTTACGTATATTATCATTTAAAGGACATTAAATTAAGTTAATAAAAGACGTTTTATACATTGAGATAAACAGTTACTAATTTATACATATATTTGTCAATTTGATTTGATGCTCACTGATTACATTGTATATTATTTTCCTTCTATGCAACTTACAATTTCATTTGCATGCGATTGAATCTAATGTAATTTTGTATCATATTTTCATGATTGATGATAAGCTGTATATGCATAAGTCAAAATAAATATTTTGTTCTGTTCTGTTCTTTTATGACATTGTATATATAAATTTCAAAAGTAAACAATAAATCATATTGGAAACGATTTATAAGTCGTTATTATAATTCATTGAACATATAAGTTTGAAGATTTGATTGTGTATGAAGAATATGTGTGACACTATTATAAATTGTACCAGTCCAAATGATCATGTAATCATTAATCAGTTAAACAACATTCTAAAAAAGGAAATGAGCCACACTTATGATTCACTCATTATATATTTTTTTTAAATAATTTATCTTACAAAATTTTTGATTAATTTTTATTAATTTATCTGTTACATTTAGTCCAAAATTTATGAAGTTGTCAATCTAAAAAATATGATTGTCACACGCAATGGAAGACATTTCTAATAGCTAATCTATTTGATTCCGATATAATTAAATATTACTCAGATCTAAGGACATGGAAAAATGACCAGATCGTATAGGCGTATTTACGATTTTATCCAACATTTTTTGAATAGATATATGTTTCAAAGTATAAGATAAACCCAATTCACCTAAGTTTGTTTATTTTTAAACAGGTTCATATAAGGAAACTGACACCACTCGTAATTTATGTTATTTTTACATTCGATTTGTCATGCTGTAGTAAGGTAAATGTTTTATAGCGATATTTGATACCTCATTTTCTTTCTTTCCATTAATTATCAGATATTCATTTATTTATATAGTATTACTAGAATGATATTGAAAATTTCTCCTAACAGACAAAAATATTGTTATTTTCTTTGCTATTGTTTCAAACAAAAACATTACTTGATGTAAACTATTTTACTATCATTGCATGTGTTGGGACAGTGTCAATTGTACATAAAAAGACTTTTACATTTAAAGGTATCAGAAATTTAAGCTAAGTACATGTTTTTGACAGTCATGAAAACGTGATAATGTAATATATAAACAAGATATTCACCCCCCCAAAAAAAAAAATAAAAATAAAATAAAATAAAAAACAGCCTGACAACGTTTAAACGTTTGTAAAGATTTAAGTTTTAGAGTTTGAGCCGTTTTCCAGTTGAATAATAAATTCAAAATTATATTAGAGTATTTCAATTGGATATACAATGCCTCTATGCAACTTAATGTGTGGCAAAAACAACATGGTCTTTCACTGATAGGTTCATACAGTTTAAAATTCAGTGTCATTATCAAATGTGTTTTTTCTTCTGAAAGATGAATAAAAATTTCATTCTTTTATCAACGATCTATTTTTATGGGAAAGTTTTGCTGAACTTGCAACTTCAAACATTTAACCTCGTGTTAATATTAACAACTTGTAAATTTAATATTTCAAAATCGTGCAAAATTTGTCATTTTTTAAGTGAATAATTGACAATTTGAAATAAATAATTCCTTCCTTTTAAAGATGAATACATTATTACTTAAACCGGTTTTTGTGTAATTATCTGGAAGACTTTATTGGCTAATACATTATAGCGTATAAAGCTATATCTTATGAAATATAATTATAAAATTAATTAACAGTTAAAAATTATCTTCTTTCCCTAATATTATTTCGTGCATGCGCCATTCTCTTTTAACTACCATATTTATTTCCTACAAGTATTTTGGGTGTATTCCGTTTTTTTTTATCTAACTATCAACTTAGTTGGTATAACAGACCCACCACTATAACCCAATTTACGTTTAAACCAAGATGTTTAAAAAATTAAAACAAAACAAACATACATTTTTTGCGACTGGTATTTCAATGCGGTGACTTAGCAGAAAAAACTTGGTATGGGGACCAAACACTGTGAATCTGTCATGAAAACGTAGGATACAGTTTAAGATTTGTATTGATATTGAATTTAAGTGCATTGTTTGTAACTATTATAAGGTCATAAGGTATGTATCAATGAACCATTTTAAGTTAAACTATAAATAAATAGCAGTCAATTAGTACAAATTAAGAAAATTTGGTATAGCTAAAAGTTTGGTCGAAGTTTATATCTTTAGCGAAAAAAGTAATTTTCATTAACTACTTTAAAAATCACCTTGTAATTAAAGTCCATGTTTAAAGAAATTTTGTTTTTAGTGATGAAATAAGTTGTGTCATAGCTCTTGATACATATTTTTTAATTCTTTTTTATCTTTTAAATTTTCCATGCACGTAGATCTGAAGGCAAGCGGTTTTAATGAAAATACTAGAACCAGCTGCAGAACAGAAATATAAACGGCATATTAAATCTCAGAATATATTTTCTTTCTGTAGTAAAGGAAGAGTTAAAAAAGGATTGGAACACCACGCTAAATACCGTATTCCCATATATACTGGATATGGTGTTTTAATGATAAATGCTTAAATATTGCCTTTTCACCAAGCGGAATGAATTTTATATCTTTTCACACCGATTAATGAATAATAATGTATGAAAAATGCAAGAATTGCCAAAAAACGATATTTGACTGTTCATTGATTATGATTTCTGCAAGCGTCTAGAGGTACTGCTCCCGTCCTGTATTGAATTAAACCCGTATAAAAGCAAAACATTAATTTCTGATTAATATTATTACAGTGATAAATAAAGAACATGTGAGATGTTAATGACTTGAAGACAATTTCGCTTAATGTGGAACATTGTTTGCTTTCATACACAACAATTTCAAATTTAACTATAACAAAAATAAAGAAAGAAAACAAAAACGCAAAAGAAGCTAGAGGATTATAAGATTAAGCTAAAAGGTCATTGAGCTACTTTTGGAAACTGTAAAAGCACACCAAATTAAAATGTTTTTAGAAAAGTAAAATCATTGTCATTTTTGTGGTTCAAATGGCTTTAAGGTTAGGAATGTGCAATAATCAAATATTGATACAGAATTTCCACTGCATTAGCTAAAGAAAGGATATTAATAAATTTTATTTTGAACAGATATTTGTATCAAGGATAAGTTTATATAATAACAAACGTTTCTTTTCGAATATCAAATTGTCTCTTTCAAAATCAATTTGTTTGATCTAAATACTAGAAACACAATGGTGTAAATGACTGTCAAAATACTGCACTTAACTTTAGATACCGATGCTGTAAATGTAAACAAAGTTGGTTCAATTACAACTGATATTGTCCAACCACATGCAATGAAGGTGAAATAGTTTACATATTTACACAGTGCACGTAATGCGTGTTATTTGCCAACAGGTAAACAAGAAAACAATGTTCCATTTGTTTGAAGAAAATGTTTTTTCATCATATATGGAAATACAATGTGAAGAATAGAAATATTTGATGATGAAAAGGAAATATTAGAGGTTGCTGAGTCAGAGTAGTTATTAGCAGA
Organism: Ruditapes philippinarum; assembly: GCF_026571515.1. Classification (NCBI taxonomy): domain Eukaryota; kingdom Metazoa; phylum Mollusca; class Bivalvia; order Venerida; family Veneridae; genus Ruditapes; species Ruditapes philippinarum. Next base: position 403,051 of record NW_026857033.1, on the reverse strand, counting down.
AAAGAACAGAACAGAAAATATTTATAACATATAGTACAGTTTCTAGTGTGTAACAAAGTTTATAATATAAATCAAGATATTTGAACGATACATTTAGGATGAAAATACATGTAATGAACATATGAAAGTATAAATGCAATACTGAATGAACTTAGTTTAATTATTGCAAAGTCCGAGTCGTTACAGTATATAAGCAAAACAGAACAGAACAAGACAGAACAGTAAAGCTTCTAGTGTTTAACAAAGCATATAATATATTTGAACGATTTATACTAAATGAAATGCATGTGATGAAAGGACATATAAATGTATAATGTGACAATGAATGTTTTCTTATCAACATTATAAGCAAATATAATTGCAATGTAATTGCCTAAGAGGTACATAAAGGGGAACCCTCAAAGCAAAATGTAAGTCAATATTGCGAATAAGTTACATTAGGACTAACAGACCAGATTGAAACATTGGGCTGAATTGGATTTGAAATCTTAAACGCTACCATAAGTAGTTCTGTAAGGTTGTTGACTATTTAACACATTTACGGATCAGTGAATCCAAATTCTTGTTTAGAAGTACGTCATCAAAATACTTAACAGTTAACGTTAAAACAGTTTCATATCACTTTAATTATATTTTGATAGGATCAATGATAGCTACGTAAACAGATATTGCACTGCTGTAAATAACCGTATTGCATGTTGTTTACATATTACGTGCAATTGATAAAATAGATTTTCTTTTATTACTTTAACTAAACGCTTACTTTACTTAAATTACAATATACAGTAGAACTTCGGTAAGTCGAAGTTGAAGGGACTTGCGTAAAAACTTCGACACATCGGGACTTCGACTCATGAATCGCTCTCAATTCCATGACAAAATTTCGACCCGTGACTAGTCCTAATTATAAGCTCTATAACGAAACATATTTCATGTTTTTCCATCATTAATCTTATCTTTAAATTTTACAATGATAAATATAGCATGTCAAATTACGTTTTTCACGACTACCCAAAGAGTTACAAAAGGCGTATGATTACGAAAGGGCGATAACTAAACCAGCTTATAGTAAATATTTCGCGTGTTATTCTCACGCGACACCGGGTCAAGGATGTTTTCAAATGAAAGTAGTGAAGTAGTTCTTACTGTTTACTTTCAAATACCACTACGGCAATTAAAAAAGTTACGATTAAAGCATTTTATCACACATTTTATCGCAAACAAAGGCTGTTTGAACACACGGCTGTGTTATTAACACCTACCACACAAGTTGATTGGAAATCGTCTTCGCAGCCAGATAAGGTGTGAAAAATGTCTCGAGGTCAAAGGTGTCAAAACAATCCAACGACTTCGACTTATTTGTGGTAAATTGCACTAGATTTACTTTATACGGACCACGAAAAAACCTCGACACATCGAAAAATTCGACACATAAAATTTCGACTCATAAATAGGTTTTTATAAGGAATATATAGGGGGGAAAGTCGGGACTTTCATTTTTATTCGACACATCGAGAAAATCGACTAATCGAAGTTCGACTCATAGAAGTTCTACTGTATGTATTAAATATTAAATAAAAATGAGCCAGTAGAAAACATTGTTAAATATCTCTCTGTTCTGAGGCAGTGGCGAATTGAATGCCTTTCTGGTAATTTCTGAATGTATAATGTCAGGGGAAATTGCGCCGAAATTGTTGCTCTTCCTTACGATCGTTAGATCACACTCCTAAAGAAGTGGTTGGTGTTTCTTTTTATTGTAAAGTAAACTCAATGTGTCTATCTTCACTTTATTTAAACATAAGTTTTATCGTACCCGACATTTAGTCTGCCATGTTGGTGGATGGTATTGTGTAGAAAGCAGTACCAAGTGCAATTTTTATTTCTGTACCGCTGTCGTTGAAAACAAAATGTCAAACGAATGATGTTTCAGAAAAAAATCAAGACAAAAAGTCACCATTTAATATTTTAAGCCATTAACTATGAGGTAATTTTAGTACATTTTGACAATCTCGAAAGTGATGACTTGTAAATGAATATGAGGAATGTCATACTTTCAATTAATTTATGTTATTCAACTTATCTGTAATGAAATAAACCAGAAATATCTAAGTCTGAAGACATTCTCGCGCCTTTGCTATATTAATTCAAATGATATCATAACTCGTATCATATTATCTTTGTTTAAATCTTAGGCATCGACATTTTATTTGCATATGAATACATTTGCATATGAATAAAAATTCGGCTTTGAATTTATATAAATTTCGCACATAGTTATTTCTATACCCTAAACAGTTAAAGGAAGGTAACTCGGAAAAGTATTTTTAGTTTGCGGTCGTTTTTTTGTAATTTCAAACGCCCAAAATCTGCACCAATAGACCTTGCAAACGGAAAGTATCTTTTTCATTTCGATTTTTGTCCGATGCTTAATGCATTGTCTTATTAAGCATATTTTGTCACTGAACATACTACAGTAACGTTACAGAAATACAGTTTCAATCTGACAAAATTCTTACCATTGCAAACAATGATATTAATTAGTTTTGTTTGGCCGAAAAGCTTATTTTTTGTCAAATATACCTTAAATCAAAAGCTTATAAAAAGCACTAGCATCAAACATTTCAATCACATGTTTGGTTACAGAATTAAAAAATGAACAATCAGAAAAAATCGTTAAATAGCAAGTCGTAAGTCGGAATAATGAAGTTGTGAATTGCCAATCTTTATTTTCCCTTTTTTTGATACGGTGCCCTACTTGGTGGATGCCTTTCTAGTGGCTTTATGTGAATGGATATTGTCAAGGACCGTAAATGTTGCGCTCCCTAACGATCATTACTCCTTCTTTTTTTTTTAATAAGAGCACACTTCTCAAGAAGTGATTTGTCGTGTTTGTTTGGTAAATAAAGTAAACTCAATGTTCTATCTTCACTTTATTTAACCATAAGTTTTAACATACCTGACATTTAGTCTGTCATGTTGGTGGGTGGCATTGTGTGGAAAGTAATTCCAAGTGCAATTTTGCAATTTTTATTTCTATCTCACTGTCGTTGAAAACAAAATGTAAAATGAATGATATTTCAGAAAAATACCGAGATCAAGTAGTCACCAATTCAATATTATAAGCCATTAACTAAGGTAATTTTAGTACATTTTTACAAACTCGAAAGTGATGACTTGTAAATTAATAGGAGGGATGTCATACTTTCTATTAATTAATGTATTTCAACACTTATCTTGCGCCTTTCCCTTATCAATTGAAACGACATTATGAATCGTATTATTTTATCTTTAAATCAAAATATTTTTGAATATAAAATATTTTGCTTTAAGTATATATCAAATTCGCACATAACTATTTCAACACCGACTAGAAGTCAGGTGCTAAAAAAAGTAATCTCCTTGTTTTATGGCCTTTTTACCCTATTCAAACGTCCTCACAACTGAATCCGGAGATCTTGCAAACGAAAAATATCTTTGTCATTTTGTTTTACCCCAATGTTTTATACTTTGTGGCTTGTACTCACAACATTATCGTCACGGAAATACAGTTTCAATCAGACAAAATTCTTACAGTTGCAAAACAAGATATTAACTTTTATGTTTTAGTCAAAATGTTTAAATTTCTTTTGAAATATACATAAAATCAAAAGCTAACAAAAAAGTTCTAGCATTAAACATTTAAATTATATCCTTGGTAAGAAAGTTAAATGACACTTTTGTTCAAATCTCGGTATGAAAACGTTTACCAAACATACTTATACTGTTAAACCGTAAAAGATCCGTCGCAATAGAAACTCATTGGTGAAATACCCTTACATTTAAAAAATTGAGTATTTCAAAACAAGTAACATAAAAATAAATGTAAGTAGATTTTATATAGTAGGGGAAGATTCTAAGCTCTGTTACATTCCTTTGTTTCATAAATATTCATGAAGTATACCAACAATTTAACCAGATATGAAAAGATAAGACACTCTAAAATGATCTTGCATTCTTGCATCTAAAACATTATGCATGCTTGATACATAAGAATAAAGTTGGTATTAGTACAATTCACTGTAAGCCAACTTTTAGTTACAGGTTATGTGTCTGCTGTTTGTAAACATAACTGCGATCTTTAACCGAAAGTCTCAAGCACATAACAGTATTATTATATGAACAAATGCATTTTTGCAAGAGTTTACAACAACCGCCCGGGTAAAACAGAATTATCTACTGCACTTGGTATTATGCACAGTTCGGATTGTATTTTTTTTTGTACTTCACAACCTTTGAAACTTCTAGGGCAAGTTTCTCTTAGAGAAAATGCATAATTCTTCGACATGCATAAGAAAAGGGACATTGTGTCCATCTCTTCATTGTTAAGATGAGCTTAAATAGTTATATTATAGTTGATAAGATGCACTATTATAATGGTCACTGATCTAAATTAATAAAAAGAAACGGTTGGGATTAAAAACGAAACATTGCTTAAAGTATAAATAGTCAATTTAGTTTATACCAACTTATTGTGTTCGATTGTGTTGGAAGCTATAAGGTTATTGAAACACACTCGAATCTGTTCCTGAAACCAACCAGAACTAAGCAATGAGTGCAAAGTTCCTTGCTCAAGGTAACAATGGCTTTCTCCTGACGGGGTTCCAGCAATCCTCAGATTACTAGTCCGACAGGTTTACCACTTGGCAACGCCGCCATAATTTAAAAGTTTTTATGGCAAATTTTTTTTTTACTTTCACCTGTACAAAATGATAAAACAGAAATAAAATGAAAAGATAAAAAAAGGAAATTATCACAAGCATTGCTCATTTCCTATTTATATGTCACCAAGCCGATAGACAGATAAGCAGCTTGAATTGTACGAAAAATAATTGCAATTTTGTCAGGTTTAATCTGTAAAGGTGTCATGGTTTCAGATATATTCATTGCCGCTTATCAAGCAAAATCTTACGTAAAGTCAAAATGTAAACCATAATATACAATCAATTAAAGTAAGTTTTTAGGATAAAAGATACATATCAACATTAATCACGCAATGTGTAGATGTGTAGTTTTAAGCGTTATAAATAGGCATTCGACAAGGAAAGATTTTTTACGTATTGTGATACAATTAATTATTGTTTATATTGCTTTAACAAACATGTGTATTAAAGTAAAATACTAGCTTTATCTCATTCAAATTTTACATTGAAGCAATTAAGTGCAAGGCAAAATTAATACAACACGCACAACCATCAAAATAACAGGCGTTGTTATATGTAAGAAACTTTTCACAGTTCGTTATTCGATAAAAAACCAGTAACTGATTATTCCCATATATAAAAGATGTCTTTTTTTCAACTTCATGTATTTTAAATTATAATGTAACATTAGGTATAAGAAAATATAGTCACCGCATTATATAATAACAAAATAAAAGTGTTAAAACTTAAACTGCATTTTGATATATGATGTGTTATGGGTAAGAATAAAGTTGTCTATTTTTCCTTAATCGGATGAATTGGGTACTTGTGAGTTGTTACTTATGTGACTGGCCACTGGCCTGTATGGGATTATATGTTTTTTACCATGATATGAATGGCTACTTTACAAACTCGTCCCGCTACATATAAATGATTCATTTTTACAAATGATTCGATAAGGAGAAGAATGTTTCTTATCACTCCTTGTTATGTCAGGACAAACTACCGTGTATAACTTTTTTTTTCACAAGACATTGGCTGAATGCTGTAATATTAATAATTGTTAATGGTCATATCTACAAGGAAATGTATTGCAACGTGGACGTTTGTTGAACGTTCACATGTACAATTCTCACACTATAGATGCAGTCTAATGTAAGAAGAGAAAAGATCATGTACCGTATATTCAAGGTCATGTAAATTTAACATTTAAACATTTAATTTTAACATGATCATATTAATGTTAAAATTATGTCTGTTTTTTTTTAATTAACAAAGACAGTATAAAGCTTCAAGCTTCCAGATGAGCCTTAATATTTCAAGGAAATCGACCTTGAGAAAAAAAATGTACTAAGATTTTAATGAAAGTAAAAGAAAATCGAACTCAAGCAATAATTAACATGTTATAAGCGATCAATGACTGATTTTGAAGTATTTATTATCATATTTGAACAGCGTGACTAACGCAATAGGGGGTGTAATTGCATATTTTAAGCTCTTTTTGTAATGTAGATTTACGTTGATTGTAACTGCCGTTTGTAATGTGTAAATTACTTCTCTTCTTTATTTTACAGTAAATAACTTCAATATACTTGTTTTCAAAAAAAACCCCATGAAAATTAGTTTTTTTCTTGAGGTGTGCTGCTTTAAATAATTAATTTCTTTATTTTTGCTATATTTTCAATGAGTATTTTTATTTGGTAGTTATTGAAAACATTCCAAAAGTACCGCCAGTTTTAACAGCAGCTTTGCAGTGAATCTTCAAACATATGAAGTAAAATGAGGACGTCAGGTGCAAAAAAGCTATCTTAATCGTTTTTGATTTTCTGTATTTGCCCTAGAGCACTGTCAAGCTATTGTTACTCATACATTCAATATCCCTCATGACTGTTTCTCTTAAACACTGTCTTAAGCGTTAACTGTGTGTGTTTGACGTGTAAAAATTAACAAAAATAAATTGTTTTGTTCATGCTAAAAATTCTTCCAATGTGACGTGATACTTATCACAAACAGGTGTATGTGGCAAGTTATCTGATAAATGATCAATGATTATTTCAATTGTTGTGTCAGATAAATTTGTATGTTGTTAGATGTTGTCACAAACTCGAAACGGTATATTATATGGCCAATGTACATGTGTCTCAAAAGCGATGAACATTTATGTGTTTCTGATGTTTTCTTTTAAATAAATAAAATACCGAATTGAAGTACAAACTAAGCTAATGAAAACTTATTCATTAAAGTACATTGTGTGTATATTCTTTTTGTCATACATTATACATGATACACAAAAAACACGTAATATAGTTTAGTCATACGAAGAAATTAAAGATAACTTAAAATGACAACCTCTACTACAAAAGCAAAGCCAAAAGAAAAAAAGGGGGGGGGGGACAAAAGATTGCTATAAGTAAGTCAGTGGTTTCAAGTTTATCATTTCTACCTTATCATTTAATTTTTGAGTGATGTTTTCTTTTATTAAAATGGTGTCACAATTTTATGGATTAGAAATTCTTACACAAAATTATTAATTATGTGAAGTGGGCGCTAATTGATTAATGATCATTCTTTTGTCATATTTGTTATAATTCCTATAAAATGGCCTTGATAAAAAGGTATTTCATCATAAAATTATTAGTTCATTTTTTCAAACAATCTTTGTCTCTGGAGCTTTTGAAGTTAATGTAATTATACGTCTAAAACAATGTTGGAGGGGGGGGGGGGGAGGGGGTGGGCAGTTTTTATATGATGATTATTTTTTAATTTAAAAATGCACTTGCATTTGCCATTGCTGTTTTATTTCAAAAACAATTCCATGTCCTAATAATTGTCCGAATAAACAACAACAACAACAACAACAACAACAACAACAACAAAATGTTTTTCTCGTTGATATTAACAATTAAGTTGCTATGAAATGTTAAACGTATAAATCATTTCGTTCTCCACAACAACGAGTGAGCTTTAAAACAAGTTTTTTTTTCTGTTTCATTTTAGATATAAATCAATTTATTTTTCTTCGACTTAGTTAGAATTTGTTTGAGTCTGTACATGAGGGGTAATAAAAAATGCAACAACCCTCACGCCCCGTAGAACCGACTTAAGCTGCACACAATTATTGACATTTAAAGTGCTATAATCAATGATCCCGAAGGACTAGAAAAATATAACAACACTGATGTGAAGTACAAGACAACTTTTTTCGAAGTTTATCCTACGTCTCTTCATAACTATTATTCTAGACCACAAGTTAGCAACACATTTTAACTGCTTTAAAAGACTGGATCTTTATCATATTCCCGGCAACCAACAGCAGAGCTTGGAATATACTTTCCAGTCCCCATGAAAACGCATGGCGCAGTTCTCTACAGCCGCGATACGCAAAATCTTTGTGTTTCCCCCAGATAGCAGACCCATATGCTATACATGGCCATACCATTGCAGAAAAAACAACCCAAGCTCTGCTTTCAAGTTGCCTGCGAACACATTTGGCTATAACAAACAAAAGGTATACATATTTGTCAATACTTTTGAGAGTCATACCATACGAAAATTTAAAATTTGTTTAAGTAGTAGAGATACTTCTAAAATGGGTCATATTGCTTTTTTTACATTTATCATAATATCATTTGTAGTACACCATTCGTATCATGCCATAGATCAATAAGATATACATTCCACCAAAGTTTATACCCTTTTTTACTTACACAGCTTGTGTAGATAATACTTTTTTATATGGCTTTGTTTGTTTCATTTTACGCCTTTTCCCAACAGTATTTCAGTCATATAGGCGAGTAGTTTCTTAACCATCGTTCCTGGAGAGTTACACCATTACTAGACTACTTTCCTCCGCGCTAAACTTTTATATAGTAATTTAATATTAATCTCACCATTAATCAAAGAACACAGAGATTTGTATGCATCATCAATGTTTTCTTGTGATCCTAATCATTGTTCTAAACGAATTACTGTTGCTAAACAACTATCACACGCAAAATACAACAGAAAATAACAAAAATAAAAAAGCAGCATTTTTGATATTTATGTATCTATTTTTTATTACAAAATATAACATAATTGGACGGAATGTAAATCATTATAATATAATACTGCATCACAGAGGTAGATTTATAGTTATACAATGATGAACTGTCATGTCAAACAACTGACATATCAATATTTACAAATAAATAAAATGATTTTTCATGAAATAAATAAAATGATGAAATGACTATTGCTTTTTATATCACAATCAAAGATTGCACCATATCATTTCATATGAATCTTTCAAATATCATTGTAATGAACATTTAGAACGATAATGAGTTATTCAAAACGTATATCATACAAAAGAGAAATTTCTTAATAACATTAAGAATGCATAACAACATTAAGAATGTTATGCAAATAATACTGTCGATGCCGTTAATCTTAGGAAACTTGGTTTGAATCACTGCATTCAGAAACATTTCCCTTTGCGTAAAATACGATAAATTGCATCTGGCTTATATCCTAGGACTTCGCGATTTTCACCCCTGCACAAGACCTCCTAATGAATTTGCGGTTTCACTTTCCAATTCAGCTGTAAGTATCTTCATACAAATTTCGCTCAAAATGACTTATCTGCCCGTCACCTGTAAAGAAAAAAAAAAGCATGTTTTTTATTTACTTACTAATAAAGGTGACAAGCTTAGTATTACATTTTAGGATATGCGCTTTTACTTAAGGGCATATTTTAAGCAACAGAAGCAATAGATAGTTTTGTCCATTGGCCAGTGAGAAACATTTTATAACCTATAACAGGACACCAAAAAAGAAGAAAAAGAAACAAAGGTGCGATTTTGTGAAATAAAAGTAAAAGCAGTTCTGGGACATAATTGGCCTTTAAAACTTTAGCTATCATAGGTTATCACAGATTTTCTCAAATCTCCATACACACGAATTCATACTTGCTTTTATAAGTGTTATCAAATACGTTTAATACTTTAGAAAATAAAACAGTCTCACCTTAAAAAATAGTAACACATTTTGGGAGTGTAGAATAATAATGCATATCAAATAACAAGAACAAATACATTTTTGTCATCAAATCAATCTTCTTATCAAAATGAGTTTTTAATTGTGTCATTAATCACATTCGTTATTCTAATCAAATAAGTGGATAAATTGAGGATTTAAAATAACGCGCATCACCAACATTTGTTTTGACTGATCATCTTTTGTTTTCGCTTTCAATAATGTCACCTACACAGTGCATTTTTTTATCAAAGTGGGATACAACTTTCATTGATAGTAATGATATATATTATGTATCCTTTGTCTTGGGTCGACAGAATTTAACAATGCTGTACTAAAGCCATTAAAATACAGAGAGAATAATTTCAGGCTTCTAATATATATTGATAATTCAAGCGGACTGGTTTACAATGAGCATTTGTTCCATAAATATTTCAAATATTGAGAAAAAAACAAAATTTATCAATTTGGTAGTTTTATAAAATATTTCTTAAAACAATGTTTAGAAAGTGATTTAGTTTGAACATTAAAATAACAAATAATGATACTGTATTCTAAAACATGTTATTATCTGCTATACAATAATATGTAATATGGGATTATGTTTTTCACACTTGCCAACAACAACTACATGTATATATTAATTATTCAAGGTTTGCTGATATGTCTGATACTAAATACTATTTACATAATTATATATAGAGTTTCACAGACCTTCCATCATAGACCAATATACTTTAAAAGTTCAATTTTCTAATAAATTAGTAACACTCTTGTGATTGGACATAGTTGATGTTGTTAATTTATTTTTAACTAGTATATTTTACACTACAATTATTTGCGCTTTTGATATTGAGTGAAAACTTTATAAACACAATGATTTACATAGAAAAAACATTGAATGAAAATATACTTATTTCAAATGGTAAAATAAAATAATTATAGAAGCAAAATTTACCATCAACATCAAACAGTCCGGCTACCCAGGTATCTAGCATCGCGTTTTTATGGCGACAAAGATCAATCACCAAACTTGCTATGAAAGACACTGAAATAAAAATTCGACTATGTTACCGAATATTTTTAAATAAATAGATTATTTTAAAGGTAAATTCATTGGTGAAGTTAAGTAAAACTAAGTCCATGAGACATATAAATAATTGACCTTAGAAAATTATAAATTTTCAAACATTTATCAAAATATTAGTCTATGTCAACAAAGGGATTATTGTTCATTCCATATAGCAAAGATAAAAGGATTTGTATTTCAAACTTAAGATTTACTTTTAAGTATAAAGTTCTATCATGAGTCGTTATGAAAATAGTGACCGCGTTTATCTGTTAGAAATTTTGTAAAATTTTGAAGTAACCTAAAAATCATCAAACGTTAAATGGATATCTAAATTATAAATAAAAACAATAGCACTTTAAACCTCTCTTATTCGAAAAGAATATTAACTAATTAAGCAATACACCTGACAAATTTAAGTAGAAGTCAGAAAATGGTAAATCATATTATTTGATAAAAGGTTCTTACATGTCATTCCACATATCTTTTTCTTCATTGCTTTGTATAAATGTTGTTTACCCTTGAATGTTCGACATAGTGCATGTCTTGCATAATGGTGAACAGACCTGAAAAAATACATATGCTTAAATATTGGACTACATCTTTTATTAGTAATAAATCATTTTATGTAAGAAGACAAAATATATCAAAGTAAATCAACCAATTCATAAATACAGACAAAATTCGTGTTTAATTTACTTTTCATTTTTGTCAATAATTTGCAGTCATAAATCATTTTTTATTATTTAAAGGGTGCCAAGTAAAAAGTTGTAATTTTGCCACACTAAAAATTAAAAAATAAATATACATGAGAAATAAAACTCACGGATAATCTGAACGATTGTCCCTTTTCTTTCGACTTGACAGGTTTTTCTCATGTAAAATTGCACTTAAACTATTTGGCTTTGTCTTTGCTAAATATAATCCAAATGTTTCACCAATAAAAAGTCCTAGAATAACAAACACAGTGACTTTCACATTATCCGCAGTCATCATGATCTTGTAAATGATCCAGTAACACCACGTGTAATTTCCAAAGTAAAACGAAAATCAGAATCTAGAAGTTTCCAGTTGTTTGTACGTTTTGCGTTGAACAAAACTGCCTCTGTATTTTATCCACATAGAAATAAAATGTACCGAAAATACGCACAACTGTTCATCAAAGTAGTAGAGGAATTTTGATCGTGACTCTTTTATCTTGAAATGTATTTCATAATTAAAACAGTACATACGACTACACGCACTTGCTTAACCATCTGGAAATATCATGTTTCAATTTTTGTTCTTATAAAAATGTATTTTCATTATATTTCCATCGTAATTTGTATTTCATTAATGAATGATGAAACTCAGTGTTTTATAAACACCGTTACTACCTCCGAGCTGTGAGATTATTTTAATGTAACTAAATCACGATTACATACACCGTCTCGTTTTTATACAGTAGTAAAAACCACAGTTCATCGTTAAATGTACACCTACAGCGTAATATGAATAAGCTTAAAAATTAACTCGGTTTCTTACTTGTGTTTCAAGTAACGTTATGGGTAATTTAGATGTCGTCACTAGATGTCCAAGTATTCCCCATGTTTGCCTTTCAATATATATATATATTTTCATTAATCTAAAGTAAAGGAGTTAGTAGAATTGATTTCTTAAAATATGATTATTATTTAAAGTATTTTTACTCGGGTTTTTGAAGTACTGGGGAATTAATAAATTTTATGGTTTAAGTAATTTACATATGAAGTTTTTTACTTTTGGAAACAAAATGTATATGTAAGATCAGGATAAATGAAGTAAATGATAAATGAAAATGTGTAACATCAAAAAGCTTCTACGAATCTTTTTCTTTTAATATATCTCCCCGTTCCAACATTTTTATTATTCTTAGACACATAACTCTTTGAATATAAACTTTAAAGAATATAAATGGCGGAGGAAGAAAGTCATAAAAATGATTTAATTTCATTTTAATAAGTCAAATAACAAATATGACTATCTCGAAAAGGGAAGATTTCTCAGAACCAATAAATACAACAAAATGATATGAAAATTGCAAACACTGTTTGATTGAGTTTGTTCTTAAAAAATATTTTAAAGGGTAAAAGTGTAATTTAAAATTCATAAGAAAAGCAGACCCAAAGCGGGAAAAAATGAAAATGCCGCTGGCTCGATTTGATTGAGCCTGTTCATGGAAGGTAGTCATTTTAATAATCCTACGATTGAATTATATACATGTACACAAGTGAAATCAATAATAATTTTTCATCATAAGTTTGCTAAAAACTCAGGATAATTGTCTTTCGAATAATGCACGTTAAATGACTTTGAAATCATTAAATACATAAATAGACATGTCAAATGTCAACCTTTTTTATGCTACTTAAAAAGAAGAAGAAAATTATCAACACGTTTCAAAATTAATAAATTAAATTGACTTTTTTCTCAGAGTACTGATAAGTTTTTTCTTCATTTTATTCAGATTAAAAAGTATATATGAAAACTTTACCGCTTCCTTATTATGCAGATGTTTTGATTAACCATAACGTCATTCTAATTTTCATCATTCTAATCCTTAACACTTACTGTTCGTGACTCAAATGATGACACAGCTTCACAAATAATTAAATCGTAACATAATCGAAATGGTGTTAAAATAATGACTTTGCAACCAAAAGGGATTGTAAATAACATTTACAGCAAACAGTAACTTTTCCCGCTGTTCAGAGACCGCTGTAATCTATCAACTTTTATTGTAATTCTACTGATGCTTTGTTTTGTTTGGTTTCACGGCGCATTAACACTATTTTGTTCATATGACACCGAAAGTAATTCAGCTGATAGACGAGATACATTGACATATTTGAAAATGTTATGTTTGACTTTACGTCGCACAAAAACCTTAGGGTCTATTTGGCGACTTTCCAGCTTTGAGGATGGAGAAAGACCTCCAATGTCCCTCCATGCATTATTTCAGACATGAACGTGCCCATTAGTAGAATCATAGACGTTCCGTAAGCTAGCTGGATATATTTTTCACATAAAAGAATTCAAAGCCCGTGGTGGGGTTCGAACACAAGCTGTGAGAGACAAATGGTTCGAAGTCAACGACCTCAACCGCTCGGCAACGGACACCCCTTATATATAATAATATATGTAAATCATGATAATTCTACATAGCGGGGATCAAGTGTAAAACCTACACTTTGTGATACATGTTACATTACCTCCGTCAAAATTTCAGCAAACTTTATATCATGTAATATTTATCATTCTCTTTGTTAATTGGTATTTAAGTGCCTTATAATCATTTGTCAATGTTATGATTTATCTTATTTGAAGGCCTGAAATAATTTATATTTCGCCCAAGCATAACCTTTCTGAAAAAAAAAAAGTTTCGTCCGTCACAAGGCAGATCTTTTTATGTGTCTAACACAACTGCAGTTGTGAAAAAAACAACAAAAAATGATACAAGTTTGAGGTTAGCTTTCCGCAATATACGTTATCTAAGATAAACAATTAAAATGATCATTGAATCATTCGTAAGATTACGAGATAACTAATTATATACATCTGTTTGAGGTTTTTGAACAATAATTGTGTTTTAAAATACATATCATAAAACGTTAAAATCATTGTTTATACTTTTTCCTTGAAAGTTTTAATCATCATTTTGTACGCAAAACATTAGAGTAAATGTTGTTTGTAACGGATGTGTGTATAAACGATTAGACAAGTCAAGTAAATTTATTGAAGAATTCTTTTGAATACTGTATTGTCAACGAAATGATAAAATCTTACAGAGTTCTCTTCTATTATGAACAGAAGCAGATTGTCGTCACGTATATCAATACATTAGAAATAAGATAACCAATTAAAATCTCTTTGATCTTTTGTAAGATTACCAACTATGTATACTTGTTTATGATTAAGCACTTGAAATAACACATCATTAATAACATCAAGTAACATGTATTTAAAATCTTGAAAATTTAATTTTTGTTGAAAATATTGAGGATTGCAGGTTCATTTTGAGTATTTTCTGACCGAATGAGTATTTCAGGTTCATTTTGATTATTTTCTGACCGAATTGGACAAAGATGTCATTAATAATACATTTTAAAAGAAGAAAACATTTACAATTATTAATATTCTCAGTTGATGTTACATGAATGAAAAATTTCTACTATAAATGTTTTTACAATACATTCAGAAAGACTATAAAGTCGAATAAATGCTTATGTTATTTCATATGTAAAATGCATGAAATGATTTTTTTTAAAGATTGACCATTTAATAATGTGTGACGCACCATCCACTTAATTTATTGTGACAAAAGAAGGTATTTTAAATAACACACTGTGCCCTTACATTGCGAAAGTGATAGGAAACATTTTTTTTTCCTTATCATACAAGCTCGATGAATCATTTGCAAAAGTATATGGGCCATTCTGTATGAATTTGTGAATCATTTAAATGATATTATTAAATTACATATAATCTTATAAGCACCAGTCAAACAAATGACTTAGTTTCAATAACCTTATGGCTTCCGACACAATCGAACACAATCGGACTAAAATGAATTGGTACAAACTAAATTGGCTATTTATACTTTATGTTTTGTGTTTTATCCCAACCGTTTCTTATAATAGTGAATCTTATGAACTATATAACTTTTAAGCTCAACTTAACAATGAAGAGATGGACCCAATGTCCCTTTATAATTTTCTTATGAATGTCGAAGAAGTTTTCTGGTTATATATAATGCATTTTCTCTAATAGAAACTTGCTCTAGAAGTTTCCCAGGTTGTGAAGTGCAACAAATAAAATACAATCCGAAATGCGCATAATACCAAGTGCAGTAGATAATTTTGTTTTCCCCGGGAGGTTGCTGTAAACTCTTGGAGCAAATGCATTTGTTCATATAATAATATTGTTATGTGCGAAGCAACATGCATTGAGACTTTCTGTTAAAGATTGCAGCTATGTTTACAAACAGCAGACACATAACCTTTTACTTGAAGTTAGCTAACAGTGAATTGTACTTATACCAAATTTATATCTTGTATATCAAGCATGCATAATGTTTTGAGATGCAAGAATGCAAGATCATATTAAATTGTCTTATCTTTTCATATCTGATCAAATTATTAATATACTTTTTGACATATTTATGAAACAAAGGAACATAATAGATTTTAGAATATTTCCTTACTATCTAAAATCTACTAACACTTATTTTTATGTTACATGTTTTGAAATGATCAACTTTTATTTCAAATGAACGGGTACTTGACAAATGAGTTTCTACTGCGAAGAAGCTTTTACAGTTTGATCAGAAGAATTATGTTTCGTAAAATGTTTCATATTTCTCATTTTTCTCAAATAAATATTTATTTTATTACAGCATCCGAAAAGGGGAAACCTTGTTACTGTGAACAGTTTGCTTTGTCAGAACAAGAGGTGAAATGAAACATTCTTCCCCTTTATCATAAATGCTCGATGAATCATAAAAGTGAATCATTTATACGTAGCGAGCGATTTTGTAAATTAGCAAATTTATAACATATAATCCCATACTGGCCAGTGACCAGTTACATAAGTAACAACTTACAAAAACTTCATTCATCCGATGAAGGCGAAATAAACACCTTTATTCTTACTCATAACATATCATATATTGTATCAAAATGCATTTTAAGTTTTAACACTTATATTTTGATATTATGTTATGCAGTGACTGTATTTCCCTATACCCAATGTTACGTATATAATCATTTAAAAGACATTAAATTAAGTTGATAAAAGACGTTTTATACATTGAGATAAAAAGTTACGTATTTGTATATATTTTTTTACTGATTACATAGTATATTATTTTCCTTCTATGCAACTTACAATTTCATTTGCATGCGATTTAATGTAATGTAATTTTGTATCATTTTTGTATGATTGATGATAAGCTGTATATGCATAAGTCAAAATAATTAATCTGTTCTGTTCTGTTATGTCATTGTATATTTCAATTTCAGAAGTAACAATAAATCATATCGGAAACGATTTATAAGTCATTATTATAATTTATTGAATATGTAGATATGAAGATTTGATTATGTATGAAGAATATGTGTGACACTATTATAAATTGTACCTGTCAAAATGGCCATGTAATCATTAATCAGTTGAACAACATCCAAAAAAGGAAATGAGCCTAACTTATGATTCACTCATTATATATTTTAACCTAATTTATCTTACAAAATTTTTGATTAATTTTCATTAATATCTGTTACATTTAGTCCAAACTTTATGAACTTGTGAATTTGATCCTATGCTTATGCGTATGATTGTCACACACAATGAGATACATTTCTAATAGCTAATCTATTTGATTCCGATATAATAAGATATTACTTAGATCTAAGGACAAGAAAAAATAGCCAGGTCGTATAGGCGTATTTACGATTTTATCCTACTTGTTTTGAATATATATATGTTTCAAAGTATAAGATAAACTCAATTCTATTCAGTTTAAAATTAAAAAAAAAACAAAAACAGGTTCATATTAACTAACTTACATCACGCTTAAAATGTTATTTTTACATTCAATTTGTCATGCTGTACCAATTCAAACGTTTTATAGCGATATTTGATGCCTCATTTTCTTTCCTTAGTAAAGTAATATGCTTATTGTTAAATTAAGCTTAGGTGTTCAATGAAAAATCACCGATACTTTGTGCGGTTGTTTTAGTGATTTATTGAGAATCCACCATGCTTTCTGTACTTTTTCTTCCCATTAAATATCAGATATATCTTTCTTTATATAGTATTTATATAATATTCATATAATAGTATTTTGATAGTATTAATGGAATGATATTAAGTATTTCAACTAACAGATAAAATATTGTCATTTTATTTACTAATGTTTCAAGGAACAGATATTTTGTGCTTTGTTAAGATATATAACCTATTTAACTAATATTGCATGTGGTCGGATAGTGTCAATTACACATAAACCGACTTTGTATCAGTATTTTAAGTTTGACAGTAATGGAAACGTAGTGTTTAAAATATATAAGTTTCAAAAGTGAAATATTGCTTTCTGGGGTATAATTTTCCTTTATAGTCATGTGACTTAATAAATTTGACAAATTCTTTTAAATATGATATTAGATAAATTGATATTAAGATAAAACGCAAATGAAATCAGAATGATAAGATCATAATCAAGCAATAGAAATGTATCAAGTGAATATATTTATAGCAATAGCGTTCAGATGGATTAAGAAAAACACATTTATATGACGAATTATGATATTTTGTTCTAAAACGATTTATAAGATGTATCATATCAGATTAATTAGTTCACACTTACCAACAGTACCCGATGTATAAAATTTGGAATTCTTTTCGTGGTTTGATGTTTCTTATGATAATTAAAACTATCAACATAGTTATTATTGGAATGACTACAAACAAACTGCTATGAACCAATTCACTTTAAAACGAAGATGTTTAGATTAATGTACTTCTTTGCCACTGGTAATTCAATACGGTGACTTGGCAGGGTTAACTTAGTATGGGGACCAAACACAGTGAATGTGTCATGAAACATAAGATATATTATAAATTTGTAGTCATATTTAATTTAAGAGCATTGTTTATAATTACCATAAGGTCGAAAGGTATGTATCAATGACCCATTTTTAGTTAAACTTTAACAAGATATCAGTCAATTAGTACACAAACATGAAATTCAATGCTTAGTCCAAGTTAATATCTTTAGTAGAAAAGGTGTTTATATCAAAGACGTTTGAAGACACACAAACGGGACCCTTTTGTGTGTCTCCGAGGTTTAAAAATATTTTTTTTAAATGAGAAGCAAACCCGTTTCTCAAAAGAAACATAAAATCGGAAGTTGGTTTGAATGAAGAGAAGATAAAAAGTATCAAGCAAAGTGTCTACATTACAATTGGTTGACAAAAATTGTTTGTTTTTTTTCTTAACTCAATGAACAGATTTTTCATTTGTTGATGATAAAAATTTGTGTTAGAATTTGTAAATATTAATGAAATTCATTAATATTCGGTACATATGTTTGAAGATTCTTTGTTAAAACATTTCCTGCCAGCAAATCCGAAGGCAGGTCGCTTTAAAGAAAATTCTAGAACAATCTGCCGAAAATGAATATTAGAGGCACATTTAGACTCAGAAATGACTCTTTTTTCTGTAGAAAAGGCAAACAAGTGTTAATTGATATTTCAATATTAGAACAAGTAAGATGCTCATCACCTGAATAAAATAGTGCTAAATGTGAGAAAAATATTTTTTTATACAAGATCATTATAAATAAAACTTCGACTTAAACGCAAAATAAGCAACATATGATTAAGATATGAAGTAAATAAGGAAAGGTTTGGAAACTGTTAAAGGTCAACAAAATTATAAAAAAGCTTTGGAAAAATACATTTTTGGCATTTTTGTGGCTCAAATGACCTTTAAGATTAAGAATTTGCAATAATCAAATATTGATACACAAATTCCACTGCATTAGTTAAAGAAAAGATATCATTTTATTTTATTTTGAATAGATTCTTATATCAAGGATGACTTTAAATAATAAAAAATGTTTTTTTTTTTCGAATATCATGTCTTCCCTTTCAACCTCAATTTGTTTGATATAAATGCTACAGACACTATGCAATTCATGACTGTCAAAATATTGCACTTAACTTAAGATACCGATGCTATAAAATGTAAACAAAGTTGGTTCAATTACATCTGATATTGTCGAACCACATGCAATGTAGGGAAATAGTTAACACACGTAACGTGTGTTATTTGCCAAATGGTAAACAAGACAACAGTGTTTCATTTGTTTGAAAAAATGTTTTCTCATCATACATGAATACGAAATGAAAAATAAAAATATTCGATGATGAAAAGGAAATATTAAGAGTTGCTGAGTCAGATAGTTACATTGTATTAGCAGAGCAGAGAAGAACAGAACAGAACAGAAGGACATAACATGACTTACCAGAACACGACATAGTTTATTACACATAAAATAGTACAGTTTCTAGTATATTACATATATTAAGATAAATGAAGGATACATTTGAGTAAAATGCATGTGATAAAAGAACATATGAATATTTAATGTAACAATGGATGAACTCAAGTTTTCTTATCAACATCGCGAGCAAATACATTAACCTTACAAGTTCAAAAAAAAAGAAATCATGAAGTTGTGAAAATACATATATACTGCTGAACGATATCTGTACTTTCAAATCTTCATGATTCCATTTTTATACTTGTTAGGCAAAACGATTATTTTATTATGAAAACAAATAATATAAGCTATTATTGTGAATAAGTTACATTATGACTAACAGACTAGCTTGAAATATTTGACTGAATTAGATTTGAAGTCTTAAACGCCTAAAATATATTTACTAAATATAAGTAGTTCTGTAAAATTTTGATTATTTAACATACATGTACAAATGTATTTGCAAATTAGCAAACCAAAACTTCTTGTTTCGAAGTTTGTCAACAAAATACTATAACGAGTTTTAAAAGTTTCATTTCATTTTTAATTCATTTTGATATGATTAATGACAGCTACATAAATAGAAACTGCACTGCTGCAAATAATTTATTTGGAAATACAGGAAGTAAAATACAAGTTGTTGTGGCATTATTACGTGCAATTGAAAAAAGTAATTTTCTTTTTTCCATATTGACTAAACGCATACTTTTAATATTTTTATTTGAGTAAGTTACAATATATTCATTAAATTTTAAATAAATATAACCAGAAAAATTCGTAAAATAGCAAGACGCGAAGTGATGAAATGATGTTGTGGACTGTCAATATTGATTTGCCCAGTTGTGATATGATACCCTACTGGATGTCTTTCTTCGGATTTAATGTGAATGAATATTGTTAGGAGATTGGTTGTACACCGTAAATTTTGCGCTCTCCAGCGATCGTTAATATCTTATTCGAAATTAGAGCACACTCCATAAGAAGCGGTTTGTCTTTTCCTTTTGATAAAGTACGATCGTTAGATCACACTCCTAGAGAAGTGGTTGGTGTTTCTTTTTATTGTAAAGTAAACTCAATGTGTCTATCTTCACTTTATTTAACCATAAGTTTTATCATACCCGACATTTAGTCTGCAATGATGGTGGATGGCATTGTGTGGAACGCAGTACCTAGTGCAATCTTAATTTTTATATCGCTGTCGGTGAAAAGAAAATGTCAAATGCATGATGTTTCAGAAAAAATCAAGATCCAGCACTCACCATTCCAATATTATAAGCCATTAACTATAAGGTAAGTTTAGTACATTTTGACAAACTCGAAAGTGATGACTTGTAAATTGATAGGAGGGGTGCCATACTTTCTATTTATTAATGCATTTCAACACTTATCTTGCGCCTATCCCTTATCAATTGAAACGACATTATTAATCGTATTTTTTTTTAAATTTATTATCAAAATATTTTTGCATATGAAGTATTTTGCTTTAAAAATATATCAAATTCGCACATGATTATTTCAACACCGACTAGAACATGTAGAAGTCTGGTGCTAAAGAAAAGTAATCTGAAAAATTCTCTTTGTGTTGTCGCTTTTTTTACTCCATTCAAAACTCCTCACAACTGGATCCGAAGATCTTGCAAACGGAAAATATCTTTGTCATTTCGTTTCACCCTATGTTTTATACTTTGTGGCTTGTACGTGGCTGAACGTACAACATTATCGTCACGGAAATACAGTTTCAATCAGACCAAATTCTTACAATTCCAAAACAAGATATTGATCTTTATGTTTTAGTCAAAAGTTTAAAATTCTTTTCAAATATTCATAAAATCAAAAGCTTACAAAAAACTTCTAGCATCAAACATTTAAATCATATCCTTGATGAGACAGTTAAATGAAACTTTTGTTCAAATCTTGGTACCAAACGCACTTCACAACCTTGGAAACGTCTAGAGCAAGTTTCTATTAAGGAAAATGCATAATATATAACCAGAAAACTTCTTCGACATTCATAAGAAAAAGGGACATTGTGTCCATCTCTTCATTGTTAAGTTGAGCTTAAATAGCAATATAGTTCATAGGATGCACTATTTATAATGGTCACTGATCTCAATTAATAAAAAGTAAAAAACGAAACATTGCTTTAAGTATAAATAGTCAAATTAGTTTATACCAACTTATTTAAGTTTGACTGTGTTAAAAGCTATAAGGTTATTGAAACGCACTCAAATCTGTTCCTGGAACCAACCAGTACTAAGTAATGAGTGTAAAGTTCCTTGCTCAAGGTAACAATGGCTTCCTCCTGACGGGGTTTCTTCCCCTGCGTCCAGCAATCCTCAGATTACTAGTCCGACAGGTATACCACTTGACCACGCCGCCACGATTTAAAAGTTTTTATGGCAAAATAAAGCCTTTTTTTACTTTCCCCTGTACAAAATGATAAAAAAGAAATGAAAAGATAAAAAAGGACATTATCACAAGCATTGATCATTTCCTATTTATATGTCACCAAGCCGATACACAAATAGAAGCTTGAATTGTACGAAACATAATTAGAATTTTGTCAGGTTTAATCTGTAAAGGTGTCATGGTTTCAGATATATTCATTGTCGCTTATCAAGCAAAATTTTACGTAAAGTCAAAATGTTAACCATTATATACAATCAATTAAAGTAAGTTTTTAGGAAAAAAAGATACATATCAACATTAATCACGCAATGTGTAGTTTTGAGCGTTATAAATAGGCTTCGAGAAGTAAAATTGTTTACGTATTGTGATACAATTAATTATTGTTTATATTGCTTTAACAAGCATGTTTATTAAAGTAAAATACTAGCTTTATCTCATTCAAATTTTACATTGAAGCGATTAAGTGCAAGGCAAAATTAATACAACACGCACAACCATCAAAATAACAGGCGTTGTTATATGTAAGAAACTTTTCACAGCTCGTTATTGGATAAAAAATCAGTAACTGATTATCCCCATATTTAAAAAGATGTCGTTTTTCAACTTCATGTATTTTAAATGATAATGTAACATTAGGTAGTCACCGCATTATATAATAACAAAATAAAAGTGTTAAAACTTAAACTGCATTTTGATATATGATGTGTTAAGGGTAAGAATAAAGTTGTCTATTTTTCCTTAATCGGATGAATTGGGTATTTGTGAGTTGTTACTTATGTGACTGGCCACTGGCCTGTATGGGATTATATATTTTTTACCATGATATGAATGGCTACTTTACCAACTGGTCCCGCTACATATAAATGATTCACTTTTACAAATGATTCGATAAGGAGAAGAATGTTTCTTATCACTCCTTGTTATGTCAGGACAAACTAACGTGTATAACATTTTTTTTTCACAAGACATTGGCTGAATGCTGCAATATTAATAATTGTTAATGGTCATATCTACAAGGAAATGTATTGCAACGTGGACGTTTGTTGAACGTTCACATGTACAATTCTCACACACAGATGCAGTCTAATGTAAGAAGAGAAAAGATCATGTACCGTATATTCAAGGTCATGTACATATTACATTTAAACATTTAATTTTAACATGATAATATTAATGTTAAAATTATGTCTGTCTTTTTAAATTAACATAGACAGTATAAAGCTTTAAGCTTCCAGATGAGCCTTAATATTTCAAGGAAATCGACCTTGAGAAAAAAATGAACTAAGATTTTAATAAAATTAAAAGAAAATCAAGACTCAATCAATAATTTACATGTTATAAGCGATCAATGACTGATTTTGAAGTATTTATTATCATATTTGAACAGCGTGACTAACGCAATAGGGGGTGTAATTGCATATTTTAAGCTCTTTTTGTAATGTAGATTTACGTTGATTGTAACTGCCGTTTGTAATGTGTAAATTACTTCTCTTCTTCATTTTACAGTAAATAACTTCAATATACTTTTTTCAAAAACCTCATGAAAATTAGTTTTTATTTTGAGGTATGCTGCTTTAAATAATTAATTTTTTTCTTTTGCTATATTTTCAATGAGTATTTTTATTTGGTAGTTATTGAAAACATTCCAAAAGTACGGCCAGTTTTAACAGCAGCTTTGCAGTGAATCGTCAAACATTTGAAGTAAGATGTAGACGCCATGTGCAAAAAAGCTATCTTAATCGTTTTTGATTTTCTGTATTTGCCCTAGAGCACTGTCAAGCTATTGTGACTCATACATTCAATATCCCTCACGACTGTATCTCTTAAACATTGTCTTAAGCGTTAACTGTGTGTGTTTGACGTGTAATAATTAACAAAAACAATTTTTTTGTTAATGTTAAAAATTCTTCCAATGTGACGTGATACTTATCACAAACAGGTGTATGTGGCAAGTTATCTGATAAATATTCAATTATTATTTCAATTGTTTTGTCAGATAAATTGGTATGTTGTTAGATGACCACAAACTCGAAACGGTATAAAAACGAGAAAAGCAATATGTATATAATTGGTATATTACGATATGGCCAATGTACATGTGTTTCAAAAGCGATGAACATTTATGTGTTTCTGATGTTTTCTTTTAAATAAATAAAATACCGCATTGAAAAACAAACTAAGCAAATGAAAACTTATTCATTAAAGTACATTGTGTGTATATTCTTTTTGTCTTAAATGTTATTTGTAGGTACCTTATAACCATAACAGCGAAATGGTTTGCTATAAATCCATAACCGTATATTGATTCAACTTTTAGTTAATCTGTTTTATAAGCTATATAGTAATCTGTAATATACAAAATACAATTAACGAAAAACATGCTACTACTTATCTAATTAATGTTTACATTTTCTGATTTCAGACTGTTTCGGACGAAAGAAAAATAAATCTCTGGTTTCCTTGTAATCATTATTTTCTTCGTCCTTCGATTGGTAACCAGTTGTCATCGTATACCATTTGTCCTTCAAAATGCCAATTATAGAAATGTAGACTTCAACCCGACAAACCATATTAAGAAACTGTATAAAAAAAATTAAAAAGGTACTAACTAGACATCAAATTTACATTCAGCCTTGTACAGTTTATATAATTATCATTCATATATTATTATTAAATACTTAAAGCATAATGTAATTAACTTGTTTTTATAAGTTTTACTATTTTAAATTACTATTTGCTATCTTATGTGATGTTATATTTGTTATTTTTTCTTGAAAATAGCCTTGATCATCATTAATTAACAAGTTCATTTTCCCAAACAATCATTGTCTCAGGAGTTTCTGAAGTTTATGACAAATAACAGGGAAATGAAATTATACGTCTAAGACAAATGTAATGGTGAAATAAGGGTGGGGTCAATATTTATAAAATGATGCTATACATGGCTATACAATTGCAAACAAAACACCCGAAGCTCTGCTATCTAGTTGCCTGCAAATACATTTGGTTATAACATTATAGTCTAAATGCTGCTCATTGAATACCACACTAAGGTATACATATTTGTCAACAATTTTGAGAATCTTACCATACGAAAATTTAGAATTTGTTTAAGTAGTAGGTATACTTCTAAAATGGGTGATATTGCTTTTCTTAATATTTATCATAATATCATTTGTAGTACACCATTCGTATCATTCCATAGATCAGTAAGATATACATTCCCTCAAGTTTATACCCTTTTTTACTTACACAGCATGTTTAGATAATACCTTTTTATATGGTAATTTAATATTAATCTCACCATTAATCAAAGAACGCAGAGATTTGTATGCATCATCAATGTTTTCTTGTGATCCTGATCATTGTTCTAAACGAATTACTGTTGCTAAACAACTATCACGCGCAAAAAACAACAGAAAATAACAAAAATAAAAAGCAGCATTTTTGATATTTATGTATTTATTTTTTATTACAAAATATAACATAATTGGACGGAATGTAAATTATTATAATATAATACTGCATCACAGAGGTAGATTTTATACAATGATGAACTGTCATGTCAAACAACTGACATATCAATATTTACAAATAAATAAAAATAATGTTTCATGAAATAAATAAAATGATGAAATGCTTATTGCATTTGCATTTTATATCACAATCAAAGATTGCGACATAACGTTTCAAATGCGTCCTTCAAATATAATTGTAATAAACATTAAATACGCTTATAAGTTATTTTGAAGACACCTTATGCCTCAGAAATTCATATATTTTAAAGTGTTTAGAAACATCAAATATGCGTTTCGTAATGTTTTGATAGTTGATTTAGGGCATGTAAGATATTTTACAACTGAAAATATATCGCTGAATGTGAAATTATGTGTAAAGGTAGCAAAATGTAAACAAAAAGTATTTTGACTTCCATGCAAAATACTAATTATACAAATTGCCAACAGTGCAAAGAAAGCGATTGCATTTTGAGGCCTATTTAAGCTTTCAACTTAGAGCATACATTTTGCTTTTAGATCTAAAAGTAATATTCCTTAATAACATTAAAAAGTGTATGCAAAGAATTCTGTCGATAGCGCTAATCAAAGAAGTCTTAGTTTGAATTACTGCATTCAGACACATTTTTCGTCTGTGTAAAATAAGATAAATTAGACCGCATTTATAGCCTAGGGCTTTGTGGTTTTTCACTTTTGCATAAAACCTCCTAATGAATTTGCGATTGTGAATTTTCACTTCATATCCCAATTCAGCTGTAATTATCTTTATACATATTTCGCTCAAAATGACTTATCTGCCCGTCACCTGTAAAGACAATAAAAATCAACATAAAAAACTTTGGACTTTAGCATCTTACTAATATAATGACTAACCTGAATATTACGTCAGTACATGTGCTTTTACTTAAATGACCTTACGTTCATTTTTTTTCATTATCAAACACAAATACATCTTCAAAATAAATCTTCTTATCAAAACGAGTTTTTAATTATTTCATTTATCGCAACATCTTGGTTGTATGCCATATTTTATTGTCAAATTCAAATAAGTGGATGAATTGGAAGATTTAAAATAGTGTGCATCACACATATTTGTTTAGTCTGATAATCTTTTTTTTTACTTTTATTAATGTCGCCTTCACAATGCAATTTTTTATCAGAGGGGTATAGAACTTTCATTGACAGTAAGCATATTTATTATGTATTCTTTGCCCTTATGTCGACAGGGATTAATAGTGCCATACTTAAAGCATTAAAATATAGCGATATTCTTTCAAGCTTCTAAGATAATTATATCGATGATTAATTGGAATGGATTTGTCTACAATAGTCACATTTTCCATTAGTATCTCAAATATTGATAAAAACAAAGGAAATGTATAAATTTGATAGTTTTTTTTATGAAATATTACTTAAAAAACTGTTCATATAGTTCTACGTGATTTAGTATGAACATTTATATAACAAATAATATTTTATTCAAAAGCATGTTATAATATATATTATATACTATACAAATATATGTAATATCGGATCATGTATCACACTCGCCAACAACATCCATATATAATGATTTCAAGGTTTGCAATTATGTCTGATACTAATTACTGTTCACATAATTATTCATAGTATCTCAGGCCTTCCATTATAGGCCAATTTCCTTTAAGATGTCTTTGGAAGTTACGTAACCTAGAAAATTATTAAAACTCCGAAAAGTGGAAGTATATGATGTTGTTTCTCGAAACATAGTTATTCTATTATTTGTATAATTTACACTTCACTTATTTGGGCATTTGATATTGTATGAAAACTTTTATTAAAAAACTATTATACTGAAAATATACTTATTTCAAATGTTAAGATAAAATGGTATTAGAAGTCCTTACCATCAACATCAAACAGTCCGGCTACCCAGGTATCTAGCATCGTATGTCTATGGTGACAAAGATCAATCACCAAACTTGCTATGAAGGACACTGAAATTCAAATTCGACTATGTTACCGAATGTTTTTAAATCAATAGATTATTTTAAAGGTAGATTCATTGGTCAGTGAGACATATAAATTATTGACCTTTAGGAATTTGTAAATTTTCAAACATTAATCTAACAGTTAGTTTATGTCAACAGAGGAATTATTGCTCATTCCATATTGCAAAGATAAAAGGATTTGTATTTCAGACTTAAGATATACTTTTAAGCATAAAGTACTATCATGAGTCGTTATGAAAATAGTGACCGCGTTTATCTGTTAGAAGTTTTGTAAAATTTTGAATTAACCTAAATAAACGCCAAACGATAAATAAGCAATCAATGGATATCTAAATTATTAATAAACACAATAGCACTTTAGACCTCTCTTATTCGATGAAATATTAACTAACTAAGCAATATACCTGAACAATTTCAGAAGAACAAGGCAGAAAACGGTAAATCATTTGATTTGATAAAAGGTTCTTACATGTCATTCCACATATCTTTTTCTTCATTGCTTTGTATAAATGTTGTTTACCCTTGAATGTTCGACATAGTGCATGTCTGGCATAATGGTGAACAGATCTGAAAGAAATAGATATGCTTACATATTGGACTACATCTTTTATAAGTAATTAATCATTTTATGTATGAAGACAAAATATATCAAAGTAAATCAAACTTCGACATAGTGCATGTCTGGCATAATGGTGAACAGATCTGAAAGAAATAGATATGCTTACATATTGGACTACATCTTTTATAAGTAATTAATCATTTTATGTATGAAGACAAAATATATCAAAGTAAATCAAACTTTCATAAATACAGACAATATTCGTGTTTAATTTACTTTACAATTTTGTCAATTATTTCTGCAGTTATAAGTTATTTTTTTTATTATTTAAAGGGGTGCCAAGTAAAAAGTTGTTACTTAATTATTATGTAATTTCTATAAACAAAGAAAAAAGAAAAACCAAATAAATAAATAAATAAATAAATAAATAAATAAATAAATTAATAAATAAATAAATAAATAAATAAATATAAATGAGATAGAAAAAAAAACTCACGGATAATCTGAACGAATGTCTCTTTTGTTTCGACTTTGAAGA
Source organism: Ruditapes philippinarum (assembly GCF_026571515.1). Taxonomy (NCBI): domain Eukaryota; kingdom Metazoa; phylum Mollusca; class Bivalvia; order Venerida; family Veneridae; genus Ruditapes; species Ruditapes philippinarum. Next base: position 374,211 of record NW_026857033.1, on the reverse strand, counting down.
TTTGTCTCATATAAAATTTTACCTAAATTGTTTCGCTTTGTCTTTGTTAAATACAATCCAAATGTTTCACCTATAATAAGTCCTAGAATAACAAACATAGTGACTTTCACATTATCCGCAGTCATCATGTTCTTGTAAATTCTCCAACAACACCACTTGTAATATCCAAAGTTAAACCCTAAGAATTTAGAAGTTCCCAGTTGTTCGTACGCTTGTATTGCACAAAACTCTCTTAGCCCTTTATTCACATAGTAAAAAAATGCACCGAAAATATGTACAGCTGTTCATTTACTTAATAGAGGAAGTATGATCGTTACTCTTTTATCATTAAATGTACTACATAATTAAAACAATTATGATTAAAAGTATATATGAAAACAAGCACTTGCTTTAACATCTGGAAATATCATGTTTCAAATTTTGTTTAATAAAAATGTATTTTCATACTATTCCCATCGCAACTTGTATTAAATTAATAAAAAGTACAACTTGTCTTTTTTTACAAACATCGTTGCTACTTCCGAGCTGTAAGATTATCAAAATGTAACTAAATCACGATTACATTACTATACCGTCTCCTTTTATACAGTAGCGTAAACCGCAGTTCATCGTTAAAATGTACACCTACAGCGTTATATGAATAAGCATTGAAATTAAGTCGTTTTCCTACTTGTGTTCAACTTGATTTACATTATGGGTAATTTAGATATCGCCAAAAGATGTCCAAATATTCCTTGCTTTTTCGTCCAATGTTTATTGTCATGAATTAAAAGGAAAGAAGTACGCATAATTTGATTTTTATAAATATGATTTATATTCAAAGAATTTTTACTTGGCTTTTTTAAAGCACTGGGCAATTATTCACTTTAAAGTTTAAGTAATTGACACCCGAAGTCATTTGGTTTTTGTTCTTTATAATTTAAAAGATTATGAATCTATTAGTTCAAGATATTTGAAGATGTATCAAAACATGTAACATATAAAATCTAAAGAATTAGCTTGTTATTGTTCTTTAACAGTTATATGAATCTAAGACACACTTGTCTCTAAACATAAACTTTACAGAAAATTACAGAAAATAAATAATGAAGGACTAAAGTCATGAAAATTGTCATTTCATGAGAAATATCGTAAAAGGTAAAAGTATAGATTCAAATTAATAATGGTTGCAGTACGGTATTTCAAACTTATTTTGATAATCGTACGATGTAATTATATACATGTAAATATGAAACAACAACAAAAAACAACGAAAAACAACACCAACAAAAACAATATTTTCATAACTTAACTGTTAAACCCGAAAAACTTTCTTTTCAAGAATACACGATTAATGAATTCCATTAAATGTGCGTTAACACCATTTCATTAACAGTCAAAAAGTCTTTTAAAACATTCAATAAACAAATAAAATTTCAAATGTGTACCATTTCAAACAAAACATAGAAGAAATCTGCAAATCATTTTCATGCTGTAAATTTACCTTTTTTAAAGTACTCGACACGCTCATAATTAAGTTTGATTTTTTTTTCTCTCAAAACATTCATAAGTTTTTATTTCAAAAGTATATATAAGCATCGTAACATAATCGAAATGGATTTAAAAAATGACTTTGCAACCATCATAAATCTCAAAAAAGGGATTGTTAATAACATTTATAGCAAACATTAACTTTTCCCACTGTTAGAAGACCGCTGTAATCCATCAAATCTTATTGTTATTCTACTGATACATGAGATAAATATTAAAATATATACGTACTATTTTGTTTGTTTTTACGTTGCAACAAAACAGTAGGGTTTATATGGCGACTTTCCAGCTTTACTGTTGAAAGAAGACCTCGCCTGTCCCTCCGTGCATTATTTCATACCGACGTTCTGTAAGCTAGCTTGATAGCTTCCTCACATGAAATAATCCAAAGCCCCTGGCGGGAATCGAACGAACGGGACAAATAGTTCGAAGTCAACAATCTTAACTAGGATACATAAATCATAATAATATTACATAGAGATCAAGTGTAAAACCGACACTTTATGATATACGTTGTATTACGTCTATCACAATAACAGCAATCTTGATATCATGTTTAATTCAATTACATTGTATCTTGTAACTTTATATCTTTGTTAATTGGTATTTAATTGCCTTGTAATCATTTGATGTCATCCTAATGGTATTATTATTTGTAGGCCTGAAATAAAAAGTTTGTCATCTTAAAATCCCCTTTACATGTTCTTTACATTTCGAGAAAAAAAAACTAATACATAGCCCTATATACAAATATCTTGTAACATCTGCAAAGCAGTTCTCAGATCAAGTATAACAGACTTAGAAAAGGCGTTTTGTCCGTCACACGGCAGGTCTTTTTTATGTATGTTACACCGCAGGTATTATTTTCGTTGCTGAGATAGGGGTAGAAAGAAAAGAAAACTACGCCAGACCGTCATACAGTGTTGCGCTAAATTTAACCGTTTATTATTATAGAAACCAATCTTCATTGGTTTTACTTTTAATGTTGAGTATTAGACGACAAACAACGTGACGTTTAACATACACCATATGCAAGTTACAGATTAAGAAAAAAAAACTTCCCCCTTACTTAGGACATGTTTGCTTGAAAAAGGAAATCGAAAAACTTATAAAAAACATACCAACAAAAGAAAAATTGTATTTTGTAAATATAATAAAACAGTAATTGTATGAATATTTCGTTGGATATTAAAGTATATGGACCTTGTTAATGTGATCATCGGTCTTGGTAAATATCCAAGTATATGAACCCGGGTAATGTTATCTTCAGCCTCCGTTAATATCACATTGGCCAGGACCATAGACTTGGAGGTATACCTTATCATCACGCAATACTTATATAATATTTGCGCTTGTGAAAAAAAACAACAAAAAAAAACAAAACCAAAAAAACGATACAAGTTTGTGGTTAGCTTTCCATAATAAACGTTATCTGGGAGAAACAATTAAAATGAGCATTGATCATTGATTAGATGACGAGATAGCTAATTATGTACATCTGTTTGAGGTTTGTGAACAATAATTGCGCTTTAAAACAAATATCTTAAAACCTGAAACTCTTTGTTTATAGTTTTTCCTTGAAAGTTAAATAGTCATTTTTTACACATTTTTTTGAAGAGATATATGTTTAAAATATAAGATAACTCAGTTCACCTAACTTTGCTTATTTTTAAACAGGTTCATATAAGAAAACTTACATCACTCTTAATAAATGTTATATTTACCATTAATTTGTCCTACTGTATCAATTTAAATGTTTTATAGCTAATTGATACCTCATTTTCTTTCCTTAATAAAGTAATATACTCATTGTTAAGTTAAGCAAAGGTGTTCACCGAAAAATCACCGATATTTTTTTGCGGTAGTTTTAACGATTTATTGAAAATCCACCATGCTTTCTGTACTTTTTCTTCCCATTAATTATCAGATATATCTTTCTTTATATAGTATTTATATAATATTCATATAGTATTTAGATAGTATTAAAAGAATGATATTAAGTATTTCTAACAGATAAAATATTGTCATTTTATTTACTAATGTGTCAAGGAACAGACATTATGTGCCTTGTTAAGATATATAAACTATTAAACTAATATTGCATGTGGTCAGATAGTGTCAATTGCACATAAACCGACTTTGTTAACGTTTAAAGGTATCAGTAATTTAAGCTAAGCACTTGCTTTTTGACAGTAATGAAAACGTAGTGTTTGAAATATATAAGTTTCAAAAGTGAAATATAAATTTCTGGGGCATAATTTGCCTTTATAGTCATGTGATTTTTAATAAATTTTAACAAATATGATATTAGATAAATTGATATTAAGATAAAAGCAAATGAAATCTGAATAATTAGATCATTATTAAGCAATAGAAATGTATCAATAAAATAATATTCTTATAGAAATAACGTTCAGATGGAAAAATTGAAAAAAAAAAATCACATTTACATGACGAATCATTATATTGTGTATTTAAACAATTTATTAGATGTATCATATCAGATTAATTAGTTCACACATACCAACAGTACCCCATGTATAAAAATTTGGAATTATTTCGTGGTTTGATGTTTCTCATGATAATCAAAACTATCAACATAAATATTATTGGTATTACAGACCAAACTACTATTAAACAATTCACTTTAAAACAAAGATGTTCAGATAAACGTACTTCTTTGCCACTGGTAATTCAATACGATGACTTTGCAGGATTAACTTAGTATGGGGACCAAACACAGAGAATCTGTCATAAATACTAAAAATACATTTTAGATATAAAGTCATACTGAATTTAAGTATATTGTTTATAATTACTATAGGGTCGTACGGTATGTATCAATGACCCATTTTTAGTTAAACTTTAACTAGATATCAGTCAATAAGTTCAAAAACAAAGAAATTCAGACATAGCTTAATGTTTAGTCCAAGTTAATATCTTTAGTAAAAAAAGTTGATTTACACAAACGGGACCCTTTTGTGTGGCTCCGAGGTTGAGAAATGTTTTTTCTTAAATAAGCAGCAAACCCGTTTCACAAAAGAAACATTAAATCAGAAGCCAATTTGAATGAACAGAAGATAATAAGAATCAAGCAAAAGTGACTACATCACAATTTGGTTGACAAAAATTGTTTTTTTTTTTCTTAACTCAATTAACAGATTTTTATCTTCATTTGTTGATGATAAAACATTTGTGTTAGAATTTGTAAATATTTATGAAATTCATTAATATTCGGTACATATGTTTTAAGATTCTTTGATAAAAACTTTCCTGCAGGCAAATCCGAAGGTAAGTCGCTTTAGAGAAAATACTAGAACAATCTGCCGAAAATGAATATTAAAGGCACATTTAGACTCTGAAATGACTCTATTTTTTCTGTAGAAAAGACAAACAAGTGTTAATTGATATTTCAATAATAGAAGAAGGAAGATGCTCATCACCTGAATAAAATAGTGCTAAATGTGAGAAAAATATTTTTTTTATACAAGATCATTATAAATTAAACTTTTACTAAATCGCAAAATAAGCAAAATATGATTAAGATATGAAGTCAATAAGCAACGGTTTGGAAACTGTTAAAGGTCAACAAAATTATATAAAAAAAGCTTTGGAAAAATACATTTTTGGCATTTTTGTGGCTCAAATGACCTTTAAGATTAAGAATGTGCAATAATCAAATATTGATACACAAATTCCACTGCATTAGTTAAAGAAAAAATATCATTTTATTTTATTTTGAAAAGATTCTTATATCAAGGATGATTTTGAATAATAACACATGTTTTCTTTTTTGAATATCAAGTCGTCTCTTTCAACCTCAATTTGTTTGATCTAAATGCTACAGACACAATGCAGTTCATGACTGTCAAAATATTGCACTTAACTTTAGATATTGATGCTATAAAATGTAAACAAAGTAAACAAAGTTGGTTCAATTACAACTGATATTGTCCAACCACTTGCAATGAAGGTAAAATAGTTTACATATTTACACAGTGCATGTAATGCGTGTTATTTGCCAAAAGGTAAACAAGAGAACAGTATTCCATTTGTTTGAAGAAAGCGTTTTCTCATCCTGCATGGAAATACAATATTAGGAATAGAAGTATTTGATGATGGAAAGGAAATATTGGAAGTTGCTGAGTCAGAGTAGTTATTAACAGAAACAGGAAAGAACAGAACAGAATATATTTTATTACATATAGTACAGTTTCTAGTGTTTATCAAGTTTAACAAAGTATATAATAAATATCAAGATATTTGAAAGATACAAACAGGATGAAAATGCATGTGATGAATGAACATATGAATGTATAATGTTAAATTGGATGGAATTATGTTTTCTTATCGACATCATGAGCAAATATAATTACAGCGTGGTCGAGTGGTCAACCAATATTATTATATGAACAAATGCATTTGCTCCAAGAATTTTCAGCAATCTCCCGGGGAAAACAAAATTATCATCTATTGCACTTGGTATAATGCGCATTTCGGATTGTATTTTATTTGTTGCACTTCACAACCTGGGAAAAGTCAAGAGGAAGTTTGTATTGGAGAAAATGCATAATATATAACCAGAAAACTTCTTTGACATTCAGGACATTGTGCCCATCCCTTCATTGTTAAAGAGACCTTAAATAGTTATACATTTCATAGATTCACTATGAACTAATGGTCACTGATCTGAATTAATATTAAAATTGCTTGGAATTAAATACAAAACACTGCTTGAAATATAAATCGTCAATTTAGGTTTTACCAATTTATTTTATTTCGACTGTCTTGGAAGATATAAGGTTATTGAAACACTCTCGAATCTGTTCCTGTAACTATCCGGTACTAAGCAATGTCCCTTGCTTAGGGAAACAACGGCTTGCCTCTGACGGGGATTGATCCCCCCGCACCCAGCAATCTTCAGTTTACTAGTCCGACAGGTTTATCACTTGGCCACGCCGCCACGATTTTAAAGTATTTATGTCAAAATAAAAAGTCTTTTTTACATTCACCTGTACAAAATGAAAAACAAACGAAATGAAAAAGCAAATTATCACAATCATTCCTCATTTCCTGTGTATATGTAACCAAGCCGATAGACAGATAGCAGCTTGAATTGTACGAAAAAATTCGGAATTGTGTCAGGTTCAATCTGTAAAGGTGTCATGGTTTCAAGTATATTCATTGTCGCTTATTGAGCAAAATCTTATGTAAAGTCATAATGTTACCCATTTATTATAATAAAGTGAGGTGAGTAAGTTATTTAGATTAAAGATATGTATTATATTAGTTATGCAAGTGTGTTGATTTTGAGAGTTATAAATACATTTGTAGGCATTCGACGAGGAAAGATATTTAAGTATTGTGATACAGGACAGGGCAAATGAAGGTTTGTATGATTATTCCGACATACAAGTTGGTATTTAACGAATTTTTCCGATTGTTCATTTTTATTTAATATTAAATGAATATATATTCACTTACTCAAAAACAACAAGTAAAGCATGTGTTACTCAAAACAACATCTGATGTTTATTGTCTTAATGGTTTCTTTTTTGTATAACTTCATTGCAATTAAATTTTAGTTCGATTGTGTTGGAAGCTTTAAGCTTATTGAAACACTCTTGAATCCTTAACTGGAACCAACCAGTATAAAGCAATGAATGTAAAGTCTCTTGATCACGGAAAAAACGGCTTGCCCAAGGCAGGATTTAAACCCACGCGGTCAGCAATCCTAGATTACTAGTTTGACGCGTTGACCACTCGGCCACGCTGTAATTATATTTTCTCATATGTCGATAAAAAAACATGAATCCATCCATTTTTACATTATACATTCATATGTTCATTTATCACATGCATTTTCATCCTGTTTGAATCTTTCAAATATCTTTATATTTATTATATACTTTGTTAAACTTGTTAAACACTCGAAACTGTACTCTATGTAATCAAATAAAAAATTCTGCTTTGTTCTTTTCTGTCAATAACTGCTCTGACTCATAAACTTGCAATATTTCATTTTCATCACCAATATTTCTATTCTTTATATTGTATTTTATGTATGATGAGAAAACACTTTCTTCAAACAAATGGAACACTGTTGTCTTGTTTACCCTTTGGCAAATAACACACGTTACGGGCACTATTCAAATAAGTTAACTATTTTCCTTACATTGCATGTGGTTGGACAGTATCAATTGTAATTGAACCTACTTTGTTTACATTTACATCATCGGTATCTAAAGTTAAGTGTAGTATTTTGACAGTCATTTACCTAATTTTGTTGTAGCATTTAGATCAAACAAATTGACTTTCAAAGAGACAATTTGATATTCGAAAACAAACATTTGTTATTATATAAAATCATCCTTGATATAAAGATCTTAATAATTTAATAATTACATGTATATCTTTTCTATAACTAATGCAGTTGAAATTGTATATCAATATTTGATTATTGCACATTCCTAACCTTAAGGCCATTTTAACCACAAAAATGACAATGATGTTCCTTTTCTAAAGATTTTTAATTTGGTGTGCTTTTACATTTTCAAAAAGTTGTTCATTGACCTGATAGCTTAATCACTTCTTCTGCGTTTTATTCAAAGTTATATTTATAGTGATTTTGTATAGAAATGAAATGCTTCACATTTAGCACTTTTTTATTCAAAATCCATTATTGTTTCTCTGAAGTCTATAAAGTTTATAACAATTAACAGTGAAATGAAATTTACATCTAAGACAAATGTTAGCATGGTATAACATTGTATAAAGGATAGGTGTCAATTTTGATAAAACAAAATATACAAAACATCTTACCTTAAAAACTTTCATTCCTTAATTATTGTCAGAAAGTAAAAGAAAACTTTGGTTTATCTCGTTAATGATAAAAATAGTAATATGACATTTGCTTTGAAACTTTGGAAGTTTAAATCATTTGGTTTTCCATAACACTGAGTGCGTTTTGAAAACAAAGTACTTGTTTAACATCTAGTCATTATTTTCAAAGTACCTTAACGTATCCTAAAACCTAAATAAATCCATGTAAAAAAGAAACAGAAAGCAACAACAAAAACGTGTTGAAATGCTCTCAGTTCCAAACCAGGCATTAATTTTATTTCTAACGATATATTGCGAGTTTTGCTACCGTAAAGAAGACGGTCTATGTAATGGTCGTAATTTAGTTAAATTGAAAAACCACACAGCTAAGAGGTATTTTGATGATGAAAACGTTTAGAAGCTGTTACTTTATTGTACGTAGAAAGCTGAATTGTAAATTTTTCTAATTAATTCTAGAAATTTAATTTTGAAGGGAAAATTATGAAACTACGTGACTGATATAAATGAAACGGGTATCAAAACATAATTATAGTTCTAGCTGTTTTAGTTACTGCCTAAAGTCATAAAATAATTATAAACTAATGATGATTAACGGTTGAATACATTTTTTCAGTGCTGCACGATTTATGTGGAGCTATTTCGTAGACCGCAAATCTTAGCGAAAACTCAGTCTTTTTATTTGGAATTACATTTGGTGTCCCTAGTTCATTTACAAGAACATAATGACTTGTGGATAGTGTTAAGGTCATTTAGGCAAAACACTTTATCATATTTTTTTACCACACAGCCATTTACATTGAGTGCAATTGCAGTTTAAGCAAAGTAAAATTTTAGGTTAGAAAAATCTTCGAAATAGAAACAAAGCAACAACCGTTTATACTATTGGGTATTTCAGTGTCCTTCATATCTGTGATAAGCAGGCTTCATAACCTCTGATCACCTTTCAAAAGTCAATTTATTTTATTCCGCCCATTGTTTTGTTTCTCGTTTAGAAAACACGCATTCTTTTACTTGGGAGCAATACGCCACTTTTCATGGAATTACACGAAATTGTCGCATTGAAAGTTCCACAAATACCATCGTATGAACACATCTGCGGATGTTTTTAATTTCGAAACTTCACCATATTTATGTTGAAATGTTCAATTCTGCTTAAGCCGGTGCTATGGGGCGAGGACGGTAGTTTGCACTTGGCATTACAGAGCCTGCATATTTTCAATTTTGTTGTTTTGGACTTTCATTGGGGATTTTTTATTATCCCTATTTTATACAGTTTTTTTCTTATTGTTTAAACAGGTTACAGATAATACCTTAATACATGGTAATTTAACATTCATCTCAATACGACCTTATTATCAAATAACACAAAGACTTGTATGCATCATCGATAATTTTTTGTGATCTTAATCCTTGCTTTGTTGCTAAAATGCCATCACAAACAACAGACAATAACAATAACAAAAAAAGAAGAAGTATTTTTGATAATTACATATTTATTTTGTATTGCAAAACATAACATATTGGACGGAACGTAAATCTTTAAAATATATTACTGCATCATAGAGGTAGATTTATTGTTGTACAATTATGAATTATTACGTCAAAAAACTGGCATATAAATATTTACACATATACATAAAATGATTTTTATGGAATAAATAAAATGATGAAATGACTATTGGAATTCATATCACTATACAATTATTGACTAGTGAGCCATTGAATATGATGTGATATTCACCGGCAGATGACATATTGACCGAGGCGATAGCCGAGGTCAATATGACTTTCTGCCGGTGAATATCACATCATATTCAATGGCTCACTAGTCAATAATTGTTTTATTATATATACAGGCTAAGAAATAAAAAAAATCACGAAAAGTACAACCTTATATACATGTACAAATTTTGCCTCGTTGAAGCGCGGGAAAAAAGACGCATGTGTTAGGCGTGTAACGACTTCGCGAACGCTGCGCATACAAAAGTAATTCAAGTTTATACTCATCATTGCGGTGTAGCCTTTAAGTAAAATGGTAATGTATTGATATTTTAATCGAGAAATATGCCATAATGAACAAAAAGCAACAATTATTTTTTAAGTAACACGCGTATTTAACAGTCTACGGTGTATGATCATTGAATATGAGTCTCAATCTATTTTTAGACTGGGAAAATCCAATTCAGCCAGTGAATATGATACTACACCCAGTAAATATGATTTTATAAAAAGTTCTGTTGACTACTGTTTGGATCAATGAGATTGCAGCTATATTTAGATCATATAATAAAATAAAATATTGCACCATACCATTTCAAATGTTGTGAACAATTCAAATGTTATTGTTTACAACAATTACTACGATGATAAGTTATTTTAAACTTAAAGCACATGTTTTGCTTTTAGTCCTAAATATGACTGAATAACATAAAGAATGTTATGCAAATAATTATGTCGCTGCCGATAATCTTAGGAGACTTGGTGTGAATTACTGCATTCAGGAACATTTTTTTCGTCTGCTTTAAATACGACAAATTATATCACATTAATGTCCTAGGGCTTCATGATTTTTACTCATGCACAAAAACCTCCTAATAAATTTGCGGTTGTGAATTTTCTCTTAGCTGTAAGTATCTTCATACATATTTCGCTCAAAATGACTTATCTGCCCGTCACCTGAAAAGAAAAAAACGCATGGTTTTTATTTACTTACTAATAAAGGTGACTAACCTTAGTATTAAATTCGTATATGCGCTTTGGCTTAAGGACATATTAAAAGCAAAAGAAGCAAAAGATAGTTTTGTCAATTGGCCAGTGAAAAACATTTTAGAAACTATAATAGGACACCAATAAAAAATATAAAATAAAAAAGGTGCGATTTTGTGAAATAAGAATAATAGCTTTTCTGCGATACAATTGGCCTTTAAAGTCTGGTCCTAAAATAAAATGGAAACACGTTTCGGGATTGTAGAATAATCATGCATATCAAATTACAAAAAAAAAAAATACATTTTTATCATCAAAATAAGTCTTCTTTTTTAAGCGTGTCATTGATCACATTCGTTATTCTCACATTCAAATAAGTGGATAAATTGAGGATTAAAGATAACGCGCATCACCAACATTTGTTTTGACTGATCTTCACTTTCAATAATGGCACCTACACAGTGCATTTTTTTATCATAGTGGGATACAACTTAACTTGATGGTAATGATATATATTATGTATCATTTGCCTTAGGTCGGCAGGAATAAAGAATGCCTTACTAAAAGTGATAAATCTTTCGTGGTTCTAAGATATATTGATAATTAAAGGCGGTTGGTCTACAGTGAGCACATTTTCCACAAGAATTTAAAATCTTGATAACAATAAGCAAAAGAAATAAATCAATTTGAAAGTCTTATGAAATATTACTTGAAAAAAATGTGATAAAGCTATTAGTGATTTTGTACGAACATTTATAAAGCAAGAAATTATATTTTATTCTTAAATATGTTATTATCTGCTATACAATCATATCTTACATAGAATTATGTTTCTCATACTTGCCAACAATATCTATTTTATAATTATTTAAACGTTTGCGATTATATCTGATACTAAATACTATTTACACAATTATGTATAGCATCACATACCTTTTGTACATAATTGATGTTGTTAATTATTTTATTACTAGTATAATTTACACTACAATTATTTGCGCAATTGATATTGTATGAAAACTTTTATAAACAAAATATTATACTTAAAAAAATTGAATGAAAATATACTTATTTCAAATGGTAAGATAAAATAATTATAGAAGCAAACTTTACCATCAACATCAAACAGTCCGGCTACCCAGGTATCTAGCATTGCGTTTTTATGGCGACAAAGATCAATCACCAAACTTGCTATGAAAGACACTGAAATAAAAATTCGACTAAGTTACCGAATGTTTTTAAATCAATAGTTTATTCTAAAGGTATTTTCATTGGTAAAGTAAGGTAAAACTAAGTTCATGAGACATATAAATAATTGACCTTTAGGAAATTGTAAACTTTCAAACATTTTTCTTACAGTTAGTCTGTGTCAATAGAGAGATTATTGTTCATTCCATATTGCAAAGATAAAAGGATTTTGTATTTCAAACTTAAGATTTACTTTTAAGTATTCAGTCCTATCATGAGTAGTTATGAAAATAGTGACTGCGTTTATCTGTTAGAAATTTTGTAAAATTTTGCATTAACCTAAACGTTAAATAAGCAATCAATGGATATCTAAATTATTAATAAACACAATAGCACTTTAAACCTCTCTTATTCGATGGAATATTAAATTACTATAAGCAATACACCTAAACAATTCGTTTGAAGTTAGAAAATGGTCAATCATATTATTTGAAATAGATTCTTACATTTCATTCCACATATCTTTTTCTTCATTGCTTTGTATAAATGTTGTTTACCCTTGAATGTTCGACACAATGCATGTCTTGCATAATGGTGAACAGACCTGAAAAAATACACATGCCTTAAATATTGGACTACAATTGAAGTAAATCAACCTTTAATTAACACAGACAAAAATCGTGTTTAATTTACTTTTCATTTTTTGTCAATAATTTACAGTCATAAATTATTCTTTTATTATTTAAAGGTGCCAAGAAAAAAGTTGTAACTTAATTATTATGTAATTTCTTAAAACAAAGCCACTCTAAAAAATAAAAAATATATATATACATGAGATAGAAATAAAACTCACGGATAATCTGAACGAATGTCTCTTCTATTTCGACTCGGAAGATTTGTCTCATTTAAAGTGGTTTTCGGTGTGTTTCGCTTTGTCTTTGTTAAATATAATCCAAATGTTTCACCTATAACAAATCCTAGAACAACAAACATAATGACCTTCACATTATCCACAATCATCATGTTCTAGTAAATGCTCCAGGAACAGCTTATGTAATTTCCAAGTAAAACAAAAATCAGAATTTAGAAGTTTCCGGTTGTTCGTACGTTTGCGTTGCACAAAACTCTTAGCTCTTTATCACATAGTAAACAATGAAAACGTGTACAACTGTTAATTAATGTAATAAAGGAATTGTGATCGTGACTCTTTTATCTTGAAATGTACTACATAATTAAAACAATTATGATTAAAAGTATACACGAAAACAAGCACTTCCTTAACCATCTGGAAATATTTTGTTAAACTTTCAAATTTTGATCATATAAAATGTCTTTTCATAAAATTCCTATCACATTTAGTATTTCATTAATAAAAATAAAACTCAGTCGTGAATACCTCCGAGCTTTGAGATTATTTTAATGTAACTAAATCACAAATACATACACCGTCTCCTTTTTATACAGTAGCTAAAACCACAGTGCATCGTTAAATGTACACCTTCAGCGTAATACGAATAAGCTTAAAAATTTACTCGTTTTCTTACTTGTGTTTCAAGTAACGTTTTGGGTAATTTAGATGTCGTCACTAGATGTCCAAGTATTCCCAATATTTGCCTTTTAATATATATTTTCATGAATTTAAAGTAAACGAGTAATTAGAATTGATTTCTAAAAATATGATTAATATTTAAAGTATTTTTACTCGGCTTTTTGAAGTACTGGGGAATTATAAACTTTATGGTATAACTAATTAACATCTGAAGTAATTCAGTTTTAAGTTTTTACATTTGGAAAGATAATGTATATATTAGATCAAGATAAATGAAGAAAAATGAAAATGTGTAGCATCTAAAAGCTTCTACGAATTTTTTCTTTTAATATATCTCCCCGTTCCAACATTTTTATTATTCTTAGACACATAACTCTTTGAATATAAACTTTACAGAAAATAAAAGGTGGAGGAAGAAAGTCATAAAAATGATTTAATTTCATTTTGATAAGCCAAATAACAAAAACGATATGGAAATATGACTATCTGGAAAAGGGAAGATTTCTCAGAACCAATAAAAACAACAAAATGATATGAAAATTACAAACACTGTTTGATTGAGTTTGTTCTTGAAAAATATTTTTAAAGAGTAAAAGTGTAGTTTAAAATTCATAAGAAAAGCAGAATCCCTAAAGAACACCCAAAGCGGGGAAAAAATTAAAATGCTGCTGGCTCTTTTTGATTGAGCATGTTCATGGAAGGAAGTCATTTTAATAATTCTACGATTTAATTACATACATGGACCAAAAATATTTTTCATCATAATTTTGCTAAAAACTATAATTATAATAAGAATAATTGTCTTTCGAAGAATGCACGTTGAATGACTTTGAAATCATTTGATACATAGACAAAATGTCAAATGCCAACCTTTCTCATGCTACTTTAAAAAAAAGAAAATAATCAACACGTTTCAAAATTAATAAATTAAATTCACTTTTTTCTCAGAGTATTGATAAGTTCTTTTTTCCATTTTAGGTATATATGTAAACTTATCTGCTTCCCCATCATGCAGATGTTTATATTACATATAACATCATTATAATTTTCATCATTCTAATTATTAACACCTACTGTTCTGTGACTCAAATGATGACACGTAAATCGTAACATAATCGAAATGTTGTTAAAATAATGACTTTGCAACCATTATAAATCTCAAAAAAGGGATTGTAAATAACATTTATATCAAACATTAACTTTTCCCGCTGTTCAGCGACCGCTGTAATCCATCAACTATTATTATAATTCTACTGATGTTTTGTTTGGTTTTACAGCACACCAACACTTGGTCATATGACACCGAAAGTCATTCAGCTGATGGACGAGTTACATTGAAATATTTTAAACAGTGTTATATACCTATTTTTTGGTTTGACTTTACGTCGCACAAAAACAGTAGAGTTCATATGGCGACTTTCCAGCTTTACTGGTGGAGGAAGACCTCAAATGTCCCTCAGTGCAATATTTCAGTTTTGAACGGATCCCTGTGTAGAATCATTGACGTTCCGTAAGCTAGCTGGATGGATTCCTTACATAAAATAATCCAAAGACCATGGCGGGGTTCGAACCCACAGCTGAGAGGAGCAAGTGGTTTGAAGTCAACGACCTTAAAACTGCTCGCCAACGGGCAACGGACACCTCTAATACATACGTAAATCATGATAAAATTACATACGAGAGATCAAGAGTAAAACCTACACTTTGTGATAAATGTTGTATTACATCTACCACAATTGCAATAAACTTGATATCATGTAAAATGTATCCGTCTTGTAACTTTATATCTTTGTTAATTGGTATTTAATTGCCTTATGATCATTATTTGTCAACTTAATGTTATAATTTATCTTATTTGTAGGCCTTAAATAACAGAACTTGGAAGCTTAAAATCGCCATTAGATGGTCTTGACATTTTGAGGAAAAACTAATACATTCTAATATATACAAATAACTTGTAATATACAAGAATAACTTATATTTCGTTCAAGCATAACCTTCCTGAGAAAAAGTATTTCGTCCGTCTTGATGTGTCTAACACAAATGCGCTTGTGAAAAAACAAAAAACAATACAAGTTTGAGGTTAGCGTTCCACAACATACGTTGTCTGGGGAAAACAATTAAAATGAGCATTGATCATTGATTAGATGACGAGATAGCTAATTATGTACACCTGTTTGAGGTTTGTGAACAATAATTGCGTTTTAAAATACATATCATAAAACACGTTAAACTCATTGTTTATACTTTTTCCTTGAAAGTTTTAATTATCATTTTGTATGCAAAACATTAGGGTAAATTTTGTTTGTTATGGATGTGTGTATAAACGATTAGACAAGTCAAGTAAATTTATTGAAGAATTCTTTTAAAAACTGTATTGTCAACTAAATGATAAAATCTTACAGAGTTTTCTTCTATTATGAACCGAAACAGATTGTCTTCACGTATATCAATACATTATAAATAAGATAACCAATTAGAACCCCTTTGATCTTTTGTAAGATAACCAACTATGTATACTTGTTTATGATTAAGCACTTGTAAGAACACCTCATTAATAACATCAAGTAACATGTATTTAAAATCTTGAAAACAATTTTTGTTGAAAATATTGAGAATCGCAGGTTCATTTTGAGTATTGTCTGACCGAATGAGTATTGAAGGTTCATTTTTGATTATTTTCTGACCGAATTGGACAAAGATGACATTTATAATACATTTTAAAAGAAGGAAACATTTACAATTATTAATATTCTTAGTTGATGCAGTTACATGATTGAACAATTACTACTATAAATGAGCCGCGTCACGACAAAACCAACATAATGGGTTTGCGACCAGCATGGATCCAGACCAGCCTGCGCATCCGCGCAGTCTGATCAGGATCCATGCTTTTCGCTTACAAACCCTATTACAAGTAGAGAAACTGATAGCGAACAGCATGGATCCTGATCAGACTGCGCGGAGGCGCAGGCTGGTCTGGATCCATGCTGGTCACAAAACCATTATGTTGGTTTTGTCGTGACACGGCTCAAATGTTTTTACATTATACATTCAGAAAGACTATAAAGTCGAATAAATGCTTATGTTATTTCATATGTAAAATGCATCAAATGTTTTTTTTTAAAGATTGACCATTACAATAATGTGTGACGCACCATCCACTCAATTAAAAAGAAGGTATTGTAAATAACACACTGTGCCCTCACATTGCGAAAGTGATAGGAAACAATTTTTTCTCCTTATCATACAAGTTCGATGAATCATTTCAAAAAGTATATGGCCCATTCTGTATGAATTTGTGAATCATTTATACAGTCATGTATGATATTAGTAAATTACATATAATCTTATAAGCACCAGTCAAACAAATGACTTAGTTTCAATAACCTTATAGCTTCCAACACAATCGAACACAATCGGACTAAAATGAACTTGTACAAACTAAATTGGCTATTTATACATTAAGCAATGTTTTGTATTTTATCCCAACCGTTTCTTATTATTAATTTAGATCAGTGACCGTTATAATAGCGAATCTTATGAACTATATAACTATTTAAGTGAAGAGATGGACACACTGTCTCTTTATAATTTTCTTATGAATGTCGAATACATGGTTATATATTATGAATTTTCTCTAATAGAAACTTGTTCTAGAAGTTTCCCAGGTTGTGAAGTGCAACCAATAAAATACAATCCGAAATGCGCATAAAACCAAGTGCAGTAGATAATTTTGTTTTCTCCGGGAGGTTGTTGTAAAACTCTTAGAGCAAATGCATTTTGTTCATATAATAATATTGTTATGTGCGAAGCGAATTTCTGTTAAAGATTGTAAAGAAGTATACACACAGTAGAAACATAACCTTTTGCTTGAAGTTAGCTAACAGTGAATTGAACTTAAACCAAATTTAAATCTTGTATATCAAGCATGCATAATGTTTTGAGATGCAAGAATGCAAGATCATATTAAGATTGTCTTACCTTTTCATATCCGATTAAATTATTAATATACTTTTTGACATATTTATGAAACAAAGGAACGTAATAGATCTTAGAATATTGGCTTACTATCTAAAATCTACTAACACTTATTTTTATGTAACTTGTTTGGAAATGATCAACTTTTATTTCAAATGAACGGGTACTTCACAAAAGAGTTTCAATTGCGAAGAAGCTTTTACAGTTCGTTCAGAAGAAGTATGTTTCGAAAAAGTATCATATTTCTCATTTTTCCCAAATAAATATTTTTTTATTACAGCATCCGAAAAGGGGAAACCTTTGTTACTGTTAGCAGTTTGCTTTGTCAGAACAAGAGGTGATAGGGAAAATTCTTCTCCTTAATCAAAAATGCTCGATGAATCATAAAAGTGAATCATTTATACGTACAGTAGCGATCGATTTTGTAAATTAGCAAATTAATAACATATAATCCCATACTGGCCAGTGAACAGTTACATCAGTAACAACTTTACAAATACCTCATTCATCCATGAAAGGGGAAATAAACACATTTATTCTTACTAATAACATATCATATATTATATCAAAATGCATTTTAAGTTTTAACACTTTTATTTTGTTATTACATAATGCAGTGACTGTATTTTCTTTACCCAATGTTACGTATATTATCATTTAAAAGACATTAAATTAAGTTGATAAAAGACGTTTTATACATTGAGATAAACAGTTACTAATTTATATATATTTGTCAATTTGATTTGATGCTCACTGATTAGATTGTATATTATTTTCCTTCTATGCAACTTACAATTTCATTTGCATGCGATTGAATGTAATATATTTTGTATCATATTTTCATGATAAGCTGTATATGCATAAGTCAAAATAAATATTTTGTTCTGTTCTTTTATGACATTGTACATATAAATTTCAGAAGTAACAATAAATCATATTGGAAACGATTTATAAGTCGTTATTATAATTTATTGAACATATAAGATTTGAAGATTTGATTGTGTATGAAGAATATGTGTGACACTATTATAAATCGTACTTGTCAAAATGATCATGTAATCATTAATCAGCTAAACAACATTCTAAAAAAGGAAATGAGCCAAACTTATGATTCACTCATTATATTTTTTTACCTAATTTATCTTACAAATATTTTTGATTAATTTTCATAAATATCTGTTACATTTAGTCCAAAATTTATGAAATTGTGAAAGTCAAAAATATTATTGTCACAATGAGAGATATTACTCAGATCTAAAGACAAGGAAAAATGATCAGATCGTAGACTGTATCCAACATTTTTTGAATACTAGATATATTTTTCAAAGTATAAGATAATCTTAATTCACTTAAGTTTTTTTAAACAGGTTGATATAAGAAAACTTACATCACTCTAAATAAATGTTGTTTTTACATTCAATGTGTCATGCTATACCAATTTAAATGTTTTATGGCGATATTTGATACCCCATTTTCTTTCCTCAATAAAGTAATATGATCATTGTTAAATTAAGCAAAGGTATTCACCGAAAAATCACCGATATTTTTTGCGTTTGTTTGTTAGTGATTTAATAGAAATTGATCATGCTTTCTGTAAGCACCTTTTCTCCCCCATTAATTATCAGATATATCTTTCTTTATATAGTATTTAGATAGTATTTAGATTTTTTTTAAAGAATGATATTCAATATTTCACCTAACAGACACAATATTGTTATTTTGTCTGCTTATGTTTCAAGCAACAGACACTACGTGCCTCTTTAAGATATGTAAACTATTTTACTAACATTGCATGTGGTCGGATAGTGTTAATTATACAGAAACCGACTTTGTTAACGTTTAAAGGTATTAGTTATTTAAGCTTAGTACTAATGAAAACATGGTGATTGTAATATCTTGACTCAATGAACTAAATATTATCTTCAATTGTTGGTGATAAAAAAGTTGTCAGAGTTTGTAAATATTTATGAAATTCAATAATATTTGATACAAACTTTTGAAGTTTCTTTGATTAAAATTTCCATGCTGACAGATCTTGAGGCAAACGGCTTTAAAGAAACTACAAGAACAATCTGCAGAAAATTAATAATAAAGGCACATTTTGACTCAGAAATGAATATATTTTCTTTTTGTAGACAAGGCAAACATGTGCTTTATAATGTTGTAATTGATGGATTTTGAAGAAAAAGTGCTTAATGTGAAGCATTTCTTTACTATACAAAATCGCTTTAAATATAACTTTAAATAAAACACAAAAGAAGTGATTAAGATATCAGGTCAATGAGCAACTTTTTGAAACTGCAAAAGCACACCAAATTAAAAATCTTTTGAAAAGGAACATCATTGTCATTTTTGTGGTTCAAATGGCCTTAAGGTTAGGAATGTGCAATAATCAAATATTGATATACAATTTCCACTGCATTAGTTATAGAAAAGATATAATCATTTATTTTTTTTGAATTGATCTTTATATCAAGGAGGATTTTATATAATAACAAATGTTTGTTTTCCAATATCAAATTGTCCCTTTCAACCTCAATTTATTTGATCTAAATGCTACAGACACAATGCAGTTCATGACTGTCAAAATACTGTACTTAACTTTAGATACCGAAGTTGTAAATGTAAACAAAGTCGGTTCAATTACAACTGATATTGTCCAACCACATGCAATGTAGGGAAATTGTTAACACACGTAACGTGTGTTATTTGCCAAAAGGTAAACAAGACAACAGTGTTCCAATTGTTTGAAGAAAATGTTTTCTCATCATACATGGAAATACAATATGAAGAATAGAAATATTTGATGATGGAAAGGAAATATTGGAAGTTGCTGAGTCAGGGTAGTTATATGCAGAACAGAAAAGAACAAAATATATTGCGTTACACATAAACAATAGAGTTTCTATTGACTAACAAAGTAAATAAAAAATATAAAGATATTTGAACGTTACAAACATGATGAAAATCCATGTGATGAATGAACATATGATGTATAATGTGAAAATTGATGGATTCATGTTGTCTTATCGAAATCATGAGCAAATATAATTGCAGTGTGGCCGAGTGGTTAACGCATCTAACTAGTAATCTAAGGATTGCTCACCGCGTTGGTTCAAATTCTGACTGGGGCAAGCCGTTATTTCCTTCATCAAGAAACATTCATTGCTTAATACTGGTTGGTTCAAGTAACGGATTCGCGAGTGTTTCAATAAGCTTTAAGCTTCCAACACAATCGAACTAAAATATAATTGCAATGAAGTTATACAAAAAAGAAACCATCAAGACAATAAACATCAGATGTTGTTTTGTGTAAGCTACTTTATGACTAAATAATACTATCTTGAAAAATTTGACTGAACTAGATTTAAAACATAATATATTTAGGTAACATAAGTAGAACTGCAAGGTTTTACTATTTAACAAATTTACATTTGAGCGAACCCAAAATTCTTGTATCGAAGTACGTCATCAAAATACTATAACGAGTTTTATATGTTTCATAATATTTTAATTTCATTTAGATATGATCAATTACAGCTACATAAATAGCAATTGCATTGCTCTAAATAATTGATTTACGAGGTAAAATGCAAGTTGTTGACACACGCAATTGATAAAAATCATTTTTCAAAATGACTGAACACATGCTTTAATTGTTGTATTTGAGTAAGTGACAATATATTCATTTAATATTAAATAAAAATGAACGTAAAAATTCGTTAAATACCAAGTTGTATGTCGGAATAATTGATGCTTGGGATAACCAACCTTCATTTGCCCTGTTCTGAAAAGGTGCTGGATATTTTTTTTCTGGTGGTTGTATGTGATTTGATATTGTCAGGGCGCTGTGCACCGTGAATAATGTGCTCCCTAACGATCGTTACTCACTTTTTTTTTAAATTAGAGCACACTCCTCATGGAGTGATTTATCTTTATTGAATATTAAACTTAATGTTCTGTCTTCACTTTAATCAACCGTAAGTTTTTATCGTATTCGACATTCAGTCTGCTATGTTTGGAGGATGGTTTTGTGTTGAACGCAGTACCAAGTGCACTTTTATTTCTATACCGCTGTCGTTGAAAAATAAAAATGTCGAAAACATAATGTTTTAAAAAGAAATCAAGATCCAGTCCCACCATTTCAAATATTTAAAGTCATTAAAAAAAAGGAAATTTTTTAGGGGGGCCTTTTTGGGGAGAAATAAAAACGTGTGGCGTTGTAAATAAATGGGGGAATTCATACTTTAAATTAATAATTTTATTCAAGTTTTTTTGTAATGTAAATAACCCAGAAAAAATTAAACCTGGAAGCATTATCTCGCCTCTGCCATATCAATTCAAATGATATCATAACTCGTATCATATTATCTTAGTTGAATCTTATGCATTGGCATTTTATTTGCATATGAATAAATTTGCATATAAATAAAATTCGGCTTTTAATTTATATAAATTTCGTACATAGTTATTCTATACCCTAAACAGTATTGACTTGGAGTCAGATGTTAAAGGAAGGTATTTCGGAAAGAAGTTTTGTTTTGCGGTCATTTTTCTTTTGTAATTTCAAACGTCCAACATCTGCACCAATAGACCCTGCAAACGGAAAGTTTCTTTTTCATTTCAATGTTTGTCCGATGCTTAATGCATTGTCTTATTAAGCATATTTTGTCACTGAACATACTACAGTAACGTTACAGAAATACAGCTTTCATTCTGACGAAAATCAACAATGATATTGATTATGCCGAAAAGCTTATTTTATTCAAATATATCTTAAAAATCCTGTAATTTTAATGATTACATAATTATAATATGCACAAATATTTGCAGTACCTATATTACATATTCTCCGATGTTTGAAAATTGTTTTATTTGCATAATTATGTACATATATATAATTTCACTTAGTGTGGTTAACCACTTTGATCACAACATACAGGATCTTTATATCGAAAGCTTATAAAAAGCCCTAGAATCAAACATTTCAAACATATGTTTGATAACAAACTTGTTTAATTAAGACTTTTCTTCAAATTTTGAAAAAAAAAAACAACAGAAATATGAAAACTTTTACCAAACATACTGCTTGTGTTCATCGTAATAAAAATTCATTTGTAAAGTACCATTTCATTTAAAGTTACAGATGATTATTTCGAAATAAGTTACATAATAAAAAATTTAATTGATTTTAGATAGTAAAGAAAATATGCTAAGATATGTAACATTCCTTTGTTTCATATATATATTTCAAGTGCAAGTAGTATATCAATAATTAATCAGATATGAAAAGATAAGACAATCTAATATGATCTTGCATTCTTGCATCTCAAAACATAATGCATGCTTGATATACAAGATATAAATGTGGTATAAGTACAATTCACTGTGAGCAAACTTCAAGTAAAATGTTATGTGTCTGCTGTTTGTAAACATATCTGCAATCTTCAACAGAAACATAAAGTCTCAATGCATGCTGCTTCGCTTATAACTGCATTATAATGTGAACAAATGCATTTGCTCAAAGAAATTACAGCAACCTCCCGGAGGAAACAAAATTACCATTTACTGCACTTGGTATAATGCGCATTTCGGATTGTATTTTATTTGTTGCACTTCACAACCTGGGACAATTCGAGAAGAAGTTTGTATTTGAGGGAATGCAAAATATATAACTATAATTTCAGTGACATTCATAAGAGAATTTGTAAAGGTACAATGTACTATATTTTCATTTCTCTTTGAAGAGTATTCAAACAGACTAGAATCACTTGTCAACTACATTAAAATTAAGAGACGTGCGTTCAGAGCCAAAAAGGGGCAACCTTTATTTATTTTTTAACATTATTTATGTATCTCTAAGATCTATTATGGAAGAGGAAAGAGTTTGATTTTTATTATATAATTATTGTATATATTTATTTGCTAAAATACTAAATTTAATAACAAATATGATACCAGATATTTTCAAAGTTGAATAAAATAAAAACTACACGGCAAAATGTTTTTATATTTCGCATGATCAACCAATACATTGCTAAGAAAATTCAGGCAAACTTTGAAAGCAGCCCCTCATTGTGGTAAATTTGAGGGATATTTTGAATAAGGCTTTTTATATTATATAGTGAAATGGTCAAATAAGTGTTTAAAGTTTGTTGGTTAGGGTAACATTATTCAGAAATATATCCATCACCCAAAAACCACACGGTAAATTTTATTTAAATGTTGCATACAGGTGACCTTTAATACACACAACTGTCCTATGTTGTCAGTTTTACAGATTCTTATAGTGCCCATTACCCATCGTCTACCTTAAATAGTTGAATATTTATAAGATTGACTATTATAATGGTCACTGACCTAAAATAACAATCAGAAATGGTTGGAACAAAATACAAAACAATGCTTAAAATTTAAATAGTCAATGTGTATGACTGTATATGTATATATATATATATATATATATATATATATAGATAGTTTTCATGTGACGTCATGACTTCCCATCATCCGTTGCGCAGTCTACCGTGGCCGCCATTTTGATTGGCAAACAATACAGTTCCGTGGTTCAGTGAACGTACATGTAAACAATCTTAATTTAGAACAGAAATGGTAATTTCTTGTTGGGTTAATGGTTGCAGTAATCGTGCAGACCAAAAGTCGTAGCTTGGGATTTTATTCAATTCCATCTGTCAGAGAAAATGAAGGCGAATTTACGAAGAGTTTGACAGAAGAGCGACGAATACTGTGGATTTCTAACATAAATCGAAAAGATGCGCCGACGAAGTATTCTAAAATTTGCTCCGATCATTTCTTGAAAGGTTTGTCAAAAATATAAAATAATATAATTTAAAGCTTCGTGTTATTTATTTCTGCAAATATAAAATTATTGAGTAAAATAAAAAAGTAAATATAAGGTAAATCCGGAGCGGTATGTATCCATACAACAGTCGACCTAACGCAACGTCATCTTCGACTTCAACTAATGAACAATTCTATCTTACTTTAAATGCATATGAAAACATATTTCTCATGTTATTTTTGAAACTAAATTTATGAATATTTGACTGTTTCAGGAAAACCGGCATCTATGTACCATCGCTCAGATCCAGACTGGGCTCCTACTCTAAATTTAGATGGTGCTATGACTCCAACAAAATCAGTGTTGAAGAAAAAAAAGATTGAAACAGATAGTAAAAGGTAGGCCTAATTTAGAGTTCATTCATTTCAATTTAAATTACAACACACAGCTAAACATTGTCCAGTATCTTTTGAACTGGAGGGGGGGGGGGGTATTGTTTTTTATTTATATTTGTTATCTCACAATTTTTTTTCCACAAAAAAGGAAAATTATGATTACAATTTTTTTTTCATCATAACAACGGTATGAAATGTTTGCTATGTTAATATTAGAATTAATATACATCGTCAAATATATTCATTCTGTATTAACAGGTACAACAGAGCAGTTGACCGCCAGAAAAACAGAGATAAACATCACGTTGCCAGGGTTTTGTTGGAACTTCAGAGTGCAGAGTTTGTTTGCAACTCCATATATTCCAGAACAGGATACCCAGGGTTGACTCCATTCAATGAAGTAGAAATCAGAGACATGTACATTTACTTGGAAAGGGAAAACGGAAGGCCCTGGGAAGTCTTTACAACCATGTACGGAAAATGATAAAGAAAAATTAAATGAATTAGATAGTAGAATTAATTCTGAAATTCAGAGACTGTTGTCAGAGAATATGGCTTTAAAATCAGAACTGAACTCATTCTACATGAACCAAGAAAGTTTCAAAGAAGATAATGAGAAAGTAAAATATTATACAGGCCTTCCAAATTATTTGACTTTGATGGTGGTTATGGATTTAGTGTCACCATTTCTTAAAATGAAAAAGAATATGCGTCTTGGTGCATTTGAGAGAGTGTTGCTCACTCTTATGAGACTGAAACATAATTTCCCATTGAAAGATTTGGCTTATAGATTTAAGACTTCATCCTCCACAGTATCAAGAATATTTACTTTGGTTATACATATTATGTTTGTTAGAATGAAACATTTCATATATTGGCCAGAAAGAGAAGAACTGCAGACCACAATGCCTCTTGAGTTCCGCAAACATTTTGCTAGGAAAACATCTGTCATAATTGACTGCTTTGAAATATTTATAGCAAGACCAAAAGCTCTGCTGGCCCGGGCACAAACTTGGAGCAATTATAGGCACCATAATACTGTTAAGTTCCTGATAGGCATTACGCCCCAAGGCTCAATTTCCTATATTTCAAATGGATGGGGAGGAAGAGCATCTGACAAATACATTACAGAAGCCT
Source organism: Ruditapes philippinarum (assembly GCF_026571515.1). Taxonomy (NCBI): domain Eukaryota; kingdom Metazoa; phylum Mollusca; class Bivalvia; order Venerida; family Veneridae; genus Ruditapes; species Ruditapes philippinarum. Next base: position 348,080 of record NW_026857033.1, on the reverse strand, counting down.
GTGGAATATTAGACAATTTATTACCAGGGGACCTGGTCTTAGCTGACCGTGGCTTCGATATCGCGGATAGTGTTGGTGTTTATTGTGCGGAAGTAAATATACTAGCTTTACAAGGGGAAAATATCAACTTTCTGCTACTGATGTTGAAACAACCAGGAAAATCGCTCATGTGAGAATTCATGTGGAGCGAGTTATTGGATTAGTTCGAAATAAATATACAATCCTGCAGGACAAGATTCCTATAGACTTTTTAATTCATGAGAAAGATGAAGTACCAACAATAGACAAGATAGTTAATGTATGCTGTGCACTCACAAACATGAATGAGTCTGTGGTAGGGTTTGACTAGCTATGTATGAATAGTTGTAAAGGTTGGTACCAGCTGGTTGGTACGCTGAATACAAATGTATGTCTAAGTAAAATTGAAAAGTGTCGTAGTATCAATTAATAACATTAGATTTAAAACATCTTTTGTGTATAGGAAGATTGACACTTGTACTGTTTCCCACTTCTACAGTGCTCTAAAGTTAAATAGAATAAATAAAGAACATTTAAAGGAACTTACATGTAATTTATTTTTATGCATGTTTATTATTCTTTGAATAAAGAAGTAAAACTACTTTTTGTTATTAATAAATGTACACACATGCTATGAAACACTGTAAAGAAATACACAAGGATAGATATTAAAACAGTTATAATGAGTCCAAATATCCACTTTTCAATAGTGTTAACAACCAACATTTTTAAAGTTCACATTGCTGTCTACTTTTCACTTTAAACAATACTTAAAGTATAGTGTTTTCAAAGTCACATGAATTTTTTTCACATATGAATGATTGATACATTCCATGCAAAGCAATTTCTTTTCAAGTATAATACTAGTTACCAATTTGCTTTTCTGCATGATGGACAGTAATATGGCTGTTTGGGTTTCCTTTTTAATTTTACACATTTCAGATGTAATAATCAATAGGGACAATTTTCAGAGCAGCAAGCTGCAAAATTGGCTTCAAGACACTCAACATTACATAGACATTTTCTTTTGTCTTGGATTATAACACTGTCATTTGACTTGGGCTTTTTGGTCTGAATAACATCTTTGGATGTACTGGGGATATTTTGTAAGGGAGGCCTTTGGTCAATGTCAGATGAGACTGCTGTAGTGGATAGATTTTCATTGTTAAATAAAGTCTTTTTTTCTGATGCTTGTTTTCTAGACGACAAATTTCTGGTTATCAAACTACCCGTTATTTCTGGCAGAATAACCTGGATGAAGAACTCTTTTGATTTTGTTATAATTTCTGTTTCGGTATTTTCATTTAATTCAATCCTGATAACATCAATGTCCTGTTCACTCCAAACTACAAAGTCACAAAATTCTCTCTCAGTCACAATTAATTGAGTCTGTACCTGGTAAAAGTACCTATGGTTCTCTTTTAATTTTCCCTCTGACAAGTAATTTAACTTTGCTTCACTCAACTTTTTGCCCTTAGCACAGTAGGGACATTTAATCTCTACAACTCCCTCACCACAACAGTCGCATGAAACCAAGCCATCTGGACTGGCACCTATAAATGGATACTTGGGATTTATCCAGAGTCCACTTTGCTGAATTAATAAATTTGTATGTGTTTGTTTCATTACAGACTCATATTACTTCAGGGCATCTTTTTCATGTTTACATCCATACACTGTGGCATTGTTTTTGAATTTATTAACTCCACATACTGCATGTACTGTTGATATGGCTGGGTTTTCAACATCTCCAGCACATACTGCTTTCATATTTGAGGCAGTTATTCTTCCCATACGAAGTCGATGCCACTCTTTGGATTTGCTCTGCTCTTTTGTTAAGATTTCAACATTTTTGGCTTGTTGGTCTGTAACATTTATTGATTCAAAAATCTCAGCACATTTCTCACGCAGTTCTAATGCGTCCATTTTAATATATTGTTCATCTTTCAAATTAATTAATGGATCAGGGAGCTGCCCATCTCTGAGTATTTGGGGGATATATTGTTCTTGATAAGTCCTTGTAACTGCCAGTACAGATGCACGTGACCCTGCGCTATGAAGTTGCTGGAGTGAAAATTCTTTTTCCTCTTTGGTTGGTGCAGGGATCTCTGGCAGCTTTACTGTACCCCTAACCTCCACTTCCTCCCCTGTAAATAAGGTATCAAAGAGTAAATTGCCATTCAAAATGCAAAATCATGAAAATTCTAGTTCTTTCTAAGGAAGCTACAATCTATCTAGTGCTTTGATATAAAATGTAGGAAAATAATCTTCATTCCACAAGACTTTAAAGGTGCATGCCTCCAAGTGAAACAAAACCTTTTAAGAAAAGTAAAAATAATAAACATTAAAAGAAAGATTTTGAGTTATATGCATTGCAGGAGCTATTTTGCAGTATCTATCGCCATATTTTTATTGTGCGACTGAAGCAGTGATGTTTTTTTTTTTGATGATTTGGTAATTTACTTTATTTGAATGTGCCGATTGCAATGTGTAAATTACTTTCATTCTTCACACGATAATAAAATACAAATTCAAGATTTTCATATAAATTTTCATGAATCTGTGGGCGTGCTGCTTTAAAGTTCTCATTTATACAAGGGGCAGCATACTCAATCTAGTGCCATACTAGGGACAAACATCATGACATGACTATCAATATCATTTCTCACAGTGAAAACTTCTAAGGAATAAATTGACTTGATATTCTATAAGTAAGTAAGAAATAAATTATTGTTGGTTTATCCATTACAAGAAAAATGCAAATATGTAAATAAGAATATACTTTACCTTGGACTGCACAGTCAAGTTTCCTCTTCTTGGTAGCCACTGATGTAAAGTCAATATCACGTATCTGGCTGTACGGCACTTTGTCAACAGCTGCTGGCAGTGGCCAATATGCCTTATCTTCGGTTACAGTTCTTCTCATGTTCACTCTGTACGAAGATTCCAAGTGAAACAAAAGTGCACCCACATGGGTACATGTCTCACCTAGACCTGCTACACAATCACAGTGCGCAGCGTTGATAATTCCATCTTTGTTGGCGATAATCCATGGTCGGAGTGGGGGTGCATTCAATCTCTGTGAGTGAAGAACCTGAAATAAGATAGTAGGTATCTTTAAGCAGACATACAGATCATACATAAGTCTGAGATTTGAAAATATATGAGCCACGCCACGACAAAACCAACATAATCATAATGGGTTTGCAACCAGCATGGATCCAGACCAGCCTGCGCATCCGCACAGTCTGGTCTGGATCCATGCTGGTCGCAAACCCATTATGTTGGTTTTGTCGTGACGCGGCTCATATTTAGTCTTCCATTGTTCCAAATCCAATAAATGTCAGAAATCACAATATAAAAATTGCATGAAAAATGAAGATTCTGTTGTTGTTAAATGATAACATGTGTTGAACGTTGATCTTATGAATATTTACCAACTGTGTTAATCACAAGAACAAATCAATTAATATATGGCTTTAACTAAATGATTATTTACCTTTGCTATGACTAATACGTTGTCACCAACTGACATGCTCTGTACATCTCGAACCCATCCGCAACAGTGTTGGTTAACAGCTTCCAATGATTTGTATGCTTTTAGTTCTTCAAACGTATATGCACTCTTCGTGTTTATTAAATAATTTACAATGTCAATATATGTTACACCCGGGAGGCATTTCACATCCGAAGACAGGTCTTCTTTGCGTAAATCGTACGGATCTTGACCTCCGATCAATTCAAGTTTTTGATCATATCTACGTCTCGATACGCCATCCAGACAATCAATATACCTCTTCTTTTGTTGCTTATCACCCATATTTTCGATTTCTACTAAGATCGATCTTTATCTTATAAGTATTTTGCGTGAATTTTTGACAACTTACTTAATCTGACCGACGATGACCTTTGCCAATCAAAATGGCGGCGACAATAACATAGCGCGCACCTGCTCGGATTATGGGAACGGTCTATAAATTCTGGAAATGTTTTGAATAAAATGACTGTGGAAGTGTGCGTTTCGTGTAGATCTAATAAGGATTGAGAACACAACGAATTAACAGTATAATACAATGAATTAGCTTAATGGAAATTTATATAATGTTTGAGTTTAAACTTACGATTTCTCCTTCTAAACCCGTTGCCTTGCAACCTACGTGATCATTGCTGCACTGGTCTGGCATGGCACACATTTTGTCGACTTGTATACTTTCGCCGGTTCTATCGTTTATCATGTCGTTACATTGATTTCTGATGATAAAGTGCATGCCTGATAAACCTAGCTTTATCAGTCACCCCAAGCTTTATCAGACACCTTAACAAAAATATGCGAAATTTGCGAAATGAAATAAAAAGAATGGAATATATTTTCCTGCTACTGGGTTGGAAATATTTAACTGATAAACTTTGAATCCAATAGAAATTTTGAATATGAACGCGTCACTTACAATTAACTAAAACATCCGGGACTATTTCTTTTTGATTTGACATTTCACATATTATTGCGCGCAGTCTGAACACGAGAGGTTCTGGATAGGGTTTTGCTTCAATTAAAATAAAAAAAATCAATCAACAATTGAAATTGAAAACATGATAAATAGAATACCAAACAAGTGTCTAATATTATAAAATTTATCAGGCTCGGCACGAAAAAAAATGAAGAGCTCGGCACAGCCTCGCCCTTCTTTTTTTTCTTAGCCTTGCCTGATAAATTTTATAATATCAGACACTAGCATGGTATTCTCTATTTATACGACGCACAGTCTTGCATACCGTGTGTCCTAAAAATATATTAACAAGAACTTTCTGACAACAACAATATATGATAATGATTATATCATTTGTTAAAATTGTACAATGGTACTTTCTGAGATAATACGTTTGTCTTTTCTGAGATAATACGTTTGTCATGTATTGAAAAGCTATCATACAATCCACATTCTGAAATAAGTTCAGATGCAGTTTCTTAAACTTTGGGTGTTAAAAGTGACGTCATGCTTTTCTCGATGTCAAGTTGAAACGGAAAGGAGAAGAATTTCAAAAGACACGTTGCTTTCATTCTAATACTGTTTTAAAGGTGTTTTTTCTTTTAAAGAATATTTGAATTGCTCTGGGTATATTGTAAATTGTAACATTCTGAGAAATAAAATATGTTTAAACAAAACAGAAATATATTTCAAAAGACTGACTATTAATTATAATGGTGATAGATCAATACTTGATAATGATAAACGGTTATGATACAATATAGAAACTATCTAAATTATAAAAAAAACTGCACCACACTTTTAAAAAATTGAGCGTTACCAATACATTATGAACGATATTTATAGAATTTTTTATTGGACACATGAATTATTGTACATGTATTTCAGATTAAAAAAACATCAGGGTCTCTGTAACTTAACTGGTCTATGTATATAGTTTTAGCTCCGACTCTGCAGTACGCAGCCTACCTAGAATAAAGTAGTGGATCGCCAATAAGGATGCGATATTTGAGTCATTGCACGGGTTACAATATACATGTACTTACTGAATGGATATGGTATGTTAGGCGCCCAATTGTTGCATTGTTCGTTATCCTTCTTCATCGGGCACGTGTAACATGTCAACGCTGAAAAAAAAGATGAACATCATTGTTATTATTATCAGAGACGTTAAAATATGAGCTGTTTAAAAGCACTGTGTAGCAGTCAAGATTTTATTAAAATAATATGTTGTATTATGGCTACTTTTCAGCTTCGAAGAAAACTCCGATTCTGAACTTTTTCAGTCAAACATTATTTTTTACACGTGTGAGGCACTTCAGTTTTGTTATTGGGATTCATCACTAAACGTGAACATTAGGCAGTAGTCTTTCTCTTTCAGCATATTTTTTGCACATATTATTTTATACAGCAGATATGAAAGCAATATTTTCCCGATACTCCGCAATTTAAACTTAATCCAAATTGAACCTACATAAGGGGAAAATTGTATGCATTTTTACAAATAAATGATACATACCTTCAAAGTTCCGGTAGTCTATATGGATGTGTACTCCAAATGTCCCTGTCGTCATGACAACCAAAAGTGCCAAAGCAAAACTCACCAGGTAGGTCATTTTCTATAATCTGAAAAACAAAATGTGTGAATAAAACATATTTGACAAGAATGTCATACGTACGAGTTTTCCATCATAAATGATGCATGTTATGATGTTTATTTACTTAAGTGTATCAACTTAAAACTATTTTCAAAGACAGTGCAAGATTTTGATGAAAACTTTCAATGTGAGAGAAAAAATACCGAACAAAGAAACAAAATTACAAGAACCATTACGTGTACATTTACTTGAAAGTGTATAAACTAAAACTATTTCCGAGGCAATGTAAAATTTTAATGAACTTTCAATAGTTATACTAGGTGAGAGAGAGAGAAAAACTACCGAATAAAGAAATAAAACTACAAGAACCAGTGCATGTACATCAACTTAAAAGTGTATAAAGTAAAACTATTTCCGAGGCAATGCAAAATTTTAATGAAAACTTTCAATAGTAATACTAGGTGAGAGCAGAGACATAGATTATCTATGTCTCTGGTGAGAGAAAAAAACTACCGAATAAAGAAATGAAATAACAAGAGCCAAAGCCGAAAATAAAAAATAATTTCTTACCTTTAAAGGTGTTTTATCCTGAACTTAATCCAATCACGAGAAGCACAAGGTAAAGAATAAAGTTGTAAGTTAATGTATAAAGTTGTTTTAGTATATTAGATAAGTCCTGGCATGACAGCTTGTTCCAAAATAACAGTATGGCTTTGTATTTATTTATTTTGTTCTTATATACTTTATTTCTTTATCGTGTAATCATTGTTAAAAGTAACACTCTAAACACATTATTATCTAATTATCAAATAGATGGGTAACTACAAAGGGCAATGTGATGACGGTATCAGAGCACGTAATGGATGGTATTTCTTACGTCGGATATAATTGTCGGCAAAATTTACTGTCGGCAGAATCGTTAACTGATTGATCACATTCTTACACGTGATTGTTTGATGATAACACGTGAACGCATGTTTTCACGAGTTCGTTAATTCGTTCATATTATGTCTGTAACGGGTACGCTGATTTGATTATAGAAAAATAGTGATAAAGTAATAATAAATTTAAAGAGGTATTTTCATGATGGCCCTACATCTAATTTCATGAGTCGATTTCAAAAATTATATCTGTCACGGTTCAGAACTGTTCGCTATGTGTAGATTTAGTTTTGATATTAATTACAGAAACATTAATTTAAACATGGAGCTATATATAAGATTTAAAGCACAAATATAAAAAAAAATCATTGTATATAGCATAGTAAAATTAAAAAATTCACAAATTAAAGATATACTCGAAGGAGATTATTTCTACTGATTTTAAAGGAACTACACTGAGGTTCAAAAGCCCCAAAAATAAAAATTGAATTTCTTACATAGACTAGCTGACACAATTAGAACAGAAAGATGCAAACGATAATTAAGAAATATACTCAGAAATAAGTCGAAAGTCGTAATTTTGTGCTATTCTTAGCCCAATTTGAGTGAAAACTAAAAACCATTGCAGTCTCTTTAATATTAAAGACAAAAGTCTAGATATTTACTGACTAATAAAATCTGCTAATACATAATATTGATTTATTCAAAATTGAGTTAACTATTAAATTCAATAATGTTAACAGTGAATATATGGAACATTGATATATTCTATTTTTTTCCATATCATTTAAAAAAAAACATGGTATCATTTGTATATACAGTCGACGAAACGGACATACTGAAAATGTTTGTTATCCCCGAAGAAAATGACATTCGCATTCTATAGTGTTTATATTGCAAAATTTACAAATACGTTGGTAACTTCTGTATTGTCATAATAAACGGTCATATAAGAAATATGACAAATACAAAGAGGAAGAAAGACCAGTATAGGGGGACTAATAGACAACCATCAAAATATAACTGTGTAATAAGAAGATCTGATAGTTGTTAAATATACATATATTGTTATCACACATCCTGTAAGCAATCTTGTATTTTACGTATATTGATGAAATAATAGATAAATCCTATTATATAATGTACCATGATATATAGATAGCTAACTACATTGTATTATGTTGTAAAGACATTTTTTATCTTGTGATCAGGAACGGCCTGAGAACTTCCAAAATCTTTAGTTTTACCTATGATTTAGTGAAAGTTAATTAAAAAGATCTTTTTTACTGAATAAGTTAGAAGGGAATGGCCATTTATAGCAAAACAAAATAATCTGTTTTACAAGCACTACTAAGATTGAAAACAAAAACCACATAAACCACACAAGCTGAAAACATAAACCACATTAAAGTTAAGTTTGTTCATTAAGAGATAATAGTACATGGCATTTTATTTAAGATAAAAATATAGGTATTACACAGAACTAGAAATGTCTCCAAAGGACATGTGGGGGCATAAAAAGTAAATAAAAACATGAAATGTTTATTTTAAAGATTTTATTTAGGTAATTATGATGGAGGATGATATATCACAACACCAACGGTAAACTTTCACCTAATTTGTATTTTATATACTAGGACAGTCTAGAATAACTGTCGAATAATTCTCCGTAATTATTAAACCTAGTAACACATTCATACCTGCATATGGTTATTATTTTAAAAGGTTTCATCTTAATTCTTACATTGTAAAAAGTGATTGTATAAAAAGTACAGACCGAATTAAGTAAGCAAAAACAATTTTGACATACAATTCAACAAAACTGCAAACTGAAGTACAGTAGTAGATCTACTCATACATAAATATAAATACTTATCATATAAATCATGATAATGTAAATCCTATTACCATATACTACAGTAGTTTGACATTTATTGAACAATTTGTATATAACATAATCACCGTGTATATTAAGTATATAACGCCGGAATGTGAAAATAACGCACGATTCGTGCAATAAGTAACGCAGAATTGTGCAATAAATGGTGGATACCTGACAGGATTTCCAACGCGGTAAGTAAACTGGCCAATATATTTTAATCAATATTATTTCCACGAAATTGTTTACTTTTCAAGATCATTCGTGAAAATGATGGCTTGACCACCGTTTTGAGCGAGATTTTGGCTTTCTTTCGACTTTTACAAGTACAACAATGCATATTATACCGTATAATTTCGATTTTCGTCAGGCAAGTGACCTTTATTAAACTTTTGGTGATGTAGAAAATTGAAATAAACTGATAGAATGTGATTCACGTCGTTGTTATGAGGTAACGCCGATGTACGTGAATAGTTCTTCGCGGTAACGCCGGAAAATGCGATTTTTTATTTTTTTGGGTCGTCAGACCAAACAAATAATGATAGCGAAATTTCAGATCCTAAAATTCGTATTTGCAAATGCCGAAAGTAGTCCAAACTCCTCGAAGCTGTTACTTCCCTTCATATGTACATTAAAAATTAAGGGGAGACCACTGCGTAAAGATTGTCAAATGACAGGCGCATAAATTTTCGTAACAAAAAAAACAGTTCCCGATTGGTCAAAGATTTCTAATATTGTGTTATTCTTATAGATATACATGCTTATATTCAGCTCCATGATTATATACTTCAGTGTTAAACAACAGGTTTACCGTGAACAAAATACATCGAAATTAATAAGGGTTACAAACTGTAATATAGAATAATATGGTATTCTTCAGGCTGTTATCTTATAATTCTCCATGATCGAGGGGTTTACACGCTCGCTTTGGAAGCGAGAGGTCTGGAGTTCAAATCCCAGTTCAGGTTGTTTTTTTTGTTTTGTTTAAGCCAAACATTGAATTGAATATCAGTGTTGCAATTAGTCTTATAGCCAATTTACTATAGCACTGGAAAACAGCATTGGTGACACAAACAAACAAATTGGTTTATAATCTAACAACCTCCACCTTTCTGACATTCTGAGACCCAAACAAATTCAGCGCCTTCTGTGCTTTGATTCATATATGGTACTGAACTGTTACACAGGTTTAACGCCATAAATCGTCGAGTATCAGCACTTTTCAAATATATTTTTGTCGGGAAACTTTAATTCATTTTATACAGAATTTACTTTCGTTTGATTGTGTAGAAAAAAAAGACACAGTCTCGAACCACAGAGCTATAAACTTCGTAATATAATTCTTTGCTGAAGTGAGTACGAGGCAACTGAAGGAAACAACGGGGTAGCAAAGGAATACCTATTGAGATGGTAGTTATGAAAATGGGCTTTGTTAAATTATTGAATCTTTCATTGTTCTCACTCTTTATTAATTATTTGACATAGTAAACAAGAAGAAGTCCAATTTTAGACCTTCATGGCATGGGTAGACAAAATCTTCTATAAACACATCTCTAGTAGCTCTCAATATACATATACATTGAGTTAATAAACCAAAATATATTCAACCTATCTTTAGTCTATGGCACCCTTTACCTGGTAAATTTATGAAATGGTTTTGCTCAGCTGTGAACTCGGAACAGTTTATTTAAAGTCTGAGAGATTGGTATTAGATATTTAATGCATTTGTACAAATGGTCTACCTGAGTGAGCTATTGGTCACTCTGTATGGATGTGACCTGGCTCTGTACTGGTGGTCTCTTTTAGGGTTATTAGTCCTGTTAGTTTTGTAAACGTCTATAGTAATGCCGAGCATAAGCTATTACGGTAGATTTTCATATGTTTTCCCATACAAGTTAACATATATAAGAAACCCCAACAGTAGGATAAATCTTTACCCCAAGTTATATTTTTTTCTTTAACAGAGGACAATAAGGTTATGCTTTTACAAGTTTTGGGCATTATGGTTTCTAAGTAAAATATCTTTTGAATTCAAGTTTCCTCCTTATATAAGAGAAAAATAAATAAAATAAATAATCCATTTTCACAGATGTTAACCAAGCAAATTGCTACAGCCAAATATTTCTTTTGGTTGGGTTTCACATCACGTCAACACAATAAAGGCGGAGACTTTCTAGCTTTACTGGTGCATTATTTTAGACATAACATATACAGACACTTCTTCTCATGATTGTTTTCTATGATTTTTATAATTCAATTTACATTGTATTTGCAAAGGAAGTTTTTTGTTCTTATTTTCTAACAAGATCAGACGTGGGCAACATGTTTGCAAATAATAATTAATTTCGGGAAACAATTTTCAAATTGTATTAAGTTACACTATCCAATCAAAGTGTTGAAAGTTTGTTAAGATCTAATTATCATATATTTCTTAATAAGAAAATACATAGGCTAGGTCGCAAATAACTTGATTACATTCGCCGATAAAAGGCGTTCAACCTGTGTAATAATTCTATACCATATATGAAAAATATCGCATTTTCCGGCGTTACCGTAAAGAACTATTCAATTTCATCGGCGTTACCTCATAACAACGACTTGAATCTCATTTTATTAGTTTTATTTTCAATTTTCTATATCACAAGAAGTTAGGTTACCGAAAATCGAAATTATACGGTATAACATGCATTATTGTACTAATAAGAGCCGACAAAAAGCCAAAATCTCGCTCAAAACGGTGGTCAAGCCATCATTTTCAAGAATGATCTTGAAAAGTAAACAATTTCGTGGAAATAATCTTGATGAGGGAGAAAATGTCTTCGCTGCCGTATGCAGCTATTCCTTTTTCCAGTTTGGTTAAATAAAACACATATTGGCCAGTTTACTTACCGCGTTGGAAATCCTATCAGGTATCCGCCATTCATTGCACAATTCTGCGTTACTTATTGCACGAATCATGCGTTATTTTCACATTCCGGCGTTACTGGATATACACGATGATAATGCATACATTAATTGTCAGGTTTCCAGCTTTCCTAATGGAGGCTTTTAAATCACCTGAGTAAAACACTTATCTTCCATAAGCTAGCTAGATAAACAGGTAGCTTGCTCACATGAAATAATAACTAGAGCTCTGCCAGTCGGATGTGTTGCCTTGTGAACAATATAGCTGTATCTTGAACATTTTCTTCTTAAATAAAGGTTATCTATAAACACCACTGGATGTACATGTACCTTGAACATTAGTGTCATTTGAAGTGATTGTAACAATGTTACATCAGGATTGATATAGCTTGAATAGCTTTTATTGTGTAGGAGAACTGGCCTTGACAAAAATAAAGTGTAATAATTAATAAAGGGCAATAACTCTAAAATCATAAAGTATAGAAATCTATCATCCTATCATAGCTTTTATAGTTTAGATGAAATGGCTGGGACAAAAATAAAGTATTATAATCAACAAAGAGCAATAACTCTGAAATCATGAAGTTCAGAGTACCGCTTTTTGTGCACTGCACTTCTTCTCAAAGAGATCTATCATCCTATGAAGTTTCATGTCCATAGCTTTTACAGTTTAGGAAAACGGACCGGACAAGAATGGAATATGAAAATTAACATAGGGCAATAACTCAAAAAAAAGAAGTGCAGAGTACCAGTTTTTGTGCAATGCACTTCTTCTTAATGAGATCTATCATCCTATGAAGTTTCAAGTCCTTAGCTTTTATAGTTTAGGAGAAATGGCCTTGACAGAAATAAAGTATGAAAATTAACAAAGGGCAATAACTCAAAAGATAAGACATGCAGAGTACTGGTTTTTAAACACTGCACTTCTTCTTAATGAGATCTATCATTCTATGAAGTTTCAAGTCCATAACTTTTATTGTTTAGGAGAAATGGCTCGGACAAAAATAAACTATGAAAAATAACAAAGGGCAGTAACTCAAAAATTAAAAAGGGCAGAGTAACGATTCTTGTGCATTGCACTTCAGGTCATTGAAAGAAGCATGCATACCACGTTTGGAGTCAATCTGACATATAGAGACTGACAAGCCTTAGGGGACGCCGCAGCCGAAACCAACAACAACATCTACGCCGACAAAAGTAACCCCTACATGTCGCCTAAACAGATCGTTCAGCACGACATTATTGTTGTGTGTGCATGTGTGTGGTATGTTAGTTCCTTCGATTTGACCTTTGTCAACTTGGGTGGTTCCAGACTTGTGTGGTTCCAGTACTACTGTATAATTACCCTTAGGGTATACTACTAATCCTCTTCGTTCCAGGTGGAGCATAAGGCACCAACAAATCTCCTCCAGCCATCCCTGTCATGAGCTAACCAGTTCAGCTCGTTCCAGTTCTTGCCTGCTGCCTTCATCTCTTCCTCGATGGTCCTCCTCCAGGTGCCTAGTGGACGACCTCTCTTCCTCTGGCCTTGTGGTGTCCATCTCAGTACTTTGTGAGGATGTCTCTGCTTGTTCATCCTCAGAACATGACCCAGCCATCTCCATCGTCTGGACTTGACCTCTTGAACAATGTTGGTGATCCCGGAGCGTCTGTTGACCTCTACGTTAGTGACATGTTGTTGCCAGCGGATCTTGAGAATGCGGCGTAGACCCTTAGGGTATGGTGCCTGTTTTTTTTTTCAATTTGTCTTTGACGTCTTATTTGTGATACACAGGCTTTATAACATCAATATACCCTTTGAAAATTCTAATTTATTTATTTCGGCCCATTGTTTACTCCTTTAGGGCACACGAAAGTGTCACATTGAAGGTTCCATGATAATTATGTATGAATACATCTGTGCGAATCTTTCTAAATTCCAAAATTCCGAATTTGTCATGTCTAAATGTTGAGTTCTGCTGAACCCGGTGCTAGGGGGCGTGGACGGTTATTTGCACTTTCCAGTACCGTCCATCAACAGGCTCAATGAAATTAAGCCTGCAATTTTTTTTTTTTTGGGGGGGGGGGGCGTTATTAAGGGATTCCGTTTTCTCTATTTTTAGGTAAAAATGAAAAAAAAAGTCTGACAATCATTATAATAATCAATTTATGTAGAATTATTAACATATAAGAATTACTGTCAACCGGTGGACATTTTGTACCTTCGGCTTCCATAGTCTTGATAATAAGTACATGCATAAAAGTAATGAACTAAATATATACATGTATGTATCAAATACATGTAAGAACATAAGTTCAACTTATGGTCTGGATAGTCATACTGGCCTGCAGACATGTGTAAATTTTGCGTTCATGTTAATCTCGTATGAGGAACAAATGAAACAATCATTTTAACTTTATTTATTTCAATTTGTTCCAAATGGCATTATCTAAAAAAGTCTCTCCACGTATAATATACATTATGCATATCCGTTCAGCTGTCTTGTGATCATGAAACAGTTTCTATAAGTGGGTCTTTTATGCTCTCATTTAACGTTTTGCATAAATATATTTTGCAAACATCTATACATGCAAACTATTCTAATAATATCATTTATAAAAAAAACCTATAAATGTCTTAAACTCAAGTAGCACTAGGCTTTAAACCAGTCAATTCTTAACCTGGAACAAAAAAACAATCTGTCCCAGTCTGGTCTGAACATACGTCCAATTTGGCTAATAACTTTTTGTTCAATGTAAACAAAAAATGACTCTCGTCACCTGTGAAACGATTTTGTAGCACTTTTTTCTGACAACTTGTATTTTAAACTTCATACAATTCTTAGAATTATCAAGAAGGCAAACGTAACTGTAATATTAAGCCAGCCCACTTTTGTCACGTGACTTGCAGTTGAACCAATCAATGAAGCGGACAGTGTCTGTGACGTGGTGACGTTGTATGGTACGGCGACATTGCAGTAAGATACTGTGCAGCACGAGATACATTCCTGAAAAAATAAATCAAAAGGAAAAGGTTTACTTTTAATTTATATGTTTGTAATACATATTTAAATTCTGGAAATGTTGGCGATTTTATTTTGGATAAAAGTAGTAACTTTAGTATGAACGACTGGGGAACTGTGCGTTTCATTTCAACAGGGTTTGCTGTAATACGAAATGAGAACACAACGAATTATCATTACAATATCATGAATTCACGAAGAAGCTAATTAAAGAGCTTAATGAAAATTTATATAATGTTTGAGTTTAAACTTACGATTTCTCCTTCTAAACCCGTAGCCTTGCAACCTACGTGATCATTGCTGCATTGCTCTGGCATGGCGCACATTTTGTCAACTTGTATACTTTTGCCCGTTCTTTCATTTATATGATGCACAGTCTTGCATACCGTGTGTCCTGAAGAATATAAGTATATACATTTAATAAGAACTTTCTAACAAAAATAATATATAATTATATGATTTGTTAAAATGGCACAATGGTATTAACTATTTATTTCTGAGACATTACGTTTGCAATGTATTGAAAAGCAATCATACCCTCCATATTCTATAATAAGTTCAGATAACTTTCGTTGGGTGATTAGTGAAAATTTTAAAGTGACGTTATGCTTATTTTATCACTGCCGAGTTGAAACAGGAATATATCTATTATAATGGTGATAGATCAATACTTGATAATGAAAAACGGTTATGATACAATATAGAAGCTACCTAAATTATAAAAAGACTGCACCACATTTTTAAAGATTTAAGCATTACCAATACATTATGAACGATATTTATTGATTTTTTTATTAGACACATGAATTATTGTATTTCAGGTTATAAGAAACATCAGAGTCTGTGTAACTGAAATGTTTTGTATCCATGTATATAGTTTTAGCACGAAGCCTACCAAGCATAAAGGACTGGATCGCCAATAAGGATGCGATATTTGAGTCACTGCAAGGGTTATAATACATGTATACATGTACTTACTGAATGGACATGGTATGTTAGGCGCCCAATTGTTGCATTGTTCGTTATCCTTCTTCATTGGGCACGTGTAACATGTCAACGCTGAAAAAAAAGATGAACATCATTGTTATTATTATCACAGACGTAAAAATATGATGTATATATGTTTTTGTTATGATGTAGCTGTTTAAAAGCACTGTGTAGCAGTAAGATTTTATTAAAAGAATATGTTGTATTATGGCTACTTTTCAGCTTCAAAGAAAACTCCGATTCTCAACTTTTTCATTCATACATTATATTTTACACGTGTGAGACACTTCAGTCTTGTTAATCGGATTCATCACTTAAGGTGAACATTATAGGAAGTATTCTTTCTCTTTCAGCATATTTTTTTGCACATATTATTTTATACAGATTTGAAAGCAATACTTTTCCGATATTCCGCAATTTAAAATAAATCAAACTTTATCCTACATAAGGGAAAAATTGTAAGCATTATTACAAATGAATGATACACACCTTCAAAGTTCCGGTAATCTATATGGATGTGTACTCCAAATGTCCCTGTCGTCATGACAGCCAAAAGTACCAAAGCAAAGCTCACCAGGTAGGCCATTTTTCTATAATCTGAAAAACAAAACGTGTGCTTAAAACATACGATATTTGACAAGAATGTCAGACGAGTAATTCTTTCCATCATAAATGATGCATGTTATGATGTATATTTACTTATGATGTATATTTACTTATGATGTATATTTACTTAAGTGTATAAACTAAAACTATTTTCAAAGACAGTGCAAGATTTTGATGAAAACTTTTAATGAGTGAGAAACAATACCGAACAAAGAAACAAAACTACAAAAACCAGTACATGTACATTTACTTTAAAGTGTATAAACTAAAACTATTTCCGAGGCAATGCAAAATTTTAATGAAAACTTTCAATAGTAATATATGGTGAGAGACAAAAAAATACCATAAAGAAATAAAATAACAAATGCCGAAGCCGAAAATCAAAAATAATTTCTTACCTTTAAAGGTGTTTTATCCTGAACTAAATCCAATCACGAGAAGCACAAGGTAAAGAATAAAGTTGTATGTAAATGTATAAATGAAGTTGTTTTAGTATATTAGATAAGTCCTGACATGAATGCTTGTTCCAAAATAACAGTATGGCTTTGTATTTATTTATTTTGTTCTTATATACTTTATTTCTTTATCGTGTAATCAGTGTTAAAAGTAACACTCTAAACACATTATTATCTAATTATCAAATAGATCGGTGACTACAAAGGGCAATGTGATGACGGTATCAGAGCATGTAATGGATGGTATTTCTCACGTCGGATATAATTGTCGGCAATATTTACTGTCGGCAGAATCGTTAACTGATTGATCACATTCTTACACGTGATTGTTTGATGATAACACGTGAACGCATGTTTTCACGAGTTCGTTAATTCGCTCATATTATGTCTGTAACGGGTATGCTGATTTGATTATAGAAAAATAGTGATAAAGTAATAATAAATTTAAAGAGGTATTTTCATCTAATTGCATGAGTCGATTTCAAAATGTATATCTATAGTTTTGATATTAAATACAAAAGCATTAAGTTAAAGCAAAAATATAAAATGATTATCTTTTCATTGTATAGCATAGTCAAATTAAATTTTTCACAGTTTAAAGAAATATAGGAAAGGGATTTATTTCTACTGATTTTTATATTAAAGACAAAAGTTTACATGACAAAGACTGCTAATAAATGCATAATATTGATTTTTTCAAAATTTAGTTAATTATTAAATTCAATAATGTTTCTAATATAGATAATATTTTTCATATCATTTTAAAAACCATGGTATGTACATCGACACAATTACATGGGATACGGACAAAAGCCCGCCCTGACGAAAGCCACCCCCCCCCCCCGGTCTAACTTCAATTTTCAATTTCATTTTTATTCACTCAGATCATACAAACATGACAACATATGAGGCTTCTTACTTGTAACATTCTTTATACTCATATTCTTACATGATTATGTCCCTTACAAATATGTACTTGACAAGATCATATACATTTATGTCCCTACTTGAAATATCCTATACTTCCTTGTTTAAATTTGGTCACCTTCCCTATAAACATGTACGTGTACCTAGTCATGTCCTGTATATACAAATTCTCACATCATACAATAAATTACATCTTATATATCCATGTTTTTACTTAAACATATCCAGAACATGACTAAGGCATACTATATTCAATCATGTATGTCCCATATATAGATGAAAATATTATATTTGTACTATAATATGTGAATTTTAATTCTACATTTCAATGGTGTAATTATAACGATTTTACTTGTATTTATGATAATATATACAAAGTCTCTTATAACTCTGTAGAGAGTGACAATGTGTCTTCTTTTTAATTATGCATTTTATATATGATATGTTGTATATACTGTATCACATTGATGAGACTATAATAAAGAATAAAATATGTGGTAATAATACAATTACATGTACATAATAAATGAGGCTTCAGAATCAGTATCAAAATAACATGATATATAAAGTGTTAACATAAATATTGCGGGAGTCCGTATTAAAACAAATACTTCAATAGGGTTCTCCACTACATTAAATTTATACAATTTTTGGCTCATGTTAATTTTAATATAATTTCTTTAATAAATAAACAAAGTTTTTTTGTAATCTGGAATGTTAACATCAGTGTTCATAAGAAGATCAATAGAATGTATATTATGTTTCTTTAAATAGTTATGTTTCAAAAAACGTTTTCTGCTGTTATCAAACAAGGACACTCAAAAATATAATGAAATTCATCACCAATCGATCTATCACACAGTGTACAGACACGCCTGTTAAGTTCGATGTTGTTCCAACGTCTGGTTTCTACTGGCAATTTGTTATTTCTTGTTCTAAATTTTATCATGTATTGTAAAAAAAATTGATGGAGTTTTTACAAGATATGTTTCAAAACAAAAAATGTTTGAATGATCTATAATCTATTATTTATGCATTTACTAGAATTCTCTAAAAATGACAAGGTGGACAAACTACCCCCCCCCTCTCCCAATGAAATTTATACATAGAACAAAAAGCCCCCCCCCACCCCCCATAAAAAAGTAAAGGTAGGACAAAAGCCCCCCCCCCATGGTCAATCAAATTTACAATACAATATATACAATACAATACAAATCACTTTATTTTATAGTGTATTAAAGTTGTGTTTTTCATGTGTTTAAAAGATATTTATGGACATCACATGTAGGTGACATAGAGCTAAGGATATTAATTTGATCCCTTTACAAAGTGATAAAACATTACTACTCTTCTGACCCTTGTTGTGTATAAGAAAAGGTATGAATTCAGTATCGCATGCATGCATTATTTCATCTGTTATCATATACTTTGTTATCACTTCAATATATACATTGTAAATAAACATTAAAACCGATTCTTTTCATTTTTATTTAAAGGTTTGTGTGAAATTTGATGAATTTGAGCACCTGTGCGTGTGAAAAAAGATGGGGGGTTCTTTTGTCCTACCTGTATTTTTGATGGGGGGGTTTTTTGTCCACCTTGTCATTTTTAGACGGGGGGCTTTCGTGCGGGGGGGGGGGCTTTTGTCCTACACTCCAATTACATGTCGAAGAAACAAAGACATACTGATCTACCTGAAGAAAATGATATTCTCATTCTATAGTGTTCATATTGCAAGATCTACAAATAGATAGGTAACTTCTGTATTGTCATAATGAATGGTCATATAAGAAATATGACAAACACAAAGAGGAAGAAAGACAAGTATAGGGGGACTAGTAGACAACCATCAAAAAATAACTGTGTACATAAACACTGAAGATCTGCTCATAGTTGTAATATATATTGTTATCATACATCCTCCGAACAATCTAGTATTTTTTGATGAAATAATAGATAAAATAATAGATAAATCCTATTATATAATGTATCATGATATATAGATAGCTAACTACGTTGTATTATGACGTAAAGACTTTTTTATCTTGTGATCAGAAACTGCCTGAGAACTTCCAAAATCTTTAGTTTTACCTATGATTTACTACATGTTAATTAAAAAAAATTCTTTTTTGCTGAATAAGTTGGAAGGGAATGGCCATTTATAGCAAAACAAAAAAATCTGTTTTACAAGCCCTACAAAGCTTGAAAAAAACACATGAACCACATAAGCTGAAAACATAAACCACATTAAAGTTAAGTTTGTTCGTTTAGAGATAATAGTAGATGACATTTACTATATTTAAGATAAAAATATAGATTTTATGCAGAACTAGAAATGTCTCCAAAGGACATGTGGGGGTATAAAAGTAAATAAAAACATGAAATGTTTATTTCAAAGATTTTATTTAGGTAATGATGGAGGATGATATATCACAACACCAACGGTAAACTTTCACCTAATTTGTATTTTATATACCAGGACAGTCTAGAATAACTGTCGAATTATTCTCCGTAATTATTTTACCTAGAAACACATTCATACCTACATATCGTTATTACTTTAAAAGGTTTCAACTTAATTCTTGCATTGTAAAAAGTGATTGTATAAAAAGTACAGACCGAAGTAAGCAAAAACAATTTTGACATACAATTCAACAAAACTGCAAACTGAAGTACAGTAGTAGATCTACTCAAACATAAATATAAACACTTATAATATAAATCATGATATTGTATAACATATTACGATATAATACAGTAGTTTGACATTTATTGAACAATTTGTATATAACATAATCACCTTGTATATCCAGTAACGCCGGATTGTGAAAATCACGCACGATTCCTGCAATAAGAAACGCAGAATTGTGCAATAAATGGCGGATACCTGCCAGAATTTCCACTGGCCAATCTGTGTTTTATTTTACCGAACTGAAAAAGGAATAGCCGCATACGCATTACTCTTTCTCCCCCATCAAGATTATTTCCACGAAATTGTTTACTTTTCAAGATCATTCGTGAAAATGATGGCTTGACCGTTTTGAGCGAGATTTTGGCTTTTTGTTGGCTCTTATAAGTAGAACAAAGCATTATTATACCGTATTATTTCGATTTTCGGTAGGCAAATGACATAAACCTAACTTCTTGTGATATAGAAAATTGAAAATAAACTGATAAAATGTGATTCAAGTCGTTTTTATGAGGTAACGCCGATGAAATTGAATATTTCTTCACGGTAACGCCGGAAAATGCAATATTTTTCATATATGGTATAGAATTATACCACAGGCTGAACGCCTTTTATCGGCGAATGTAATCAAGCTATTTGCGACCTAGTCAATGTATTTTCTTCGTAACTTATTAAGAAATATATGATAATTAGATCTTAACAAACTTTCAACATTTTGATTGCATAGTGTAACTTAATACAATTTGACCATTGTTTTCCGAAATAAATTATTATTTTCAAATATGTTGCCCACGTCCGATCTTGTTAGAAAATAAGAACAATAAACTTCCTTTGCAAATACAATTTAAATTGAATTATAAAAATCATAAAAAACAATAAAGAGAAGAAGTGTTTGTATATTTTATGTCTAAAATAATGCACCAGTAAAACTTGAAAGTCTCCATATGTCCTTTATAGTGTTGACGTGATGTGAAACCCAAACAAAAGAAATATTTGGCTGTAGCAATTTGCTTGGTGAACTTCTGTGAAAATGGATTATTTATTTTATTTATTCTTCGTCCATATTTTAGGAGAAATGGCTCGGACAAAAATAAACTATGAAACTTAACAAAGGGCAATAACTGAAAAAATAAAAAGCGCAGAGTAACGATTCTTGTGCACTGCATTTCAGGTCATTGAAAGAAGCATGCATACCACGTTTATAGTCAATCTGATTTATAGTGACTGAAGTATGGTCCAGACAAGCCTTAGGGGACGCCGCCGCCGACACCAACAACAACGTCTACGCCGACAAAAGTAACCCCTATATGTCGCACGTAGTTCAGCACGACATTATTGTTGTGTGCATGTGTGTGGTATTTTAGTTCCTTCGATTTGACCTTTGTCAACTTGGGTGGTTCCAGACTGGGGTAGTTCCAGTACTACTGTATAATTACCCTTAGGGTATGGTGCCTACTTTGTTTTTTAATTTGTCTTTGACATCTTTTTTGTGATACGCAGGCTTTATAACAGCAGATACCCTTTGAAAATTCCATTTTATTTAATTCGGCCCATTGTTTTCTCTTTAGGGCACACAAAAGTGTCACATGATAACCGCAATATGAACATCTGCGCGGATCTTTCTAAATTCCAAAATTCCGAATTTTTCATGTCAAAATGTTGACTTCTGGTGAACCCGGTGCTAGTGGGCGTGGACGGTAATTTGCACTTTAAAGTACCGCCGTCCACTAAAAGGCTCAATAAAATTAAGCCTGCAAATCTTTTGGGGTTTTTTTTTTTTGGGGGGGGGGGGGGGGGTTATTAAGGGATTCCGTTTTCTCGATTTTAGGTGAAAATGAAAAAAAGTCTGACAATCATTTTAATAATCAATTTATGTAGAATTATTAACATATAAAATTACTGTCAACCGGTGAACATTTTGTACATTCGGCTTCCATAAACTTAATAATGCGTACATGCATAAAAATAATGAACTAAATATATACATGTATGTATCAAATACATGTATGAAGTTATGGTCTGTGATAGTCATACTGGCCTGCAGACATGTGTAAATTTTCAAATAAGTTTAGTGATAAATAAGATATGGAGGCGCACGCAAACTAATTATATAACGCTACATGGTGAGTAGGACATATTCATCGACTGTTCTAGCTACTATAAAAGTTGCGTTAATCAGGTTAGAAAGAAAAAGGAACAAATGAAACAAATATTTTAACTTTATTTATTTCAATCTGTTCCAAATGGCATTGTCTAAAAAGTCTCTCCGCGTATAATATACAACATGCATCTCCGTTGCTCAGCTGTTTTATTACAAGTCTGCCTTGTGATTATGAAACAGTTTCTATCAGTGCGTCTTTTATGCTCTAATTTAACGTTTTGCATAAATATATTTTGCAAACAATTATACATGCAAACTATTCTAATAATATAATTTATAAAACCTATAAATGTCTTAAATTCAAATAGCACTTGGCTTTAAACCAGTCAATTCTTAACCTGGAACAAAAAATCTGTCCCAGTCTGGTCTGAACATACGTCCAATTTGGCTAATAACTTTTTGAACATAGAAGTCTACTGTAAACAAAGTGTTCTCTAAAAAATGACTCTCGTCACCTGTATAACGATTTTTGTAGCACTTTTCTGACAATTTGCATTTTAACCTTCATGCAATTCTTAAAATTATCAAGAAGGCAAACGTAACTGTAATATTAAGCCAGCCCACTTTTGTCACTTGACTTGCAGTTGAACCAATTAATGAAGCGGACAGTGTCTGTGACGTGGTGACGTTGTATGGTACGGCGACATTGCAGTAAGATATTGTGCAGCACGAGATACATTCCTGAAAAATAAATAAAAAAATAAAGGTTTACTTTTAATTTATATGTTTGTGATACATATATTAATTCTGGAAATGTTTTGAATAAAATGACTGTAGAACTGTGCGTTTAATTTGAACAGGGTTTGGTGAAGATCTTATATGGAATGAGAACACAACAAATTAACAGTATAATACAATGAATTAGCTTAATGGAAATTTATGTAATGTTTGAGTTTAAACTTACGATTTCTCCTTCTAAACCCGTTGCCTTGCAACCTACATGATCATTGCTGCACTGGTCTGGCATGGCACACATTTTGTCGACTTGTATACTTTCGCCGGTTCTATCGTTTATACGATGCACAGTCTTGCATACCGTGTGTCCTAAAGAATATAAATGTATACATTTAATAAGAACTTTCTGACAACAACAATATATGATTTGTGAAAATGGTACAATGATATTTTCTGAGATAATACGTTTGTCATTTAAAGCAATTAATTCAGATGCAGTAACGTTGCGTTGGGTAATTAGTGAAAATGTTAGTGACGTTGTCTTTCATTCTAATACTGTTTTTAAAGAATATTTGAATTGCTCTGTGTATATTGTCAAGTGTAAATATACGAGTATATGAGAAATAAAATATGTTTAAACTAAACAGAAATATATTTCAAAAGACTGGTTTTTATATAAAAATGGTGATAGACCAATACTTGATAATGAAAAATAGTGATGATTCAATATAGAAACTATCTAAATTATAAAAAAGGACTGCACCACACTTTTAAAGAATTAAGCATTTCCAATACATTATGAACGATATTTATAGAATTTTTTTATTGGGTACATGAATTATTGTATTTTAGGTTAAGATACATGTACTTACTAAATGGACATGGTATGTTAGGCGCCCAATTGTTGCATTGTTCGTTGTCCTTCTTCATCGGGCACGTGTAACATGTTAACGCTGAAAAAGTGATGAACATCATTGTTATTATTATCAGAGACGTTAAAATATGATGTATATATGTCTTTGTTATGATGTAGCTGTTAAAAGCACTGTGTAGCAGAAAGATTTTTTTAAAATAATATGTCGTATTGTGGGTACTTTTCAGCTTCGAAGAAAACTCCGATTCTGAACTTTTTCATTCATACATTATTTTTAACACGTGTGAGACACTTCAGTCTTGTTAATCAGATTCATTACAAAACGTGAACATTATGGAGTATTTTTTCTCTTTCAGCATACTTTTTTTTGCACTTATTAATTTTTACAGGTTTGAAAGCAAGACTTTTCCGATATTCCGCAATTTAAACTAAATCAAAATTTAACCTACACCAGGGAAAAAATTGTAAGCATTAATTATTACAAATGAATGATACACACCTTCAAAATTCCGGTAATCTATATGGATGTGTAAACCAAATGTCCCTGTCGTCATGACAGCCAAAAGTACCAAAGCAAAACTCACCAGGTAGGTCATTTTCTATAATCTGAAAAAAAATGTGTGCTTTAAACATACGATATTTGACAAGAATGTCAGACGAGTATTCATTTCCATCATAAATGATACATGTTTTGATGTATATTTACTTAAGTGTATAAACTTAAAACTATTTTCAAAGACAGTGCAATATTTTGATGAAAACTTTCAATGAGAGGGAAAATACCGAACAAAGAAACAAAACTACAAGAACCAGTACGTGTACATTAACTTAAAAGTGTATAAACTAAAACTATTTCCGAGGCAATGCAAAATTTTAATGAAAACATTCAATAGTAATATATGGTGAGAGAGAAAAAACTACCGAATAAAGAAATGACATAACAAGAGTCGTGGCCGAAAATCAAAAATTATTTCATACCTTTAAAGGTGTTTTATCCTGAACTAAATCCAATCACGAGAAGCACAAGGTAAAGAATAAAGTTGTAAGTTAATATGTATAAAGTTGTTTTAGTATATTAGATAAGTCCTGGCATGAATGCTTGTTCCAAAATAACAGTATGGCTTTGTATTTATTTATTTTGTTCTTATATACTTTATTTCTTTATCGTGTAATCAGTGTTAAAAGTAACACTCTAAACACATTATTATCTAATTATCAAATAGATCGGTGACTACAAAGGGCAATGTGATGACGGTATCGGGGCACGTAATGGATGGTATTTCTCACGTCAGGTATAATTGTCGGCAATATTTACTGTCGGCATAATCGTTAACTGATTGATCACATTCTAACACGTGATTGTTTGATGATAACACGTGAACGCATGTTTTCCCGAGTTCGTTAATTCGCTCATATTATGTCTGTAACGGGTATGCTGATTTGATTATAGTATAATAGTGATAAAGTAATAATAAATTTAAAGAGGTATTTTCATGATGGCATTACATCTAATTTCATGAGTCGATTTCAAAATTTATATCTATAGTTTTGATATTAAATATAGAAACATTAGTTAGGAAAAAATATTGAATGATTTTCTTTTTCATTGTATAGCATAGTAAAAGTTAAAGGGATTTAATTGTACTGATTTTTATACTAAAGACAAAAGTTTACATGACATGAATGTCGAATATTTACTGACAAACAATGTCTGCTAATAAATAATATTGATTTTTAAAAAATTTAGTTAATTATTAAATTCAATAATGTTTAACATAGATATTTTTTATCATTTTAAAAACCATGTTATGTACATCGAACACAATTACATGTTGAAGACACAAAGACATACTGAAAATGTTTTGTATCTCCCCGAAGAAAATGATATTCTCATTCTTTAGTGTTCAAGATTTACAAATACGTTGGTAATTTCTGTATTGTCATAACAAACGGTCATATGAGAAATATGACAAATACAAAGAGGAAGAAAGACTAGGGGGACTAGTAGACAACCATTAAAATATAACTGTGTGATCATGAAGATCTGATCATAGTTGTTATATATATTGTTATCATACATCCTCCTAGCAATATTGTATTTTATATTGATGAAATAATAGATAAATCCTATTTTATAACATATAGATAGATTACTATTGGGATGTAAAGACTTTTTATCTCGTAATCAGAAACTGCCTGAAAACTTCTTAAATCTTGAGTTTTGCCTATGATTTCATACACGTAAATTAAAAAAAAAAGAGTTGGAAGGAAAGGCCCATAGCAAAACAAAACAAGAGAGCCATGATGGCCCTGAGTCGCTCACCAGAAGCAACTGCTTATCAGTGTTGGAATGTCAATATATTCTTATATTAAATTTGAGCATAGAATATGTTTAAACAATAATTTGAAGAAATGCCATGACCTGAGGCATTTAAACTTTAGCTTAAACGGGGCTAATCAAATTAATATGAGCAAACTTGATAAAATACTACCTAAGAATGCTACAAAGTTTGGTGATCATGTATCAATTATTTCAGTAGGAAATGATGTTCGAAGTCTTTTTCTATTTTAAGCTTTAGTGGCCCCTAAAAGGGGCCAATCAAATTTATATAAGCAAACTTGATAAAAGACTACTCAAGAATGCTACAGACAAAGTTTGGTGATCATCCATCAATTAGTTCTGTAGAAATAGACATTTAAAGGTATCTCTATTTTTAGCTTTAGCGGCCCATAAAAGGGGCCAATCAAATTCATATGAGCAAACTTGATAAAAGACTACCCAAGAATGCTACAGACAAAGTTTGGTGATCATCAATCAATTAGTTCTCTAGAAATAGACATTTAAAGGTTTTTCTATTTTTAGCTTTTGCGGCCCCTAAAAGGGGCTGATCAAATTAATATGAGCAAACTTGATAAAACACTATCCGAGAATGCTACCGACAAAGTTTGGTGATCATCCATCAATTAGTTCTGTGGGAGAAGATGTTTTAAGGTTTTTCTATTTTTAGCCCTATGGACCCCTAAAAGGGGCCAATCAAAATAATATTAGCAAACTTGATAAAACACTATCCGAGAATGCTACTGACAAAGTTTGGTGATCATCCATCAATTAGTTCTGTGGGAGAAGATGTTTAAAGGTTTTTCTACTTTTAGCCCTATAGACCCCTAAAAGGGACCAACCAAAATAATATGAGCAAAGTTGATAAAAGACTACCTAAGAATGCTACAGACAAAGTTTGGTGATCACCCATTGATTAGTTCTGTAGAAATAGACATTTAAAGGTGTTTCTATTTTTAGCTTTTGCGGCCCCTAAAAGGGGCTACTCAAATTAATATGAGCAAACTTGATAAAACACTATCCGAGAATGCTACCGACAAAGTTTGGTGATCATCCATCAATTAGTTCTGTGGGAGAAGATGTTTAAAGGTTTTTCTATTTTTAGCCCTATAGACCCCTAAAAGGGGCCAATCAAAATAATATGAGCAAACTTGATAAAAGACTACCTAAGAATGCTACAGACAAAGTTAGGTGATCATCCATTGATTAGTTCTGTAGAAATAGACGTTTAAAGGTTTTTCTATTTTTAGCTTTTGCGGCCCCTAAAAGGGGCTAATCAAATTAATATGAGCAAACTTGATAAAACACTATCCGAGAATGCTACCGACAAAGTTTGGTGATCATCCATCAATTAGTTCTGTGGGAGAAGATGTTTTAAGGTTTTTCTATTTTTAGCCCTATGGACCCCTAAAAGGGGCCAATCAAAATAATATTAGCAAACTTGATAAAAGACTACCTAAGAATGCTACAGACAAAGTTTGGTGATCATCCATTGATAGTTCTGTAGAAATAGAGGTTTAAAGGTTTTTCTATTTTTAGCTTTAGCTGCCCCTTAAAGGGGCCAATCAAATTCTTATGAGCAAACTTGATAAGAGACTACCAAAGAATGCTACAGACAAAGTTTGGTGATCATCCATCCATTGATTCTGTAGAAGAAGATGTTTAAAGGTTTTTCTATTTTTAGCCCTAGAGACCCCTAAAAGGGGCCAATCAAATTAATATGAGCAAACTTGATAAAAGACTACCCAAGAATGCTACAGACAAAGTTTGGTGATCATCCACCCATTAGTTCTGTAGAAGAAGATGTTTAAAGGTTTTTCTATTTATAGCTCTGCTGAGCCCTAAAAGGGGCCAATTGGAATGACATGAGCAAATTCAAGTGTGACTGTCACAAGGATGCTACAGACCAAATTTGAAGTAAATCTGCTTAGTAGTTTCAGAGAAGAAGACTATTGTTGACGCACGACGAAGGACGCCGGAGCATCCCCCTTTGATACTAATAGCTCACCCTGAGTCTTAGGCTCTGGTGAGCTAATAATCTGTTTTACAAGCCCTACAAATGTATGCTGAAATTATATTTTTTTAAGCATAAACCACATTTAAGTTAAGTTTGTGAGAGAGAAATGTCTACTAAGGATATGGTGGAGCATAAAAAGTAACTAAAACATCAAATGTTTATCTTAAACATTTTATTTTGGTAATGATATATCACAACACCAATGATCAACTTCCACCTAATTTGTATTTTATATACTAGGACAGTCTAAAATAACTGTCGAATAATTCTCCGTAATTATTATACCTAGTAACACATTCATACCTACATATGGTTATTTTTTTCAAAGGTTTCAACTTATTTCTAATATTGTAAAAAGTGATTGTAAGTACAGACTCAAGTAAGCAAAAACAAATTTTGACATACAATTCAATAAAACTGCAATCTGAAGTACAAATATACTCATACATAAATATAAATATTTATAAGGTGTTCACACAAAATTTAATGGAATGTGTTGTTTGTTTTATAAATATAAATCATCATATTGTATAACATATTACCATGCACTACAGTAGTTTGACATTAATTGAACAATTTGTATATAACTGGTATATAACGTAATGCATACATTAATTGTCAGGGTCAAGCTTACCTAGTGGAGGGTATTTCACTGTGCAATAAATCACCCGAGTAAAAGCGCTTATCTTCCATAAAAGCTAGCTGAATACACATGTAGCTGTTCAAGTGAAAGAATAACAAGAGGGCCAAGATGGCCCTAGATCGCTCACCTGACCCATCAAACTCATCCAAGCAATTACCTAGACAAGCATCCGGCAATTGAGTCAAAAATGTGACCACTAGAGTGTTAACAAGGTTTTCCCATATTTGGGCGTTGTGACCTAGTATTGACCCCAGGTGAGGCATATTCAAACTTGACCTAGAAATCATCAAAACAAACTTTCAGACCAAATTCCAGGATACTTGGATCAAAACAGTAGCCACTAGAGTGTTAACAAGATTTTTCCATTTTTAGCTCCTGTGACCTAGTTTTTCATCTGAGATGACCCATGTTTGAACTCATCCCAGCATAACAAGACAAGCAACTTGACCAAATTTCATTACAATTGAGTCAAAAATGTGACCACTAGAGTGTTAAGATGGGTATTCCATATTTGTGCAGTGTTATCTAGTGGTTGATCCCAGGTGACCCATATTTGTACTTGACCTAGAAATCATCAAAAAAAACTTTCAGACCAATTTTCAGGATACTTGGATCAAAACAGTAGCAACTAGAGTTTTAACAAGATTTTTCTATTTTTGGCTCATGTGACCTAGTTTTTCATCCGAAATGACCCATGCTCGAACTTATCTAAGCAATTACCTAGTAAAGCATCCTGACCAAGTTTGATTATGATTGAGTCAAAAATGTGATCACTAGAGTGTTAACAAGGTTTTCCATATTTCGACGGTGCGACCTAGTTTTTGACCCGAGGTAACCCATATTCAAACTTGACCTAGAAATCATCAAAACAAATTTTTCAGTCCAATTTCCAGCATAATTCGATTAAAACAGTAGCCACTAGAATGTTAACAAGATTTTTCTATTTTCAGCTGCATTGGCCTAGTTTTAAATCCAAGATGACCCATGGTTGAACTTATCCGAGCGATTACCTAGACAAGCATCATGACAAAGTTTGATGATGATTGAGGCAAAAATTGTGACCACTAGAGTGTTAACAAACAAATGTGGACAGACAACAGACAAATAGCGGACAACACACATTCAGCTATTCTTAAAGCTCATCCTTAGTTAGCTAGCTCAAATGAGCTAAAAAGTCCCTACCACAACAGTGAGGAGCAAGTGATTAGAAGCCAGCGGCCTTGACCACTCAGCCACTCACCCTCAGATGCCCCTCAAAAATCAATACTTTATCATTACTGTAAAAAGATTATTCAGTGAAGAGTATACAAGTAATAACAATTGTATAAATAATATAAACAAAGATTCTTTTATAAAACAACATTATTTTTCTTTCAAAATTAATCCCTATGAAAGAAAATTTGAAGGTAATACTACAGTATTTGTAAATTACTAACAAAAATATTTTATATACTAGATAAACAAGTGTAATCTTCAAAGCAACAACACATCTTTGAATGTAAAGAACTAAGCAACAAAAATGTTGGTATAGAATATTCATGTTGATATTTTTTCAGAAATGATAACTATGAACCTTAATGTTATCAGTTATTGAAATATGATTAGGGTTTGGGGGAGAAAATACATGTTGACCTTAAAGTGGCGACCCTGAAATGTGCATCCTGGACGTACATCACCTTGACGTGATGAACATTTAAGTAAAGTATCATAATGTAACACTAGCTCCAAAATATTGTCACTGTATATAGTGATTGCCTGGAAGTCGATCAATTACTGTAAAAATGTTCTAAAGATTGACATAGGCCAACTATATTTTATTTCAAGACAATATTTAAGTTGCTTTATATGAAAGAAAAAAAAAACAACAACAAGAAACAAACAAATTATGTAAAATTATCAACAACCACTTTTTGAGAGTGTATAGAATTACGTATTGTATTATGAAGAGATTCCATTGATGTAAAGCTAAAGAAAGATATGCAAAAGATATTTTAAGAAACTCTGGAAAAAAATTGTATTCTCGTGCTATTCTAAGCCTGACTTATTTATTTTTAGCCAAATATAGGTCATTTTTCACAGTCAAAACAATTACACTGGTTAAAGAGGGAGAGGGAATGATTTAAAATTTTGCACACAAGTTATTGGTCAAGGCCTACATCAAATTGAACATTAATCTAGAAAAAATTATAATCAGTCCCGTTATGTCAAAAAGGGGAGTCCCTTTAATAATAATCTTACAAATGTACACAAAATGAAATAATAATATTTGCATATTTCCAACAAATCTACTAGAAGAATTACATTTGATAATTTTGTTAGTGGACAATTTATTCTGTCTTATATAATTCTTGTGCATTGAATAACATAAATATTTTTTGCTAGACTATATGACTAGTAAAGAAAGAAAGAAAAAAAAAAACTGTACTATGCGTAATGTAATTTACCTCATTACATGTAAAGGCTTTTATAAGCAATACGTAGGTCCAACTAATCAAAATGTATCGTGCAGAATGAATAAACATGAATTTGATATGAGAAATTGTAACGTAAATCCAGTTTCACATGTTGCGATCCATTTTGGATCACCCGAAAATAAGTGTTCATTGTCAGATTTTTCATTTTTGCCGATAGAAATTGTAGATAACAACATGGAAGGGTTATGCAAAGAATTCTTTTGGATCCATAAATTAAATACTATGATTCCAAATGGACTAAATAACAAGAGGGCCATGATGGCCCTGAGTCGCTCACCAGAAACAACTGCTTTTCAGTGTTTGAATGTCAATATTTCCTAATATTAAATTTAAGCATAGAATAAGTTTAAACAATAATTTGAAGAAATGCCATGACCTGGGGCATTTAAGCTTTAGCTTAAACGGGGCTAATCAAATTAATAAGAGCAACTTTGATAAAAGACTACCTAAGAATGCTACAGACAAAGTTTGGTAATCATCTATCAATTATTTCAGTAGGAAATGATGTTCGAAGATTTTTTCTATTTTTATCTTTAGTGGCCCCTAAAAGGGGTCAATCAAAATAATATAAGCAAACTTGATAAAAAGAGTACCAAAGAATGCTACAGACAAAGTTTGGTGATCATCCATCAAGTAGAAGTTGTTTAAAGGTTTTTCTATTTTTAGCTTGAGTGGCCCCGAAAAGGGGCCAATCAAATTATTGGAGCAAACTTGATAAATGATTACCCAAAAATGCTAGAAACAAAGTTTGGTGATCATCTATCAATTAGTTCTGTAGGAGAAGATGTTTAAAATTATTTCAATTTTTAATTTTAGCGGCCCCTAAAAGGAAGCAATCAAATTAATATGAGCAAACTTGATAAAAGACTACCCAATAATGCTACAGACAAAGTTTGGTGATCATCCATCAATTAGTTCTGTAGCAATTGACGTTTAAACATATTTCTATTTTTAATTTTAGCGGCCCCTATAAGGGGCCAATCAAAATAATATGAGCAAACTTGATAAATGACTACCCAACAATGCTACAGACAAAGTTTGGTGATCATCCATCAATTAGTTCTGAAGCAATAGACTTTAAAACATATTTCTATTTTTAATTTTAGCGGCCCCTATAAGGGGCCAATCAAAATAATATGAGCAAACTTGATAAAAGACTACCCAACAATGCTACAGACAAAGTTTGGTGATCATCCATCCCTTAGTTCTGTAGAAATAGACATTTAAAGGTATTTCTATTTTTAGCTTAAGCGGCCCCTAAATGGGGCCAATCAAATTCATATGAGCAATCTTGATAAAAAAGTACCCAAAAATGCTACAGACAAAGTTTGGTGATCATCCATCAGTTAGTTCTGTAGAAGAAGATATCTAAAGTTTTTTTCTATTTTTAGCAATAGAGGCCCCTAAAAGGGGCCAATCAAATTAATATGAGCAAACTTGATAAAAGACTACCAGACAATGCTACAGACAAAGTTTGGTAATCATCCATCAATGAGATCTGTAGAAATAGAGATTTTAAGGTATTTCTATTTTTAACTTTTGCAGCCCCTAAAAGGGGCCAATCAAATTCATATGAGCAAACTTGATAAACGACTACCCAAGAATGCTACAGACAAAGTTTGGTGATCATCCATCAATTAGTTCTGTAGAAATAGACATTTAAAGGTTTTTCTTTTTTTAGCTTTTGCGGCCCCTAAAAGGGGCCAATCAAAATTATATAAGTAAACTTAATAAAAGACTACCCAAGCATGCTACAGACAAAGTTTGGTGATCATCCATCTATTAGTTCTCTAGAAATAGACATTTAAAGGTATTTCTATTGTTTTCTTTAGCGGCCCCTATAAGGGGCCAATCAAATTAATATGAGCAAACTTGATAAAACACTACCCAACAATGCTACAGACAAAGTTTGGTGATCATCCATTAATTAGTTCTGTAGAAATAGACATTTAAAGGTATTTCTATTTTTAGCTTAAGTGGCCCCTAAAAGGGGCCAATCAAATTCATATGAGCAAACTTGATAAAAGACCACCCAAGAATGCTACAGACAAAGTTTGGTGATCATCCATCCATTAGTTCTGTAGAAGAAGATGTTTAAAGGTTTTTCTATTTTTAGCCTTAGTGACCCCTAAAAGGGGCCAATCAAATTAATATGAGTAAACTTGATAAAAGACTACCCAAGAATGCTACAGACAAAGTTTGGTGATCATCCATCAAATAGTTCTGTAGAAGAAGATGTTTAAAGGTTTTTCTATTTTTAGCTCTGCTGACCCCTAAAAGGGGCCAATTGGGATGACATGAGCAAATCCAAGTGTGACTGTCACAAGGATGCTACAGACCAAATTTGAAGTAAATCTGCCTTGTACTGACAGAGAAGAAGACGATTGTTGACGCATGACGACGGACGATGGAGCATCCCCCTTTGATACTAATAGCTCACCCTGAGCCTTCGGCTCTGGTGAGCTAATAAAGTATTGTTTAATTTATAACGTGTTACATGAATATTAATATGTTTGTCTATTATCTTATTTTTATTAACACTGTCTAATAGACATCTGTATCACTATTGATCCATTTTAATTCATGTACCAGCTTATTTATAACATAAATATTTGTTTCTACATGTTATCATATTTTGCCGCTAAACGCCATAACGTTTTTTCGCACGTTTTACACGTGTTCCGTTATGACGTCGCTTCCAGTAATTTTATTATGTTTTGCACTGATGATGGCATACAGCCGAAACATATGCAATAAATAATTACTGAATGTTTGTGTTTGTGTGGCTTGTCTGTTTATTTTAGATATGACTACAAGAATACATGTATGAAAAATGTTTACTGGTGAACACCTTTTGATTTTTTTATAGCTTATATTGACAATAACAACTTAACAACTTTAATCTGGAATAACAAACAATATGGAATGTGCAAAAAAACATTTGTATTCATAAAAGAACATTTCAAAAAAATAAAGTGAACACTGAAAAATATCAGAGACTTATATTACAAAACAACAACAAAAATCACAAGAATCACAAGTAAATAATAAAATGACATTAACCAAAGACCAGACCAGAGATTCTTCCACCATAATAGCTGTTAGTTTGAAATAATGAGAAAACAAATAAAAAGTCATATAACTTACAGTTTTATATGTGGAGTTTTAGAACTAATACAACTGAAAGTTAATACATGTACAGCCACATGACTTTCAGTAGTACATTGTAGAACAATATAACTTAAAGAAGTACATATAGATCTATATAACTTACAGTATTTAGAGTACATGTAGAACTATATAACCTCAAGTAGAAAATATAAAGCTATATATACTTAAGTACAACTTATAGTACATGTAGTACATATATGGCTATATAATGTACAGTACAAGTAAAACCATATAACTCTAAGTAGTACACATGGAGCTATATAACCTATAGTACTTGCACAGTAGTACATTTAGAACAATATAACTTAAAATACATTAACACATTTTTGATAAATAACTTTGATAGTTTGAACATATTCATTAATATTTATTCAAACTTGACAATGTAACAAATTCTTGCAACTTAATCACTTTCAAATCTGCTACCTGGAAAGAACCAGAATCATGTTTGTCCTCCGAGTAGGACTTGAACCCATGATCCCTGGTTTGAGAGACAAACATCTAAACCACTAGCCCCCACCCCCATCTG
Organism: Ruditapes philippinarum; assembly: GCF_026571515.1. Lineage (NCBI taxonomy): Eukaryota > Metazoa > Mollusca > Bivalvia > Venerida > Veneridae > Ruditapes > Ruditapes philippinarum. Next base: position 312,765 of record NW_026857033.1, on the reverse strand, counting down.
CTATCATATATTACAATAACTTTGATAATAAATCTCCAAAAACAAAATTGTTTAACTTTCTTCTCTAGTTAAAATAAGTTATAAAATATTTAATGGCAAGTGTGATAATGCTATTATTAGTTGAATACTAGTTATATGTTAAATACTAGTTATATTAAGTATGGAATGCCCTATATCAAACAAATTGTATAAAAAAATAATTGGACAACTCTTTTTTACTGATACTAGGATACATGACATAAACTATATTAACAAATATTTCTGAAAATGAGAAAAAAAATCAAAATACTGAAACATTGTTACATCAAATATGATAATGTCAAGGCTACATATCAGTCAAAAGATGTTTTCTTCTCTATTTTTTACCTATCCTTAACTATGCTGACAACCTTAAACCTTCTCTTTCCAAATTAATATCACATTCAACATTACAAAAAAAGAAAAAGAAATGCTCTTATTTGCTAAACAAAAAAAGCAGATTTACATGCCGTAAGAAGTTTTTTGCTTTTGTTTTTAAACCTATCAACTTAGATAGTTTATTAATTCACTTAACAATAACATACAACAACACAATTCTTTAAGGTCAATGATTAAGACAGGGAAAAAAAAGTGGGAGTTTTACAAAGGAAGAGACTATTTCGCCTTTCTATACGACAATATCAAAACTAAGCAATGACGACAAAATAAAAGTGTCATAAATGATTTACATTCACAATGTAACACTGACTAGACATAAGGTCTAATAGATGTTTGTTTGACTATTAGATTTGGTTTTACTTCAGACTGACACAGTACAGGTCATATAGCGATGTTCCAGCTTTACTGCTGAAGGAAGACCTCAGGTGCCCGTTTGTGCCTGAAATAATATATGGAAAGGCACCTGAGATCTGAGGTTGAACCACCAACATTCGGTAAGCTAGCTGGATAGGTTCCACACATAGAGGATTCAAACCCACAGTGGTGAGGGGCAAGTGGTTTGAATACAATGACCATAACTACTCGGCCATGGATGTCCCTCTCATAGATGTAACATATGTGAAATTTCTTACTAATCTTAGCTTACAATCTTCTTGAATCACTTTATTTATAAATAAAATGCCTTAAACTAATTTTAAACAGGAACACTTACAGTAGTAGGTCAGAAGTAATTCAGAACTTAAATAAATTTGACAAAATACAGTTAAGCAATCTGCTATCATGTAAAACAGTAGTTGTTGTAACAAGATAAATTGTAATTATCCTTTCCTCTATTGATTATACAAGAACAAACAATATCATTTTTTTTTACAAAATAACTAAACATATATGGCCATGTAGAAATTAAAGAAATGAAATAAAACACAACTCCTAGGAAGCTTTTATCAACTGTCTTTGAAACGCCCTGTGCTGATGTCTTCTGTATCTAGTACTGTAAAACTGTATTGTTGGAAGTCCACACAACATAAACCATGGAATGCTATATTAGACAATATTGTCAGGTATTCACCCAATGCAAACCAGGAATATACTGAAAATATATCATATTTCATGTTATAACAATTATAGAATATACATGAATTACAAACCATGACAGACATAAAATTGTGTTTACATCAACAGTTACATAATAAATGTATTACTTAAAGTTTCCAAAAAATCAACGATGAAATAAGAGTATTGATAATATATATTATGTTTGTCTACATTGTTGGTTATGATGTACTGAATGTTATGATCTTTATAATTGCTTGTAATATGTCTATTTTTATGTTTATTGAAGACCTTGTTGAAAATGAGATTTTACATTATATGTGTTATCTCTGATGCTTTTATGCACTGTCTAAATAAGCTACCTATGTTAAATAAAGAGTTTATTATATTCATCATCATCATCATTATTATTATTATCATAATCATTATCATCATCATCATTATTATCATCATTTTCATCATTATTATTATTATTATTATTATAATGAAAGATGATATCATATACAAATTGAGGAAACAAATGGATGATTAACAGATTGAGTATGCAGAATTTAATTTGTGTCCATTTGTAAATAATTTATCAATTTACTACAGCAAAACAGATCTTGTTTTCAATGCACTTACGAATGGCCTAAACAGAAACTGAATAAATTAACTAAGCTGTGTTGTTTTTGTACTTACTGTAAGGTTCACAATATTCATTATGTCTGAAGTACAGGTACACTGACAATAAAAATATAGCCAGGTTGAATATAAATAAGAACCATTTTACCCGTAACCATTTCACATCCTGAAGAGCAAAAGTTAGTTTTAGAATCCATAAAATTTGTTATTTCTTTATTCATTGAAACAATTACTGAACAGAACAGAACAGAACAGATTTTTAACTCAAGCACAAGAGTATACAATGTGTAGTATATCAATATATAATAATGTTATACAATGCTCCATCATTATTGAAGCAATAAGCACTTATTTTAATAATAAAACATTTTAGCTCAATTAAACTCTATAACTTTAATGTATATACTGGACAGACTCTTAATGAAAGCTTGTTGTCAGATATTTTACAATATATTCAAAGTTTCAAATGGAAAGTTTTAATATTAAAGTTTAAATTTCTTGAGATTTATTATGAATAATTTCTGTAATTTTCTTTATCAGGAGGGATTCCACTTCAATCAATAGGTAAATTATATTTTGCAGAAAAATATATCATCGAAAATTAATATGTATACATGTATATGATTTAAAAAAATAACTTGACAACATGATGGAATATGCTTTTTACCTGAGCTGTAACTTTAAATGTTGCAGATCTGTGGGTCCAAGAAATAAGTATACAAGAAACAAGCATGTATACCTGGGAACATACCATAAATATTATAAATGAGTATTCATGTACATCTGAAAAATAAAAAATTAAAAAATCATTGCTCCATACAACTGGAAAAACTATATCAAATAAAGTAAGAGCCACCGCCTTATTTATAACGTCAAACACATCAGAGGAAAAATATTATAGTAAAGAGTACCCTCACAAATTATAATATTTTGGCAATTAATAAATTCAAATTTCATAATTGACCTTGAAGGTCTGTCAATTAAAATATGTCAAGGTCACATTTGAATTAATCATCATGTTGGTTCTGTCATATTTGTTTTTTGGCCAAATATGAATCAAATCCATAAATAAATAACAAAGTTATGACAATTTATTTCAATACTTTGATGGCCAAGCCTAAATTTTTTTCAAACAGAAACCCAGAACATGTACAACCAAATACTAGTATATCAAGAAAAATTATAATATTAAACGATAAAAACAAAACTTGCATTTCAAAATATAAACTCCTCATATATATGCAATGCCAATACCTTAAAACATTGTTATTAATTTAAGTCTTCCATTTCAAAGTAATATTGTAAGTCATTCTTTTGATAAATTTTCTATTAACAGTAAGATATAACATGCCATACCTCCATTGTCTGTTGATGATATAGAAGACAATATAACCAGAGCAAGATTTTCAATCACATGACATGTTATCGCAAAGCTAACAACTTTTTTGTATACTGCCTGATATTGTCCTATATGTATACGTAAATGCCAATTGTAGTAACAGAAGGCTAGCATAAACCTAAGTCCCGCCTGAAGTGCAATGCAGATGCGCCATATATATCTCTGAGGTGTAAATCCACCAATAGCTGAACTAATTGTTGGCAGGAAATTTGAAACCTGGAAAAACCAATCAAATTCTTTTATTAAATTCAAAATTAATATCCCCCACCTTAAGGCTTATGATAATATCAATTGATTGAAACTTAAGCACAATGAATTATGCACCTCAGCAGTGATTTTTTTCACTGTTTTTTACAGCTTATCCTAGCCCCAAACATTTTCCCTTAACACGCCTCGTGCTCTTCCTTCCCAGAACCATGACTTCACAGCATCTGACTTATATCAGCTAAGGGACAGAAAGCTGTTGCTACTGATAGCCTCTGCTATGTACCATGCATGTTAAATTGAATTGAAAATAAAAACTTTAAAAAATGTGTGGGTATATTCCATTTTCAGTTGTTGGAATTTGATTTCAAGTTTCTCCCTTTTCTGATTTATCACCCTATATTTTGTTTTTAAATTGGAAAAAAAGTCACTGCTCAGAAAAATAATGAAAATGAATTTGTTATCTCTACTTGTATTGTAACAATACCCATATGTATCATTTGATATGTGTCAAGCAAAATAGCTCTTACAGTAAATGACATCTGACCTTTATTAGATAAAATGTCAATGACATTATTATATTATAAAATAGAATATTTGATGTGAAATTTATGTTTATTAAATACTATCTGATTTCAAAATTGAATTGTGAATCATTTATTTATGGTTCTATGTAGCCAATAGACAATTTTTAAAGAAAAAATAGCTTTTCTAAATACAGTAAAATAATATTGGTGCCTCCATGATTTCACAATTATTATACATTTATATTACAATACATAATTATAACGACTTGTCATACAAGCTATACAAAAGTTATTTTGGATATTTTAAAGTAGCTACACCCTGAATAAGAACCCACTGAAACCAGGGTTATATATATTAAGCTCATTTCATAATTTTAATATATATATATATAGGCACCACCCAGTCAGCTCGATCAGGAGAGCAGTTGGAGTGGGACTGCTAATTGGGGACCTTGGTTCCAATCCTGGATTCTGCAGGTCAATTTCATTGTGATTGATCATAAGATCCTTTCTACAGTCATGAATAGAAGTATAACATCAGTTCCTTGCAAAAAATGAAGGCATGTTGTATAAATGGTAAAATGTTTTGACAGCCTGCCCAAAACTGATGCTGTGGTTAAAGTCTGCTCAGATGAACACATAGTGGCTTATACACCCATTGTTTCTATATGAACTACGTAAATAACTGAGGTATAAATCTAGTGAAAAAATAACGAGTTGTTTCCCTTATCTTCGAGTAAAATCAATATATCTAATGCTAAAGCAATACAAATTCAGTCGTTTTTAATCCGCTAGTTTGGGGCGATTTAATGTCGAATTTTAAACTTTATTACAATATGAAAAGCTTGTGATCTTAGCTTTGTCTCAGTATATATTTCAACACATTGTTTGACATTCAAGGAATTTAAATTAACTGTTAAACCTACCACAAGTCAGACCGTTTTACATTCAATTTGTGAAGGGGCCTTATAGTTATATGGGCCCCTGTTATAGAAGAAAAAAAGCCCTGATATGGTCCACCCTGTCCAAACATATAAAGGTCCGCCCTGTCTCATGGTCTGCCCTGTCTCATGGTCCGCCCTGTCCTACGACCTCCATTTTTACAGTGAGATACTAAGGCTGTCAACCTGGTCTTATCCAAAATAAAGGAGGAATATAGGAATATTTTAGCAGGAAATATAGGAGTTTTTGGACCATTTTGAGGCAAAAAATAGGAGTTTTCAACTTAAATTGTTTAACTTACCAATGATTATATAAATGTGAATTATTCTTACTTTTACACAATGCTGTTTCTACAATAAAATGTCTACCGTATAAGTGAAGGACACCATTAGCAGGCTGTCCAGCACCTTCCAACATAAAATTAGGGCGAATTTTAGGGTAATATTTCAGAAATTTTAGGGCTGAAATTAGGAATGTTGGGGTACGTAATAGAAATTTTAGGGCTAAAATTTGCAATTTTATAACTAAATAAACTAAGGTCCCAAAGGACCATGATGTGGGCTAACCTTTGAATATTTGACACAAAAGTAACTCACAAATAATGCTCTAGTTTAGTTAGAGCAAAGGTGCTACCAGTATGGACTCACTGGTTAACTGCCTCCCCTGCGGAAATGGTCATAGTCAAATCATGTTAAAACCATATTTTTTAAAATGGCTGAACATGTCAAAAAGAACATGTTCTACCTATGTTTTGGGAATGTTATAACCACAAGTGTCTAAAAGGAATTCTTATACAGTGAAATTCTTGCACAATGCAGCTTTTGAATATGGACAAATGAAATTTTTTGTACAATTAGGAAGTAAAAAGACATTTGCCTTAGTACAGTCATTTGAATAAATGGGAAGCATCTATAATCAACACAAAGAATTGCACATCAAAAAAGTTCATCACACAGACCATTCAATTGCAGTTTATCTAGATCACATAATTGCAAAATGTGTGTACATTGTAATTGGAAATGAGCTTAATATTACTGAACAGCCACATTATTTTTGAGTGTGATTAATTATATGAGTCTGCCTTTTCCTAAATTGTACCATATGAATGAAAGAACAAGAATTGAATGAAATTGATAACATTGTGGCAAATAAGCAATTTCTCCTACAAAGACATCAAAAAGGATAAATAAGTATGAGGGAAAGAATTAATTTTTCAAAGTCTATGTTCACCCATTTAGTATTTACAATGTTGTTTTGAAATTATGCAGATTTAAATAAAAGAGTTGTGAGTAAACAAATTGTACATTAATTTTTGACAACTATTTATACATGTCTTTAATTAAGATTGTGTTACAACAGCTTCATAATGATCATTTTCATATATGATATGATACAAATGGACCACTTTAGAAATTTGGATAAAATGAACAAACATAAAATTCAAAATATCTGGAGTTGGCAAAACAGTGTCAAAATATTCCAGAATAAGTGAACTCTTATGGTTATTATTTGAGTTTCAGGACCATGATATGGTAGTATTTTTGCTGCTAACTGTCAACATGATTATCAACAACTGCTTTGATTATGAAATAGCAATGTTACTGACATAGTCAAAGTAACTTTTAGTTAAAACGAAACCATTTCAATGTCATAAATTTTGAGTTGGCAAATCATGGCCAAATCATTTTTGTCCATGTTCAAAACATGGTCGACTTAGTTATGTCCGTGATTATTTTGACAGGGTTACAAGTTATAAGTATATTTATAACAAAAGATAATTTTTTTTAGGAATTTCAGTGAAAAAATAGGGCATTTTTAGGAATTCCCTTTGAATTTTTCACTTTTTTAGGAATTTTAGCCAAACTGAAAAAAATTAGGATTTTTTTAGGGATGCAGCGGACAGCCTGCATTAGCTTTGAACCACAGCATCAGCATCCCGGCAGAAAGTTACAGCAATGCATGACCATTATCTGAACGGTCACCTGAAATAAAGTTGACATACTGATGCACTGCTTTTCATGGTGACCATGCAGATGGCTAAGTGGAGCACTGCAGCCTTGAGCATAGTAATGTGATGCTGATGCAGGCATAGACATTCTCTTATTACCTGTAAAATACAAAAGGCCAAAAGCAGTACCAAAATTGAAATCTCTTTGAATTCCTCGGTAATATATTTTTAAAAAAATATAGGAAAAATATTCAAAATATAGGAGAATATAGGAAAAATAGGAGGTTTTTTAAAATATAGGATTCCGACCAAAAATATAGGAGTTTTATAGGAATATAGGAATTGGTTGACAGCCTGGATACACAACCAGTTATCTTAACTCACAATTCTAATGTTAAGAATAGCCTGTCATTGACTATTTTGGAAACTGGCAATCGGTGTATTACCATGATCTAGAGGTTAGCCACAAAAACCACCACCACTAGGTTTAGAATATAACTGGTCTATCATTCTATGTCAGGTGATTGCCTATAAAGATTCATTTATTTTTAGTTTTCCTTCTGTGATTTAATTCTACTTTTCATTATTATATGCCATATAAGTTCATTGAACAATGAAATAAAATAATTTTACAACGTGTTCAATCGCTATGAAATTACCTGTAAAATAGAGAAAATAAGAATCCCCAAAGAAAGTCCAACACGACAAAATTGAAAATGTTGCAGGCTCGGTTTGATTGAGCCTGTTCATGGACGGTAATGGAAAGTGCAAGTTACCGTCCACGCCCCCTAGCTCATAAAGTAAAAGTATCATTTTAGTGGAAGGCTGCTGGGTAGGTTTGTGACATATCCGAATAAAACTATCCGAAATCTCATACATTATTATAAACCCTATTTACACTTACATGACATACTGTTCGAACGGATGCATCATAATCATAAATAATGGACCATACTATTGCAAATAGAAATCCAAATAATGGAAATCCGACAGCAACAAAACCAAGAAGACTGATCGAAACATGTTTCATGTTCAAAATTTTCAATGGTAGGGTTCTAGATATTTACGAATATAATAGGTTCATATCAACGTCATCTTAAAGTTATTTAAGAAATAATATATTTTATTGCTCAACATCACCTAACATTGCCTAATAAAGTGTGTTAATTTCTGAGGCTTAATCTGTTTCTTTAAAAGAAATAGGTATAACAGGTCTCCATCACAAATATCTAATAAGGATAGAATACCAGAAAATCACACATGACTTGTGGTTTTAAAAGCCTTTCAATCATCTCTCTAGCAATTGTATAATGCGAAAGACGTATACATTTTGTATTTGTGAAGAACTCACATTACATGTTTTCTTCAATAAATACTTGTACAATTTTGCAAGATCAGCTCTATATTGCAGTTTAGTTTACTTATGATTTTTCGTACATCATATTTTGACTACATTTTTAAAATTTTAACCAATATATAACACATAAAAAATTTATTAAGGTACTAAAATAAAATATTATATCAAAAGAAATTGAGAAATATATCAATTTAAATTTTCATAATTTGTAATATTGTCATCTTGAAAAACATCTTCTCAAGCATTTCTCGACCTTGCCTATAATATCACCAACGGCAATTTGACACCTTCATTGTCTTCTCTTCTTTAGGATAAGAGGCCCAAGCATAAAATACAATGTTTTAACAGTTCACTTAAATTCTATATGTTGTTCTGTGAGTGATTTTTTAATCCCAGAAAACTAAACTTCTTTAATAACAAGCTCACGATACGGTCTGATACGGGAATTATCGTATGCTACTTGCAAATTTTGTATATCTAAAAATCGACGTGCTTAAAGAGAAATTATGATGCGTATTTTTTTGACAACATTTCAACTATCATCTTATATGATTGTTTTCATATGTCATACCCATGTGTCATAACTCTACAATGTTTGTTAAAGCGAAGTGATATGCTTCATTTTAAAATTGAAACGGTGATGTATGCGTTTAATCCACATGTGAATGATCCTACGTCGACAATGAGAACTTTTGTGTTTTCTGATGATACTGATGAAATTTCTGTATTGATACCAGAAAGACTGGATGCGGATTATGGTATGTACACTTGGCCTTCAGCACCAACACTTGCCCAGTATATCTGGCACAACCGAGAGCAGTTCCGTGGAAAAACCGTTCTTGAAATAGGAGCTGGAACGGCTCTTCCTGGAATAGTAGCTGCGAAATGTGGGGCTGTTGTACACCTCAGTGACAGCGAATCTTTGTTAAACTGTAGTAACAATTCTTTAAAATCCTGCATTGCTAATGGACTTAACGATATCAAAGTGCATGCGATCACGTGGGGTCTGTTTGGTACGGACGTGCTTCAATTACCTTCTCTGGATATAATTATAGCATCAGATTGTTTTTACGACACAAAAGACTTTGAAGACATTATATCAACAGTGGCTTTCCTTTTGGAAAGAAATCGAGGATCAGAATTTCTCTTTACTTACCAGGAAAGGAGCTCATCACGAACAATCGAGCATTTGCTTGATCAGTGGAATCTGAATGGGAGTCAGATTCATTTATCTGATTTTAATGCTGATAAACCTTGTCTGGCTGGTTCAGAACTACCTGGAAATCATACTATTCATATGTTTAAATTGACGTCTAAAGACAATCCGTAAAGCTTTGTTTGTATATAATAATAATATGTATGATAAAGATGTATTATTTCAGTATTTGGGTAAAATTTTACGTAATTCATATAAGAAATTAGGCCTAAATCACTTTGGATTCATTTTCTTTATACTGGTTGCAATTTACCTGTTAAAATAAATTGATTTGTTAACAGTACATTCTGTTTCACCGTATTGAAGTCTTTTTAATAAATGTTTTTGAAAAGTACAAATCAAATGATGCATTAACCACCATTTTATTGCTTTTGTAATGACAGAAAATACTTAAAGACGCCGGAGATTTATATTGCGAAGATAAAAATTCATGGAGAGGGTTTAAAGGACATACGTACTGGTGTAAAATAATAATAGAATAGTTCAGTCTACGGTGCATAGGTTTGCCCAGTAATTAAGCATATACACTTGGTTGTCTTTTTGAAAGATCCTGAAAAAAATGGATCATTTTCTTTAAGCTAGATGTCAGTGAAGTGTGATTTTAGTAACATATGTTGTTCCTTTTTGAAATTAAGTGGCTTCTCTGGTTTTTAGTTTGTTCAATTTTTTTTAGAAAAAAAAATATAACACACCCAGCAGAATGAAGTGAAGAAAACGATCAAGTATTTAGCTGTTTGTGTCAGTGTTATTCAGCATAGACATCAGTACAAGTTTTACCACACTCCTCTGTGCCTGTTTATGATAAAATATAGTCACATTTGATATTGAGAGTTAAAAACGGATGTTTCTAATCAGTTCGAAAAAAATCTATATAGATACCATTGCACTTATCTAACTAGAATTATTTACATAGACCAGACCATCAGAAGTTTTCCATAAAATAACGTATGATAACAGCAACATAACATAACAACAGGTCAATTTAACAGTTACTTATAAAGTATGGTGCAAATGAAAACGGTTCCAGTATTTATCGGTCAAACGGAAAAAGAATGCGGTGTTTAAATCCAGTGTTGTACGGTGCTCCAGTATTCGAGTCAATAGGCCTTTTTACAACATATATTCCCTAAAATTTACAATAGAAACACACAATTTTGTGTGGAACTTGAATTTATGCCTAACCATAATGTATACACGAGCTCGTAAGGTCATAGAACAAATACATCGTCGTTTTAACACATGTTTTTATGACAAGTACGAGTCATGTTGAGGTAGACACGATCTTTTGTAAACACTATTTCTTCGAAGTATGTAATTTTTTGTGAACTGTGTTGTGCTAGATTAACGATAAATTGTTTCAAAAATTCGATGGAATACTTAAACAATTGGAATAATTTTGCACGTCCAGCAGTACAATATTTTGTAAGCTATTGCCTGCAATTTGGTTATCCCGCCATTAATATTTTGTCCAGAAATATACGGTGTCACGGTCAGAAGTATGATATTTTGACGTTGCGCGGAAAAGTTGTGGTAAACGCACTATCACCGTGTAGTGGGGTTAAATAATGACATTGATTCTTCAGTGGAAAGGTTAATATTTAATGTAAAATATAATATTAAAGATGAAAGATCGAGAGCATTGAAGACAAGCCGCCCTAACAAGATCCTGATCATGTGTAAAACATTGTCCGTCATTATAACTATATAGTTACAACAGAAACACTGATATATTAATGATTTAGTTAAGATATCTGTTGACGTAGCAATGGTTATTGATTGAGTCTGGATTTAACCGGTGCAGATAAATTTTTGAGCGCGATAACCAAATTCACCAGTGCACAAGCTTTTACTCCTAAATAGCTCTATTGAAAGTGCTTTAACTCGTGTAGACAAATGTTGACCGCCATAATGGAAATCACTAACGCATGAGCTTTTTGTCCGAAATAGCTCTATTAAAAGTGCCCAGTCATTGGTCACTTTATTATGTATTTATATTTATCACACACCCGTGCCGATTTTGCGACTCCGTAAATATGGTATTGCACGGCCGTGCATATATTTTGACGTGACGTCATTAGCGTTATAAATACAAACATAGTGTAAAGACGTGCTAAATGTTAGCGTTATACTATAGGCGCGTCAATGAAAAATGACTCTTATTTAACTTTAAACTGTCTTTATTTTGGGTATGTGATAAATAGAATATTAAATTCGTGTAAGTTCATTACTGAATTTATTACACTCGTTGAATAAAATAATATTATGCTCGCCAGAGGCTCGCATAATTTAATTTTATCCAACTCGTGCAATAATTTCAGTATTAAGCTTACACTCATTCAATATCCTCTATAAAGTACTGACACGATTCATACTTTTTCAATTTTCCAATAATAACGTCAGATAAGGGAAACAAAATAATACTTTTGTTACCAAGGAAACTTTACCAAAATTAAGCATGGGTAGTATTTAAGAATGAAGAACACTCAATTCTTATTTACAATATATAGAAATTCATATCAAGCTCTTTCAATGACAGGATAATAGTGAAATCCTTGCAAAGCAAAATATCACCATGAATAAATATCAATGTTAAGTACGCAATTTGAACAAATCAGCCATCAAAGGTACATGTGATTTATAACTAAATACCATGAAAGATTTGCTGAATTCAAGGTTTGATTTGAAACAACCAGCAAGATTTTATTAGTCACCTAGACCTCATGTACGATTTTGAAAATGAAATTATCCTATACCGAGAATCAAATCGCATATACGGCACCTAGCTGTGAAAGGAGCTGGAAAAGAATCATCTGTTTTTTATTGTTGTTTTTTTATAAACAAATAAATAGGTTTATTGCTGAACGTTAGAATTCAGTTTTTTTTTGTTTATATATATATATATAGGAACATGATATGTTTGGGTTGCAAAATATGAAACAAATATTCATGAACGATCACGGTGTTTATTCCACGTTACTGCGTGGTGCAGATAACCAATACAAAAGGCAGTATGTAGGTTTAATTTACTACCTTGTAACTTTTTAAACATTTTATTATTTTCTATGGGATTAAGTGTAGTCAGCTTATTTTAGTGAGGAACCCATATAAAAAGTGTTTACAAAAAAGTGTTGTTTTCTCCCAAATTTGAAACCGCGTTTTTGTTTGATTGTTGAAACGCGCGTAATTCTAATACAAGTACTAGAGTTTTGCCCCTACTCACCAGAATTGAAGTGTTCCAGACTTTATGAAAATAATGTAATGTTTAAAAAAAATGATAGAAAATTGTATTTGGACTGTCTAATGCATGTTTCCTTTTTGGCCCAACGCAAGTTTTAAAAACAACGCAGTTAAATAAAATATAGAAATAGACTTGTCAAATAATAACTAGCAAATGATTCCATTCAATACTCTATCATTAAGTTTTGAATCAAGATAAGGTAAAGAGTTTTGTTATAAATATTTAGATTGTTGATGTTGATTTTCCAGAATAATTATTTTGTGAAAATGACCCAAAATTGAAAAGCATTTAAATCGGGTTAAGACTATCACAAAAATACAATTTTCAACAAGTTTCTGAGTAAATTTCTAAATGATCATTTACACATATCTTCCTCAGATAATTTTATGTACAAAATATAATTTTTATGTTTTTAAGCTATTGTACTTTAGTGGAGTTCCTTTAAAATCATTAAAAATTCAAATGGACTGTTCCAAATCCATTATACTTTTTCCAGAATGTTTATTTTAATTGTGAAAAATGACACAAAATTGAAAAGCGTCGCAATGTTTTTCCCCTCAAACGGACTAAGAACAGCACAAAAATACGATTTTCGATTAATTTCTGAACATTTTTTTTTTTAATTCTCTTCTGTTTATCTTTCTGCCTCGAGAGCCTCACCTGATCTATGTAAAAAAATCAATTGCAATACGTAAATTACTTACTTTGTTTTTTTTCTTTAAAAAAATAAATATAAGCATCAATCTGGCAATCAGGCATGCCGCTTCAAATGTGATGATAAAAGATGTTGAATGTGCAATTGCCAATGATAATCTGTCGCTATAGGCAAGGTTTGGACTTCGTCAATATGAAATGTCTTTAACAAAGTAGCATTCATTATAACAAAGCCCTAGCCAAGTGGGTGATATCAACTATGACTTCTCTCTGTTTTGGCATTTTTGTATGTGTAGTAATTTTTCTAGAGCGTTAACTTTTTACGAATTATTTGACTTAAATGTCGTTATGAAAATATTACAAATTATTATAGTTTTATAGAAGTAAACTTCAAGCATTCAATTTTGTCAAAATTGTGAATGTAACTAAGGCCGGAAGAACCGCTTTGATTATTGCTTTGAAAAATGATGCAATTAAATAAATCTCAAATGTGTCTCCGCTTTCAAAGACTTTCCATTACATATATCTTTATTGAAAACTTCAATATATGTATTTGTATTCACTTAACATTATCTTCATAATTTTTTTTCTTTGTTAATTTTTTTTATCACGATTTACATTTTTTAACTTCTGATTACATTTAATGTTTATTTAAGTCTGCACGAAGGCAGGTCTATCTTTGCACGTGATGTTTTACATGAATAGGTCTATCTGACCAGACTTGTCACGACCTCATAGCGGATTTTCCACAGACACATGGGATTTGGAGCTCAAAAGGCCTTTAAAATCCAAATAAAATGCTTATTTGTCAATCCCAGCACATGTACTGATCATATATATCAAAAAAAACTTACTATAAGCCGTTTTGAAAAAATTCATATTTCAACATCTATAATAATACACAAGATAAACATGTTCGCCGGAAAAAATCCGCACCCCTACCGTCATATAATTACCATGTATTTTATTCCATTTCCAATATTTTCACATAATCCTTTGGTCCATCGACACAGAATATATAATTCTTCACGATGATGGTCAATTTTAAACTTCAACGGTAATATAAACAACGCAACAGCCGAAATAAACATCAAGATTATCGCCGTTTTCCTCCATTTACAAAATCTTTCGATAAATTCGTGGTCGTGGAATGTTTTATGAACATGGTATAAAGAAATAGAAGGAGATCAGCATGTGACATACCGTCAGTACTTTATGGTAAAACAGGGAGATTCCCATACAAAGATAGATAATTATATTAAGATTCTGGGTAAAATTTTTATCATAAGGTAAACAATCCTTATAAAAGAATACTGGCTACTGGTTTCCTATCAGTTTCCGGGCCCTAGCCGTTTTCCGGCCCTTTATCATTTTCGTTCTGTACAGTCTATTTTACCAATAGGACAGCTCTGTTTACCTCATCAAATCAGAGAGACATTTGTTTTCTTTGCAACACAGCAGTTGAAACAGTACAACGATTTATATATTTTGAAGTTACCACAGAGAACATGAGACAAAATTTAAAAAAAGCCACACCTGGGGAATTTTAGTTTAACCCATGCGCAATAACTGAAACCCCATTCCAGGTAAATCAATACTGTTGAACATTATATTTGCAGACGACACGGAAAAGGTCGGGAAGTTCCATTTCTTTCTTAAAAATCATCTTAACATTTCGTACTGGTCCTGAATTATATATATTCAAAATAAAAAGGTCCGAAAAACTGCTATGAAATTTTGAATAAAAGAGAGAACATGTGTTTTACTTAAGCCTATATTCCAATTAAACGCAGCGTATAAGAGCAATATTGAAAACAAGGTAATGCTGGACAGGTACCTAACTTTGTTCTGTGAAAGTTTTACACTCGTCTGTATTTTAGGTGTTAAAATGTACAATTTTGGACCAGAAACTGCTAGGAAACCAGCAAAGAACTACATATATTTGAAAGACTCCGATCTCAAAATTTACGTATTGAAAAAGGAAGATAAGAAAATTTAATAAGAGCGGACAGACTGTGTAACTTTGTAGTATGAGACAGATTGAAAGTGAATATCATTTTTTTTTTCTCTAGTAGATTCTTATCTGCATTTGAGAAAAAAATTAAAGCCATACTGTACACGTACTTTTTTCATAATTTGGCCGAACATAAACTATAACTCCACCACATCCAGCAATACTTTAAATAATTTATCTAAAATAACTCAACAATGAGTAATTTTAAGAAAAGTAACTCAACAATGAGTAAAAAAATTGAATTGAATTGAATTGATTATTCACATATCGATTTATGGAACGTAATTGGACGGGAGATAACGATGAATACAAGAATTGTTTCCCTTTCAAAATGGCGACTACCATTGCAGTGAAAACGAAGCAGAAAACTAAAAGAGGTTTGCTGATTTAAATAAAAAAACTGAGTCGGAAACATTTTTTTTATTATGATATTTTATTGAAGTTAAAACATTCACATTCATTTATCCTAGTAAGATGTTCTTAGATAGCTGTTCAATGACATTTTTTACGCCGGCCCAATATTATTTATTCACGAATTCGAAAACCTAGCTAAACGCCGTTTTCCGGTACTTTCTGTACATAGCTCTGGGGAATTCACCTAATGGAGTGTAATAGCGAACTCGATGTTTTCGGCCTTTTTTAAAATTAAATTGAAATAAAACAGTTATTTCTTTATAAGAAAATAATTAAATATCATTGTATGAATAATTCCATACAAAAAATAAAGTAAATACACAAGTTTACGCTGAAAATAACTTTATTTATTATGGAGGATTCCACTACGTCTGTTTGAATTTTATTGATTTTCATTATAAATAATTTATTTTTTTTGAATTATTTGCAATAGATATTAAAGGAATATTGATAATTTTCAAAAACATCAATTTTATCATCTTAAACGCTTAAATAATATTAGAAAAATAGAAATATCACGTAACTGTGTTATGTACCTCATTTGGTGAAATTCAGTGTTTCTGCCAGAGCGCGTTTTTGCGTTTTTGGCGCACTATTTTCAGCCATGACGCAATGAAATTTAGTTAGTGCGTATTTTGTGACGCAAGAATTTCACCGTCGCTGATTTCAACACAAGTCAGATATACAGACTATAAACCGTCAATTCAGTATAAAAATGTACGGAATGTTTACCGTGGGCTCCACTATAATTTTAATGAGAAATGAAATTTACCGGGTCCGTGGCCCGGCATTTAGCCAATTTCAACTAGTTAATAAACGCTTGCATTTATACGTTGCTGCATATATTGAAAGCGCCCAGACAAAATTATTTATTTTGTTGTCGTCATATTCTGCGAACGAATAACTGTCTGCTGGAAAATGCAGTCTGCGTATATGTTAGTGTTCATCTGTGCTGTTCTACAGAAATTAGAAACTTCGAAGGGAGCAATAGCGACAGGAGAATGTTTCTAATTTCTGTAAAACAGCTAAGGATGAACACTAACATATTTAGTGTCAAGCTTTATTTGGCCCTTGATTACGTCACTAGGCGGTACTATGAAGCACTATGAAAAATAGAAGGCGACTATGAACGAATTTCAATATAGTATCGACTTTCTTTCTTCTATGAAAATTAATACACATAATTTTTAAGAAATACAGCGTTATTATTGGATGACAAATAATCCAAAATAGCAGAGATTGACCAATTTCTTCACGAAAAATATACAAAATATTGTAAATAAAACTTATAAAGTGTTACCTGTTTTTTTTTACATTTTTGTTAAATTTATTGGCATGACCCTTATGAATTTGAAATGACCCCTAAAATATCATACAGGGGGTCATAAAAGACCCTCAGAAAATCAGAGCTGGCAGAAACACTGGAAATTCCCCAGAGCTAAAACGGTAACATACCGGAAAACGGTGTTTAGCTAGGATTTCGAAAAGGTCAATTCAATATCTACAAAATCACTCAGATTACTATAAGGGTTAGGTAAGTGTTATGGGTAAGGTTAAACCAGTGGCTGTTGCTCCTGAGGTCCCAGGTTCGATCCTGGGTAACACCATTGGGATTTTTTAGAGAGTGAGACACTCAGTGTTTCCCACCTAACTAGAGGTGTACTGGTAAGAAAGCATGTATCAGTGGAATTATGGTGGTTTCGTCGAACTACCGGTTCGGCGAACTTATTTATGAAGAGTCAGAAGAGGTGCGAAAGTGGTTTCGTCGAATATTTGTTATAAATTTTAAATCATTATTTGTTTTATTTCCAGGTTTTACTTATATACGTGTATATATTTCTATGATGTTGCTCTTTTTGTATTCACGAATTCGAAAACCTAGCCTAGTGATTATTCTAGCGCGGAATGACAGGGCGCTCCGCCCTGCCCCTTTTTAAGTCCGCCCTTTTGCCTCTAAAACACCGCCCGTATACTTAAATGCGCCCCGCTGCCCTCTTTTACCTATACCCAATCAATATGTATAAGATACACAAAAAACTGCCAATCACTTATATATAAGATAAGATTATGATGTTGACACGCTCCAATATACAAACTGGGTGCCCCACGGCGATAACAATTGACTGACCGATGTGAAGTGGGCCGTGTGAAGCGGCCCCGTGATCAAATTAGCTATGTTTGCTACAGTTTGAAATGATTAGTAAGGAACATTACCGACTGATTGATAATATGTGGTTAAAATGGCAATGATTTACGGAGACAATCAAATTGTAATGCATTCCCTAATTTGTTTGTTCACACGATTGTGTGATGAATGTCGGTAAAAATTCGTATACTTTTGAAACATGCCGCTCATTGGGATAAAAGTACAGGTAATTACATTTAATTGTTTACACATATTAATCTCTATAATTGCGTAAAGAATCTTTAAAGTCATAAGGACGGGTGTTATGGTTTTTATTAGTTAGTTGTTCATTTGAGAAACAAAATGCCATCTGCGAAAAGGAAATTTGCAGAAATTGAAAAAGAGCGTGCGAAAATTCGCAAAACAAACCACAGTATTTCCTCCTGTTTTGGAGCTAAAGAAAGGTACGATAAAAGTTATTCACATTTGCTAAGAATCGATTTTAAATGTGTTTCTCCCTTGCAATTCAACATTTGTATAAGAGGAGGCGACTGAAATAATTTGTGTACGAAGCCACTACACTAGCAGTACGGCCCTGGACTGAAGTACGGTCCTGTACTGCAAGCCGTTCGTTACATAGACTGTTTAGACTAATCGTACGGTAATTTTACAGAAAATAAACAAAGACAATTATGAATAAGCGAATATTTGTCTCTAGCTGTAAGACATTTTAATGAATTGAATGAATTATTAATCTACAGATTAACCGTTTTTCTGCGGTTGAAAGTCGGGAGATTTTTTTTTTTTTTTTTATGAAATAGTACAGAAACAACTACAGTTAGAATCTATTAGTTACCTGTAAAATCATATGTGAAATATCATAATGAATTGCAAGATAATGACAATTTGTAATCAATTTCAATCGATTCGAAATTAGATTTACTTAATAAAGATAAAATCGTTGGTTTTTCTTTGAACATCTCTACAGAGTACAGTACATGATAAATTTACACATACATTGATTTTAGCTAAATGTGACTGTTATTGTGAAATATAAAAGATGACTGAAGTAATTTCAATGACTTGAAATTGTTTTATAACTCAAATTTATTTAGAAAATTAACCAGTCTTGCTATATTATTAAAGAGTGACCCAAAGTAACGAACCAATTATCACTGCTCAAAGTACAGATTCAAATAATGAAACAAATTCCAAGTTATGAAAGTTTTTAACATGAAACCTTAAAATATACATAAAATGTCACTATGTGACAATGTAAATGTAGCCCTGCAATAAAGTCATTGATACAAATATACAGACAGTACAATTCTTTCATTGAAATATAATTTCCATGAGCTTTAAATCTATAAAAATAGGACAGAGGACAGTCATGAGAAAAGTGAACATGAAACCTTCAAAAATACACATGAACAAACAAATATGACATTTTGTTTAAAATTGTTCACAACATTTTTAGCACACACAGAGTTAAGCTGTTCATTGTAACACAATTAAATATATAATTGTCTAATCACTTTTTTGCCTGGGTGGCATACAGAACTATTCACCTTCTTGAGGTACATGCAGCTATTATTTCAGTCACAAACAGTTCTTAGTTTATCCGTCTTGGTTTTAAGCTGTGCCACTTTTTAACAGTTCTTTCAATCATTTCTGTGAATCATAAGAAGCTGATGCACACTATTGACACTATCACCATAAAAATAGAAAATAAACACCACACTGAACCAAGTAACCAGAAAGTGTTGAGATAAAGGGAGGTAATTAATCTGCTGATAAGATATGAGTTATCTGACCATGATTATCATAACGGTCATAAACTATATGTATTGACACATGTTCCACCCTGCCCCTGTTTGATGCCTCCCTGCCCCTTTTTCAAGTCTAGAATAATCACTACTAGCTAAACGCCGTTTTCCGGTACTTTCTGTACATAGCTCTGGGGAATTCACCTAATGGAGTATAATAGCGAACTCGATGTTTTCGGCCTTTTTTAAAATTAAATTGAAATAAAACAGTTATTTCTTTATAAGAATATAGTTAAACATCATTGTATGAATAATTCCATACAAAAAATAAAGTAAATACACAAGTTTACGCAGTAAATAACTTTATTTATTATGGAAGATTCCACTATGTATGTTTTTATTTTATTGATTTTCATTAACTTTATTATAAACAATTTATTTTTTGAAAAATTTGCAATAGAATATTAAAAGAATATTGATAATTTTCAAATACATCAATTTTTTTCACCTTAAATGGTAAAATTAGATAGAAAGATAGAAATATCATGTAACTGTGTTACGTACTTCATTTGGTGTAATTCCCCAGAGCTAAATCCGTAACGTACCGGAAAACGGTGTTTAGCTAGGTTTTCGAAAAGGTCAATTGTGTAATGTTTTATGTAAATATTACTAAATTATACTAAAGAAAATAATAAATAATAGGTTTAAATTTTCGAAATCTTGTCTTTAATTGCATGAAAATGTGTGATAAACCATGATAATTGGCGTGCCCATTATACAATAGATATTGTTTGCACTATATAAATTAAGTTCGCCGAAACCACTACCTGTTTATTATATAAGACGGTAGTTCGACGAAACCACTCTCACCCTATCAGTGCTATACACTGGGCATGTAAAAGAACCAAGGGGTCTATTCAGTAAGACCTAGGGACTGATTCCCGTATTCCCTTGTATCTCATAGCTGTTTCTGAAGTGACTACTAGTTTATAGTCATGTCTACATCCCGCAAAGGGCTTAACATTAATGGAAGATAGGAGCACTTTTAGAATCTGACCGCAGCAAAAGTCTTAAGTTTTAACTAAGCTAAGCTAGAAGGGTAAGGGTTAGACTTTTGCTGCTGTCAGATTCAAATAGTGCTCCCAAAAAGAAAAATTTATGGTTACTGTCACTTTTGTGAGAATTATTTCCCCTTTATCATGTTTTTATATAACATAATTTTTGAAATCTGTAAAAAATATGTTTCATAAAATTATGCAAAGTATGAAACAAAATAGGTTAAATAACTTCTTTATAAATGCTCTAATACTTTATGTGATAAGCCCAAAGGGGCATTTTAACCAGCCTGTATAGACGTTACAGGCTTGTTATAGTTTATGATGGTCAAAACCAAAAAGTAAAAATATCTCAAAGCAACATCATACTTATAGTTATAGGACTTACTCTAGACCAGCTGCACAAAATATCACATAAACAGTATGTTAACTTTCAGTAAAATATGGCTAACAGTAACACATTTTATGTATAATGACTCTGGTTGGTAAATGTCATCATGGTGTACTGACCTTATTTTTGAAAGAAAACATCATGACCTGCAGGTGCCCATTCATTCACTTCATTCATTCAATCAGTCAATCATACATTCAGGAAAGCACTTGACGCCTAAGTATACCAACAACCTTCAGATTGCCAGCTTAATAGGTGTCTCCTTATAAAGATTTAACTGTTCCTCAAATTCACAGTGGTGTGATCCCCCCAAAATAAAGTGATGTGAAGATTATGTTAATTATTTGGCAACAAGAGCCCTTGGTTAAGTAAACTTTGAAGAAATTATTTGAAGTTCTTAATATTATATTACAGTTTTAAAAATATAAGTAAATATCAATTCCCTATGAATCTTTTAAAATGGTGCTTGTAACTGTCATGTAAGTTAACATATTTTTATTGTAGAGCCAACAGCATATAATGAGTTAGCAGTGCGTACAAACAATGGTATATTAGATTATTGTAGAACATCAATGTCTGCACTATCAGGAGCTGCAGCAGGTGTCCTTGGTCTTACAGCACTATATGGATTTGCATTTTACTTCATCATGGCTTTTGTATTATCAGTAAGTATATATCTTATCTTCAAACTTGCCTAAACTAAGGTAGCACTCCACACTAAATTTCAAGTTTCTGTCGTCAATGTCCTACAAGCAATATGTCTGATAAATCTGATCCCAAACTAAACAACCTGGAAAAAGAAAACACATTTTGTTAAGAACATATATGTCATACCATTGCAAATCTGTAATGAAATCATCCCATGTGCAACAGTCAGGCAGTTAAAAAAAATCCAATTCATTCCGTAAAAGCCAAAAATCTATAGTGGTCCGAGACCCAAAACAACATTTTTCGTACCTCCGGCAAAAAATACCTGCAAATATACGGTCTACAAAAACTCAGTCACTGCTTTAGCAACTCCCTGTGCATGCAAAATATCACAAAGAAATAGGTGCTTGGCCTTGTAGATTTTTTGCTATTGCTGAAAGTTTGTACCCCCCTGTAAAATTACTTTTTTTCACCGAGCATGCTGTTTAAAAGCAATGTTTACAAACAATGGCGACCTTGACATCAATAATTATCAGCATGTGATTTCTAACCATGTTTTCGAATTTGCCAATGATCATATAACATGTCACAAAAACAAATTTCATGCTGAAAATGCATTTTAAAGACAACCAGTCATTTAAATCCACAATAGTCACTATATCCATGAAATCCTCCTGGCCATTCGAAGCTGCGGCTTCATTTAGTGTGGTGTGCTGCCTCAACATTACAAATTAGAAATGATTAATAGAGTTATAGACTTTCAGAGCTGTGTAGTTTTTGACTTTCAGAGCTGAATGTGTATTTGGTGTGATTCTTTTAACTTAAAAACAAAAATCCATTTACACTGAATAATGATAATGCAGCAAAAATATATGTTTAATACTGAGAAAAATAAAAGAATACACCCGCTAGTATACATTACATTGACTTATTGTGAATGTTCTGTTACTCATCTCAAAGCTCATTTTGCAAGAAGAAATTCCAGCATTGATTTAAAATTTTACATAATTTCCCTTTTTTACTTAAAGAACTGTCAAATACTAATTTCTGATCATTGTTGAAATAATGATGAGTGTTCCCGGCCAAGTCATTAAGATGATCCACTTGCCCCTCATCCCGAGGAGTTCAAACAATTTTTTCATGTGAGGAAGCTTTCCAGCAAGCTGACTGTTATTCTACTTGGGTACCTTTCCGTGTTATTCTACTTGGGTACCCTCCCGTGTTATTCTACTTGGGTACCCTTCCGTGCCAGAAATAATGCACTTAGGGGAAACTGATGTCTTCCTCCTCCAGCAAGGCAGAAAAGCTGCTATATGACCTTTTTAGCTCACCTGTCACTTTGTGACAGGGTGAGCTTTTGTGATCGTTTTTCGTCCGGTGTCCGTCCGGCGTCCGTAAACTTTTACTTTAAATGATATCTCCTCATAAAACCACTAAGCCAATTTCATCCAAACTTCACAGGAATGTTCCTTTGGTGATCACCTTTGAAAATTGTTCAAAGAATTTACTTCCATGCAGAACTCTGGTTGCCATGGCAACCAAAAGAAAAAACTTTAAATATCTTCTTCTAAAAAACCAAAAGAGCTAGAGCTTAGATATTTGGCATGAAACATCTTCTAATGGGTGTCTACCAAGTTTGTTAAAATAAAAGCCCTGGGGTCAAAATTGCCCCGCCCCAGGGGGTCATTGATTTTTCCTATATGCATATAGTAAAAACTTAAAAATCTTCTTTTAAAGAACCCAAAGAGCTAGAGCTTAGGTATTTAGCATGAAGCATGTTCTAATGGATGTCTACCAAGTTTGTTCAAATATAAGCCCTGGGGTCAAAATTGGCCCCGCCCCGGGGGACATTGATTTTCCCTATATGTGTATAGCAAAAACTTAAAAATCTTCTTCGAATAGCTGAATAGCTAGAGTGTAGATATTAAGCATGAAACATCTTCTAGTAAGTGCCTACAAAGATTGTTCAAATAAAAGCCCTGGGGTCAAAACTGGCCCTGCCCCAGGGGTGTCATTGTTTTTAAATATATTTGTAAAAAAAAAACTTAAAAAACTTCTTTTAAAAAATCCAACGAGCTAGACCTTTGATGTCTAGCATGAAACATCTTCTAATGGGTGTCTACCAAGTTTGTTCAAATAAAAGCCATGGGGTTTAAACTGGCCCCGTAAAGATGATGCCTTTGTTGTATGTTACTTCTCATTCAAATTATTTTATAATTATTTTCAGTTTTTCTTGATGACCAAAGCTGGTACAAGTTGGAACAAATATTTTATATCAAGGCGTGATCTTGTCACAAAAGGTCTATTTGGAGGCCTTTTTGTATCCTTTAATAATATATAGGCGCCAGTAACTGGATGGGTGATTATGTAACGTTTGTTTACCATAGGTCACCATACCCATTACTTAAAATATTTTTTGTTAATTTTTCATTATTTCTTTCAATATACATGTACCATACTGTCCAAGACTAGAGAATGTTGATTAATTGTCTCCAATAACAGAGTTAAAAAATGAGTTAAGACTGTTCAGAACATTGAATGAAAATTAAATTCTTCAAGGTAAAACTTTCCTTTGAATCATATAGATATTTATATAATAGCATATATATTTTAGTTTATGCAGTCATAAAATGTTTTATTCTTTACAGAATAGTTAAATACTTCACAGTATGGAAAGAACTTTATACATTTTCTGGTAATGACACATTCTTATATTTCTCTTTTAATTAAAGAAAAGAAAAATGTTTTTTCCTTAACATACATTTATCAGACGTATGTGTTGTGTTGGACATTTTTGTATGGGATGGTGCATGTGTACTGAGAGTGGAGAGATAGAACAACAGACAGATATTACTCTAGAAGAATGATGTTGGAACAGATCTGTATATACCAGGGACTACAACACAACACATTCTTAAATTATATTGTACTAAATTATCTTTTATTGTGAGATTTATAATGATTCATTGCAGGAATTTTAACGAAAGTTACATTTATTTCTAAACTGTGTTTCAGTAAAGTGTTGTTATTTATCGATAATCTAAATATGAATGAAATTGATAATGTTCATGTCAATCATTAATGATATTGAACATTTTGACATTCAGTTTGGAAATGTCATATTTTACTGCACTTTATTGGACAGTGATAACTGATAAATATTTTAAAGGTCATGATATCAGAAAAATCAAAAACAGCATTTCTATGCCTTTTTAATGAAAACTGGAAAACAATGAATCTTTTGGTGAAAAAATAAATATACAAACATAGATCATGTACCATTATGATTTTCTAAAGGGTTGGTTGGTGATTTCACATACAGATATTTTGTATGTAAGATAAACAGCAATTTGTTGGGAGGACATGTTCAGACCTCTTGAAATATTACTTTTATACATGTTACTCCTATTTCAAGTTAAAGACTATATTCAATTAAATGCTATTAAGACTGCATGTGTTTTGATAATGATATATGTATAAAAAATTCACAGTTTTTAATAATTGGTATTTCAGACAAAATGATAGTGAAGTCGATTAAAATAAATTCAGTTCTTTAACCTGCCGGGACTGACTGTGATCAGCCTTTGTCACTTGCCAGTATAGAGCCAGGCCAGTCTGAACTTCTATGCAGTCTGACCAGGCTCTAATATTGTTGATAACTCAATTTTTGTATTTCTAAGTAAAGCTGTTGCCATATGACCTATACTGTGTTGGTGCAACGTAAAACCCAACTAAACAAATAATTGTTACCCATTAAACTTTGAATAGACTGTTCCAAACGTTATTCAAGGGAAATCCGTTATACACTGTAGGTTAAAAAAGTTGTATGTTAAAGATAAGAAGATGTGAACTTTAGTCAGATTGTTGGTGAACTTACATGGCTGTCAGTAACAATCATACTTCATCATTGTGACAACTTTGATTGTCTCCTCACTAAAAAATTGTAATTCATTTCTTGTGCAATGAGTAAATGTTGTTGATACATTTTGTATTTATAAAATTTTATGTATATAAGATATGATGATCCTGAATAAATCTGAAAAGAAAGAACAATTTTCCTTATTTCTTTTGTCAAACATGTTATATTTATTTATAATGTGCTAGTTCACCATATTGGCCTTTACTGATGTCATATTTTACATGATTTGCTGCAAAGATTTAATTGGATATTTTTTAAAACTTAAACCATATTAAAAAAACCACATTCTAATGGATATTGACAATAATATTTTCGTTATGAATGACTTGTGGGTTGTATGTGGTGTTTGCAATGTTTGAATTACTTTCTTTATTCACTTAATAATACATTTTGTATTTTACTTTTAAATACATTTTCGAAAGTTTTTAGCTCACCTGAGCTAACTCAGGGTAAGCTTTTAGGAGCGTTGAATGTAATCAAACTTGGTCAGGATGCTTGTCTAATTAATTGCTGGAATGAGTTCAAACATGGGTCATTGCGGATAAAAAACTATGTCACAGGACATAAAAAAAATTTTGTTAACACTCGAGTGGCTACTGTTTTAATCCAAATATGCTGAAAATTGGTCTGAAAGTTTGTTTTGATGATTTCTTGGTCAACTTCGAATATGGGTCACCTAGGATCAAAAACTAGGACACACTGCCCAAATATGGAAAAACCTTGTTAACACTCTAGAGGTCACATTTTTGACTCAATAACATCAAACTTGGTCAGGATGCTTGTCTATGTAATTGTTTAGATGAGTGAACATTCTCGGATGAAAAACTAGGTCACATGAGCTAAAAATAGAAAAATCTTGTTAACACTCCAGTGGCTACTGTTTTGATACAAATATTCTTGAAATTGGTCTGAAAGTTTGTTTTGATGATTTCTAGGTCAAGTTCAAATATGGGTCATCTGGGGTCAAAAACTAGGTCACACTGCTCAAATTTGTAAAAACCTTGTTAATAGTGGTCACATTTTTGACTCATTTTTCATCAAACTTGGTCAGGATGCTTGTCTAAGTAAATGTTCTGATAAGTTTGATTGGTCAGGTGATTGTCTAGGGCCATCTTGGCCCTATTGTGTGAAAATGAGTATGAATCTGGTGGATTGCTGCTTTAAAGTGATTGTCTGTTAAGCTGAAAGTACTTGTGTGCAATGCTGAATACTCTTAGCATAATCTGCACTGCTACAGGTGATCATGTGTTGACAATTACTGAATATTCAGCTGAGAGGACCTAGTGACCAATAATGGCAAGAGCCAAGTAGTGTTACTACTGTCGTTATGTGCATGTATGTGTTTCAAAACCTTATTGGGTCCATAACTCTGTCATGCATTAAGGGATTTTAAAACATTTTAGCAAAGATATTAAGCATGCTGAGATGGTGTGTCATGGGCAAGACCTAGACCTCTAGCTGTAAGGTCATAGTTTGAGGTCTAAGACCAGCAGTTAAAAAATTGTGTCCGGTCCATAACTTTGTCATAAATCAAGAATTTGAAATAACTTGACGCAAATGTGTAGCATGATAAGACCATGTTTCATGTGCAAGACCTAGACCCCCAGCTTCAAGTCACACTGAGGTCAAAGGTCAGCAGTTAAAATATCTTGTCCGGCCCATTACTCTGTCATGTATCAAGGGATTTTGAAGTCAGTTGGTAAGTGTTAAGCATAATGAATGGTCTGTCATGCACAAGCCCAGACCCCTGCCTTCAATGTGAAGGTCAGACTTAGAGGTCAAAGGTTAACAATTACAAAAAATATTGTTCGCTCTTTATCGGTCAAGCATCAAGAGATTTTCAAAACAAATTAGCACAAATATTTACAGCATATCATGTCATCCGGCTCACCCATGCATATGTTGGAAAAATATGTCTAGCTCATAAGTCTATCATGCATCAAGGGATTTTTAGCTCGACTATTTGATGAGAAGTAGAGCTATCCTAGTCACCCGAGCGTCAGCTTAACCACGTATGTTAAAGTTTGCGTACCACCTCAAACATTTCAAAGTCCACAACATACGGCTTTGAAACTGTGCACACTTGTTAACCATCATGCCCCCATTTGTAGACAGGAGGAGGTAACTCTATCAAGCATTTTGACAGAATTATGCCCCTTTTTTGACTTGGAATTTACCGTACATTAAAGTTGGTGTACCACCTCAGATATTTTCCTATTCCAACAAGTTGAAATTTTTTACACTTCTTTGAGAGAATAATAGGACTCTCTCCAAGGCCTATAATTGTAACATGGATTTGAAAAAAAAATGGCCCATTTGTGAATTTGGCATTAGATAAGATGCAAAAAAATGTCTATAAAACAAGTCAAATAATTTACACAAGTTTGATTAGGCTTGTATGAAATGATGAAGATATTTGTATAATCAGTTAAATTATTTACTACTGCCTATTTAGTATTTCTTTTAAATTACCTCATTATTATGATGAATATCAATAAAACATTTATTTATCTAGATCTACCATTTTCAACATAAAACTTTTAATGTCTGCTACATGTATACTAGTATCATATATGATTACCCTAATCAAGTAGATAAAAAAACAATTATTTTCTATGACAAAACACATAAAAATTTTATTAAATTTACTATACAGTTACAGTAATGTTATAGAATTTTACAGACTAATTAACACATATTGTGTAGACCACGCCTTTAAAATCCAAATAAATTTTTACATGATCACATGTACTGATCATATATATAAAAAAACTTAATAGAATCTATAAGCCGTTTTGAAAAAAATTCATATTTCAACGTCTACTGTATAATAATACATTATTATATTATTATTAGTGTATTATTATAGACGTTGAAATATGGATTTTTTTTTAAAACGGCTTATATTAAGTTTTTTCAGAAAAATCTCTAAATACTGCTTTAAAGTTATTAAGTAAGTTTACAGAAATTTCTGGATTAAAGATAAATTTTGACAAAACTAAGGTTATTTGGATAGGCTCTCTTAAATATAGTACTCGGTCCATTAAGACAAGATGGAAATTAACTTGGGGTGATACTCAGTTCAAATTGTTAGGTTTAATATTTGATGTTGATTTAGAAAAAATGATTGACTTAAATTTTAATGAAAAACTTCAAAAAGTAAAAAATAGTATCATTCACTGGAAAAAGAGAATATTAACTCCAATAGGAAAAATTGCTGTTATTAAGTCAATATTGCTTCCTTTATTTACTCACTGTTTCACAAGCCTACCAACACCAAATACTGTATTTTTGAAAACACTTAATGACTTGTTTTATGATTTCATTTGGGAGGGCAAGGCAAAAATAAAACAATCAGTACTTATTAAAACATACATAGAAGGTGGTTTAAACATGGTTGATATTTACAGTTATATTCATAGTTTAAAGATAAAATGGTTTAAAAGATATGTTAGTAATAGCAAAAGTAAATGTTATAAGCTAGTAAACACATTGTTTAGTATTGATAAAATTTTTAACACTGGAAAGATGTTTTGTAATTTGATTATTAGTAAA
Organism: Ruditapes philippinarum; assembly: GCF_026571515.1. Classification (NCBI taxonomy): domain Eukaryota; kingdom Metazoa; phylum Mollusca; class Bivalvia; order Venerida; family Veneridae; genus Ruditapes; species Ruditapes philippinarum. The sequence goes on along the minus strand of NW_026857033.1, from coordinate 283,299 downwards.
ATAACAAATTCTTTCTGGATTGATGTTTTAAAAGCTTATATGGTGTTTGTAGATAAACTTTGTATAGATAATATAGAGCAAGTATTACATATGCCACTTTTTTACAATCACAACTTTTTAGCAGGAAATAGATATATTTACATTCAGACATTATATAATAAAGGAATCAGATTTGTAAAAGATATTATAAATGAACAGGGTAACTTTGTAGATTTGATATATTTAGAACAGGTCACAGGTAAACCTGTGAACTTTTTACAGTATCATAGTTTAAAACAGGCAATAAAAATGTACATGCAAAAGTTAAATATTTTTATTAGTAACAATTTGCTTAATGTTCAATATCCTATAATAAATTGTTATGTTAAACCTATTTTAACTATGAATAACAATAAGAAATATGTTTATGAAATTATAGCTAAAAATTCAGACATACCTACAAGTCAAGAAAGGTGGAACACATGTTTTAAAGATAATAACATTAATTGGCAGTTAATATATAGTTATGTTTTCAAATGTTCTAAAGATTCATATATTCAGTGGTTCCAAACAAGAATTATTCATAGAACTTTAGCTACAAACTCACTTTTGTTTAAAATGAAAATTGTTGACAATAAAATGTGTACTTTTTGTAAATGCTGTGAAGAAACACTTTTACATTTATTTTGGGAATGTCAGAAAATTCAAAGCCTATTTCAATATCTTAGAGAAAACTTACATAAATTTGATGATGTTCTTTGTTGTAAATCATTCATATTAGGTACAGAAACTAAAGATTTTAAATATGACAAATTGTTTCTAGAATTGGAAAGATATATTTATTTGTCTAAGAGAAAAAACTTTTTACCTACATGTATTGGTTTTAAAAATAGTTTGAAATTAGCATGGAATATCTATAGAAATACACATTTGACAGATGATGAAAATAATAGATGGTCAATTATAAGATCCTTAATTGCTTAAACTACACTTAATATGTGAAACAAAACTTTACCTCGTAACAGATTGTTTAATTGTTTATTAATAAGTAGTATTTTTATTGGTAAAATATTTTTGGAAAATAGATGGGTTTATTGTATGTATGTTGTTTATATTTATATACAAAATATATACTGTAGATGTATTTGACAATATTTACATGAATATAATTATTTTGCAACATGTATATGTATATTAACAATGTAAGGTATGATGGAGGATGACCCCGACCCCCTCATACCTATTACGGGGTAAATAAACGGGGTTACCCAGATGGGGCCTCAAAAAAAAAAAAAAAAAAAAAAAAAAAAAGTTTTTTTGATATATATGATCAGTACATGTCCTGGGATTGACAAATATGCATTTTATTTGGATTTTAAAGGCGTTTTGAGATCCACACCCCAAGTGACTAGAGATGTGTTAAACTTGTCATTTAATAATTAATAAGCTTACCCATTTATTAAACATCTAAATACATCATCATAATGTATTGATAAAAATAAAAATGGGGAGGAACTGTCTGTTCATATGCAGACATGCATAGGGACCCGGCACAGTGTTGGGATAGTGTAAAAAAGTAATTCTAGAAAAAAAAAAAAACTTTATATGTAATATATAGTCAATATATAATATATAAAGTATATTTTTTTTCTAGAATTACTTTTTTACACTATCCCAACACTGTGCCGGGTCCCTTTGCAGACTCAAAATAGGGCGAGGAAGTGGTAAGGGAGAGAATAGTCTGAACCCAATTTTTTGTACAAGTTACCTCCCTTCTTTATATAGACGCCATTTGCAGTATTAGACAGTATGAAGAAAATGTAACTGGAAGCAGGGTCTTTCAAATAGAAAGACCCTGCTGGAAGTGAATATAAAGGAAGACGTGTTGGGTTGTTATTGTCGTGTAGTAATGCACAATGACTATTTTAAGGTAATGATATCCAATTAATTGATTTTGAACAGCTCTTAACTATCGTCTGCAGATTAGCCCAAAAAATTGTGGCTTTATGACCGACGTCTGTGTAATATCAGTTTGTAATGTCGGTCGGTCTTGCAGTCGAAATAATGAGAATGGTCTGCAGATATGCCGTGGATTGCAAACTATTTAGTGATAGTGCTATATGCTACTTCCGTTATAACATCACTGGTGCAGTGTTTGGACACCCCACCCCTATCTGCCCCTGGTCCCCTGCTACAATCCCAAAAAAAATTCAACACTAAGGCTTACTATAAGATACCAAATACAAAACCACCGATAATTTTTTTTTTCTACTATCAAAATTATAGTTACAGTGATTGAGTGAAATTATAAAAAAAAAATCTTACAATTCTGCAAATATCATTATTTCAGCTAATAAATGCAAAAACATTTTGAAATTTTACCGTAGTCAAATCCAGTTTCCTGTTCTTCAGAATTTCACGGCCACATTTCAGTCAGTTAACAAAATATATACTGTTAGTGTACCACATAAATAATCATTTAAATTGGAATACAATGTTTAAATATAACCAGAAATTTAGAATAACTCAACTTCAGATAAATGGTAATAAACAATTTTAACCTAATTTATAATGCCATTTTTATTTTTATTTTTATCTTTTTGCAGTAGTAATGCTGTCACAATTAGGGTTTTGATGTACATATCAATTTGCATAACAGAAAAAACATGTTCTTGTGAAATATTTGGATCTTAGGGTCTATATGACCCTCTTCTATTGACATAAAATTGGACATCTAGCACCTTTCCTGGCCTACATACTAACACAACAGGTATCAAGATGTGACAAATAATTCTTCAAAATCTCAAACTTAAAAAAATATATATATTACAATGTATACTCTAGGAAATTTGTAGATATTTACAATCCTTTCTTAAACATAAAATGTATTAATTGATAAAATATAACAGAATTTAATGTAATATTCATCACAAAAATTCTACCATATAACTATTAAAGTTTTCTTGAGAAATTTCTGTATAGTTTTGACAAGTTATAGGGTAACATCCATGGATAGTAATGACCTCTACTTAATTTGTACGCTGGACAACATTTTTGCTTATTAAAACACTTTTCAAGTTTTACCTCCCACGAATATTCCTCAAATAAAAAATCAGGGGCGTAGCCAGTTTTCTTCAACTTGTAGGCACTTAAAAGGGGGTCTCGGGGCTTAGCCCCCAGAGGCCAAAAACAAGTTCAGATTAAAAAGAGCAAAATGTGCGTTCCAAAGTATGTTCAAGGAAAATTATCAGAACAATAATTTTAAACTATGAATTTGATTAGATGCAAACTTTACTGAAGATGGTAAATCATGCACACGACTATACGGCTTGAACCCACTACCAGCCCCACCCTCGCCTGTTTTTATTGTATTTTCGGGACTTTTGAAAATGTCAATTTCTTGACCAAGTTGTAGGCCCGAGCCTACATGGCCTAATAGTAGCTACGCCACTGGTGAAGCAATAAAGATAATTACTTTATATGAAATTCAATTATCTCTAAGATTTGATAAATTTGTAGTTAATTAGTGAAATATACCCATAATAAAAGCAAAATATTCAAAGTACCGGTAAATGACCCAGAAAATTGTACAATATTACATGTAATTCAAGTTTTAGAGATTAAGAATCTTTTATATAAAACCATTTAAACTTTACATATTTCCTACTTGTATTGGGAGTTAACCACTTGAACAGTACTTGTCAAACAAGTTTATTATGTAAAATCAAGGAAGTTAAATTTTAAAATCATAAATGAAAATTTGTATTTCAAGGTTACAGATAAAATCAGAGAGGTTTTGGGTTACAAGAACTTGACCTAAGGTAGGATACATGCTCTGGTATGTACAAGAGTTCTATATGTGTGCCAGGAACATATTTATTTCATAGAGAGCAGATTTTTCCCAGGACCTACCTGTAATGTTGTGCTATAATTTACTACAGAAATTTCCCAGATTTTCTAGAAATGCTATTTAGCAAAAATATTTTGAAGTTGTATTTGTGAATGGTGTGTGTAATTGAAATTCGTGAAAGGAATTGTTTTCATTTCATAAAAAGGTTGAGGAGTTAAGAAGTAAGTAGACAACCTGTTTTTTTTACACAAGGTTAAATAATCGAATTAAGTAAGTAAGTAATGTAAGTTGACAGTGTTTAATTGAAATAAACTGGTGTCATTAATGTTGAGTTAAGGTTAGTTTATCAAAATTAAAGAATAATTATCATAATGTGAATAATTGAATAAGTCCATTGACAGTGTGATCAGGAAGTTCGGATTTACTCAATAACATGAAAGATTAAAAAAAAAACCACTTCCCATCTGATAACAAAATGAAATATAACTTAAATAACTTGATTGGACAATGTTTTTAAAGCAAGTTTTTTTTTTGAATCAGAGTGTCACCATAGTAACTAACATGTAATATTTGTTAAATTTTCAACTTTTGATTTCTCATAACTGACAGCAGGTTTCTTCCTGGTATGACATCTATTAATAGTAGCTTGCCAGTAGTAAACATTGATGAGTAGTTCTATAGTCACTTTAAATACATTAATTTTTTGTTACCAGACAGTGATTTTTTCCCCTGTATTTTACAGCCGAAAGGCTGTTTACCCTAGCCCAAAATAGGTATTTTTTCCCATAAAAATGCTAATATTTTCCCCTTTAAATGCCCTATGAACATTCTTCACTTAACAGCAGCTATGGAAGACAGAAAGGTGTCCATATAGATAGTCTGACTGCTTTGTACCATACATGTTAAATTGAATTGATATTCTCAGTTGTTAGAATTTGATTTTCTCTTTTTTAGATTTATTGCGCTTTATTTTCAGAAAGCCACAGGTTGTTTTGAAAATTGAAAAAAAATCACTGCCAGAGAAAGTTAATACTGGCTAACCAATACTTGAATACAAGTTTGATCCAGTCTCTTAAAAAACATTGCTGGCAGTCTTTCAAATGAGACTTTAGAAATAGAGGACCTTTGTACAAGTACAAATAATGTACTTTTCACCTTCCAATTTGTGAATATAAATCTAAGAACTAGTGGTTTCTTCTGGAATTAAGTAGTTATTCTTATCATTCTATCAAGTGCACTATCATCCATAAAATAAGAAATTATTATAACTTTCTTCTGGCGCTAGTGGGTTGCCAGTGCCGACTCTAAATGAATAACTTTAGAACTCACACACATGCACATAAATTTGTCTCACTTATCCAAATTAAATTCTGAAAATTTAGTTTTCTTGATTCACACTGTCATTGATTTGAATATCAGCAGAGTTAATTTTTTCTGACATGTATTGTCCTTTATCATGGGTCCCAATGAACTTTTAAAACAGCACTGAGGGCATTAAAGCACTATAAAGACAGGTAAGTCAGCCGGCAAACATTTAACTGATCGAAGCCAATGTTTGGGGCTGACAGGGAGGGCCATATAATGCTATGAGGTCTGAAGTACTTTGTACTCATATAATCACGTATTTCGCACTTTCCTAAATCATAATAATTAAAGTTTGCAAGCATAATTTTTATTGTTTTAATCACAACATTTCTTGTAAGGTGTTCTGGAAATTTTTGGCAGTCAGCCTATATTGGTCGTATTTTTGTAAAATAGTGGTCTTGCAAAAACATAATAGTGCCTGCTTAGGTGATCACTATACTTTTTTGTCAGACCACTGACATCATTGTGAATAGTTTACTATTTAATGGTAAGCTTTGATTAATGTAAATAAAGAAGGAGCATATTCATGTAACATAATAATATAAGAACTTTAACCCATTACTTCATATACACGCCTTTTAACGCCTTTTTCACCCCCCCCCCCTTTTTGTTGTCTGAAATGATGAAAAAATGCCTTATTTAGGCCCCAAACACTTGTTTTTGTTTGAAATATGTTGTTAAAAAAAGTGACCTCTTTTTCGGCGCGGCTCCCCAACCAAAAGATACATGAGGGTGTTGCCAGAAGGGGGATGTGCCCCCTTCTGTTTGGGGGGTTTGAAGGGGGGGCGGATTCCCCCTCATCGCCAAGAAAATTTTGGACTTGTGAGAGGCTGTAAATGACCCCAGATTGATCACAAGGTAACGTGTAACCAACGCTGAAAAGCATTTGACTCTATCTCCATCCATTGAGAAGTTGCAGCACTTTGAAATCAATTTTGATGGAAAAAATCAACGCAAAATAGTGATTTTTGGCAATTTTGAGATGTCCCCTCGTTGCCATGGTAACAGAAAATTTAGCCTGAACATGTTGTTGCCAAGGGCAATGTCCAGTCAACAATTTTGTGCCAAGTTTGATTAGTGTTGAAGCAGTTTTTATAGTATTATAGCAATTTGAACTTGTAACGGGAGACTTTTCAATGAAAACACCCATTTTTCACAAAATGTTCATGAAGTAATGGGTTAACTGAGAAAACTTATTCTTTAACTGATGGAAACATTTTAAAGTATGGTCATATTCTCTAAAGTATTTTTCATCCATACCCTATTTATATTTATAAGTTTTCTTTTTCCTTTGTATGAATATAAGGAAATTAAGCACTAAGTTTCTATATGACTTTCTTTATTGATTGTATGAATTCTTTAACCCCTTAGCTTCTGCCCCAAAACTGTTTCTACCCTCAAAAGTCACTATCCCTAGTATATTGTCGTATGTTGGCATTTTTTATTTTCCAACTGGAAAATGTTTTTCCAGATTAAAGATGAAAAATTTTAAATTTCAGTTTTAAAGGGGTGTAAGGATTAAGCTATGTATGGGGGTTAGATTTAAAGCAGAAAAATTCCTTGAAAATTGTTAAAATTTTTAAAAGTTTATATCGGCCCCAGGCGAGGGGTTGGTTCTGACTTGAGATAAACCCCCCTCACCACTGAGGTGATCCTCCCCGGGGGTCGAAATTTTTCATTGGGGAAACCATCCCTGGTTACAGAAGGGTAGTTTCTCCAAGGGTCCCGCTCGTCCCTATAAATGCCTGGAGGGCCCCGGGGGTCTTCTCCCCCCAAAAAAGCTGGAAAAAAATTTGGGGGGGCCTCTAGGATGGTCCGCCTTGATGATGTCGCCCAATTGGCTTTTGGGGGCGACCTTAAATAAACGCATTAAAAAAAATTTTATAAAACAGCTTGTGCGAATTTTTCACAGAAACAAATATAAACATTTAAGAATTTTAAAATAAAACGGGTATGAATTGCCAAAACATAAAATTTTTAAAATGAAATTTAAAAAGGGAAAAGGATTTCCGTTTTTTTTCTCAATTTTTATTTTTTAAAAAAAACCCATTAAACTAAAGAAAAAAAAAAAAAAATTGGGCCTGTTATTTCAACCTGAAAACTTTAAAACAATTAAATCTTTTTATAGGAGTGTATGATAAATTTCATTTAAAATCTCAGATAATGAAAGATAGGGAGTGAGGGAAGATGCCAACTTATCTCTGGCAATGTTTACATATCAAATTAGAACCATCAAAGTCAAGATTAACAACATGCAGGCTGATTGATATCACATTTTACCTGGGAAAAAAACCCGTTGTTTGTCTTGATATCAATACTTGTTATATAAGATGTAAACATATAGCAGGTTGTTACATACCTCAACAAAATCTCACATTTCTCTGTTTAATAACTGATTAATGCTTAATTTACCGGAACATAAATCGATTAGTCTTTCACCAGGCCAGCCTGCGTATGTGTCTGACCAGGCTCTATACTGCTGGCAGTGCAATTTTAGTATTTTTCTATTGAAATGCATTAAACTTTAAAAATTTGCTGATCTTGCTAATCTTTCCTGGTGCACAATGCATGAAAAATCATGCTATATGTGAACAAACATATGTCAGTTTCAACTACATTCAAATCTCAAAAAATTTTTTATTAATAGTTTTTCATTTTTAAATTAATTTTAATTCAACCTTTTTTGTTATTTAAAAATACATTGTTTTTAAAAAAATGATTACAAACCCTCCAATTTGACTAATGTTTAAGATAAAGGGGGAATTTAAACCTATTTTTATTTCCTTACCTTCAGATATAAGGAAATTTATAAATTCATTAAAAATTAATTAAGTTTTAATAAGACCCCAACCAGGAACTATTTTTTCCCAAAAACAGAAAAGAAAAACCAAAAAATGTATAAGGGACGAACTTCTGTTTTTGAATTTTTGTAATGAAAATGGCAAAACAACCTTTAAATACAACATCTCCTAAACTGCTCGATAATTTTAAACCAAAATTTCACAAAAATACTTATTGGTTCTACAAAATTTTATTTTTTGTCAGGTTGTTTTAGGGTCAAAAACAAATATAAACTTTAAAAAAAATTTTTTCAGGGGCACAATGCCTAAATTTTGATATTGGGATGTAGCATCCCCTTGGGGTCCTAACAAAAAGGGTTTTATAAATGTGAAAATTGCCCCCCAACCCTAGAGAGAAACAAAAAATGATTCTTTATGAAGTTATTTCCCCGGCTTGTGTAAAAGTTTAATCCCCTAGGTACTAGATCTAAAAATTTTTGGAAGTAGCAATTTCCTAAAGGATTCAAAACAAGTATATGAAAAATCATCCCAAAAAACATTGTTTTGCCATAAAATCTCCAGGAAACATTGGCTTCCCTATAATACCCGGGAAAATTTTGGGCTTTTTTTTTAAATCATGCGGGAGAATTTGGCTTGTTTTAAATCATGTAGGAAAACATTTCGTTTTCCTATACAATCATGCCAGGGAAAACATTGGCGCTTTGCTACCTATAAAACTCATGCCAAAAAATCGGAAAATATTGGCTTTGTCCCCTTATAAATTCCGGGAAAACATGGCCCTTAAATCACCAGAAATTACTTTGCTTTGCCTAAAAATATCATGTCAAAAATCAGGAAAAAATGTTTTGTCCAAAATTGGCCTTTGCCTTATAAATCATGCTCAGGAAAACATTGGCTTTGCCCTATAAATCATGCCCTAGGAAAACATTGACTGCTGCCCTATAAATCATGCAGGAAAATTTGGGCTTGATTTTAATATGTAGGAAAAATGGTCACTTACTTTAATGGGTTTTTATTTTAAAATAATTTCTTAAAAACCTTCTAGCCCTTAATAATTTTTGGCATTTGGTCCTTTACAAATTTTTAATACATTTTGTCCCTTGCGTAAAAATTTAGTGGCCATTGGGTACTTAATTTATATTTTTTGGAACAAAATTTAAGTTTCTAGCCTCCAAAAATGAACCACTTATGTAAGAAATTAAATTTTGAGTAAAAATGCTAAAAATTTTAAAAAAGAAAAAAGTTTTTAAAAATTCAAGAATAGTTTCCATTTATGTAGTTTTTTGAAGTAATTATCTCCCATTTTCAATTTGTGCAACTATACAGTAGGATATTTTTGCATATTTTATCTTTGAAAATTTTATTTTTAATTAATGCTGATATTTTTTTTGTTCACTCACAATATTTTACTTTTTAAAATACTTTTTTTTTTTTCAAAAATGTTCACAAATATAGCATGAATCTTGAGGCATGCTACTTTAATTCCCAGGGAAACTACAATGCCTAGAGTTTTGGTTTTTAATATGCTCCACCATTGTGGAACAGATGTTAACATAACGATATAAGATAAACATGTCTGAACAAGGATAGTAAGTCATATCTCTTGGATCAAAAATTGGCTCTGCCAAGGGGCACTTGTTTTGTAATAAATATATTTAAATTTTGAAAAAAGCTACAATGCCAAAAGCCTGGATACATATTTGGGCATATAAGGGTTTCTAGCGACATTCAATCATCAAGCTTTGGTGAAAACTGAACACCCAAAAAATCTTACTTACGATTGAAAGAATTTGTACTGTTTTTCCCCCCCCCCCCCCACCCCCCATTTAGAGGGTTGGTTCATATAATTTGACCGTGAGGGGCATATTGATTTGACCTTGTCCATTTGTCTGTCATGCCTGTCCATCAGTAGACATACTGGTAACAGTGGAATATGGGAGCATCTTGTCTTATGGATACATTTTTAGTCTAGCAATAGATCTCAAGTGGGCAGTCTTAGTTGCAACCATGACCCTCATTTCAATTAATTGTCAACTTGCAAACTTAAAACAAAAACAAAAAATGTAAATAAATAGAAAAAGTAATAAAAAGTTAAAGAAATACTGGCAGTTTTGATATTTTCACTTGCTATATATGAGTTTGTTTACTTCATGGCCTGCCTTAAACCAAAACTTATTCATATATATATATTGTTCTTGAGTATTTATGTGTCTGAATTTTATAGATTTATAAAACTCACATAAGCCAATATCTTGCAAAAGTTTCTCATTTTGATTAAAGTTATAACTTTTTTTGATAGAATTTTCCCTCAGCTTAAATGTCGATGAGATTGCAAATTAAAAAACATAAGTCTCTATTTGCCATGCCAGAAAAATAGTTTCACAGTTTTTTTCATTAGGCAATATAAGAAGAGAAGAAGAAAAAAATTCTCAATAAACAAAGATAATGATTTTAATTGAGCTATATTTCAGCATTTATGCATAAGATTGAAAACCAATGTTCTTTGTTAACACTAAAAAGTGCCACAGAAATTTGGCAGCTGTCTTTATAAGAACAAATGCCAAAATGTTTTTTTTTTCGTTTTTCTTTTTTCATCAGTATAATCTGTATAAAAACAATTCACTTCACTGTTTGAATTTGCTGCTTTTATGATAGATTGCAGTGTGAAAGTATGGAGTAGCTGCTGTTATTGAAAGGGAAATTTTTTATATGCTGATAATCTGCAAGATCAAGAGAAAAAATTCTACTGGAGTTTTAATACGGTAAGATATTGTGATACAGTAAATATTGTGATACAGTAGAAATTGTGATACAGTAAAATATTATGATACAATAAAAAATATTGTTAGATATTGTGATACAGTAACATATTGTGATATTCGTAAAATATTGTAAGATATTGTGATGCAGTAAGATATTGTAATACAGTAAGATATTGTGATACAGTAAGATATTGTGATACAGTAAGATATTGTAAGATAATATGATAATTGTGATACAGAAAGATGTTGTAAGATATTGTGATACAGTAAGATATTGTAAGATATTGTGATAATTTTGATACAGAAAGATGTTGAAGATATTATGATACAGTAAGATATTGTGATATGGTAAATATTGTGATACAGTAAGATATTGTGATATGGTAAGATATTGTGATACAGTAAGATAACTTGTGATATGGTAAGATATTGTGATACAGTAAGATATTATGATACATGTAAGATATCTGTGATGTAGTAAGATATTGTGATTACAGTAAGATATTATGATACAGTAAGATATTGTGATGTAGTAAGATATTTGTGATACAGTAAGATATTGTGATATGGTAAGATATTTGTGATTACAGTAAGATATTATGAATATGGTAAGATATTGTGATACAGTAAGATATTGTGATTTTTATGGTAAGATATTGTGATACAGTAAGAATATTATGATACAGTAAGATATTGTGATGTAAGTAAAGATATTGTGATATGGTTAAGATATTGTGATATGGTAAGATATTGCTGATACAGTAAGATATTGTGATAAGGTAAGATATTGTGATGTAGTAAGATATTGTGATACAGTAAGATATTGTGATACAGTAAGATATTGTGATATGGTAAGATATTGTGATATGGTAAGATATTGTGATACAGTAAGATATTGTGATATGGTAAGATATTGTGATGTAGTAAGATATTGTGATACAGTAAGATATTGTGATGTAGTAAATATTGTGATACAGTAAGATATTGTGTTTATGGTAAGATATTGTGATACAGTAAGATATTGTGATACAGTAAGGATATTGTGATGTAGTAAGATATTGTGATACAGTAAGATATTGTGATACAGTAAGATATTGTGATATGGTAAGATATTGTGATATACAGTAAGATATTATGATACAGTAAGATATTGTGATGTAGTAAGATATTGTGATACAGTAAGATATTATGATACAGTAAGATATTGTGATGTAGTAAGATATTGTGATACAGTAAAGATATTGTGATATGGTAAGATATTGTGATACTAGTAAGATATTATGATATGGTAAGATATTGTGATACAGTAAGAGATATTGTGATATGGTAAGATATTGTGTGATACAGTAAGATATTATGATACAGTAAGATATTGTGATGTAGTAAGATATTGTGATATGGTAAGATATTGTGATATGGTAAGATATTGTGATACAGTAAGATATTGTGATAAGGTAAGATATTGTGATGTAGTAAGATATTGTGATACAGTAAGATATTGTGATACAGTAAGATATTGTGATATGGTAAGATATTGTGTGATATGGTAAGATATTGTGATACAGTAAGATATTTGTGATATGGTAAGATATTGTGATGTAGTAAGATATTGTGATACAGTAAGATATTGTGATGTAGTAAGATATTGTGATACAGTAAGATATTGTGATATGGTAAGATATTGTGATATGGTAAGATATTGTGATACAGTAAGATATTGTGATATGGTAAGATATATGTGATACAGTAAGATATAAAAAGTAATAAGGTAAGATATGTGATACAGTAAGATATTGTGTTATGGTAAGATATTGTGATACAGTAAGATATTATGATACAGTAAGATATTGTGATGTAGTAAGATATTGTGATACAGTAAGATATTGTGATACAGTAAAGATATTGTGATATGGTAAGATATTGTGTACAGTAAGATATTGTGATAAAGTAAAATATTTTTGATACTATGTTTAAATTTTTTCCTTTTTCCCTTTAACCCCTTTCCATGCTAAATACATAAAAATAAAACATTATGCTGTATTAAATGGGTTTTCATTTTCAATCGGACAAAACCATTCATTTTTAGGGGAAATTTTAAAAAATATGATGATTTGGGGGGAAATGCAGACTTTATCGTTTGGAGGGGGGCTTGATCAAGGTTCATGGTCTTATTGGGAGTGATCTTATTCTTATATTTGATATATAGAAGTTGGTGAAGTACAAAACCCTTATTAATGTTTTTGTATTGAATAAAATTGGTCACCTTATTGATAATAAATGATTCTCACTTAACACTTATTGTTTTCATTATAACTTATGTTCTCCAAGTTGTATTTCTTCATTGTTATAAAATTTGGATTTCTGGTCTTTCAAGAACCATCAATCAGACTGAGAATAGAAATAATTGTTCCAATAATTTCTTCTCAAAAACTAAATCTATCTTCACCAACTTGTTTGATGTAATCTGTGCAGTATGGCTTAATTATTAGAAATATAAATTCAAAATATTTTTCCTTATATACTGACAAATTAATTTTACTTGTATTTATGGTAATTATTCCCTGCGGTCTTGAGACCGCAGGGTATTGGTACGCGTTTAACTTTTGAGGCATGGAGGAGCACGTGACCTGTTTTCGGTACATGGAGGAGCATGTGATCTGTAAACCGTATATGATTGGTTAATTGACCTTTTCGAAAACCCAGCTAAATACCGTTTGCCGGTACGTTACGGATTTACCTGTAGGGAATTAGTCCGAATCATACCTAACTGACAGCAAAAAAACTATTACGTGATACTTCTAATTTTCTATAATTATTTTACCGTTTAAGGTGGAAAAACTTGAATGATGTGTTTGAAAATTATCAATATTTCTTTAATATCTATCTCAAATTTTACAAACAATAAATTGTTTAAACTAAAAATATACAAAATTAAAATATTCGTATTGGCATCTGCCATAATAAATAGAGACATTTTCTGCGTAAACTTGTGTGTTTACATTTTTTTTTTGCTCGGAATTATTCATAAAATGGTAGGCATATTTAATCATTTTCTTAAAAAGAAATACTCGTTTTATGCTCGACCTTCTCCGGTCTTCAACGGTCACCAGTTTCCAAAGACCTTCTTCTATATTGATCGATTATTGTCAACTATATTCTTGATACAAACGTTTATTTATCCTCCCCCCCCCCCCCCCCCAAATAATGTTGAAAATAGTTAAATGAAATATCTTTATATCATTAAAATGTTCACCGCAGGAAACCATTTTACTTGTTTCCCTATTACATGTATTACAGATAGAGAAGACTGGTCCCAATGAATAAATGTGAGGTTCCAGAGCTTCTTCTCCACTTTTGAGTGCACCAGTCTACTTCAGTGACCCAGAGGACAGAGGTCATGACCTTTCAGCAAGCTCACATGTGGCGTCTACCTCACTGAGGTAAGTGACAGTTAACAAGAAGTATCTTTTAAAAAGATACTTGGATGAAGTAAAACTGCTTTGACTTGCATGCATGGTGTCTTTTGGTATGCACAAGTTTTTTCTAGGATCGTGGACATTATTGGTCGTTTCGTCATTTTAGAATGTCATTTATAACTTGGTAACTTCTTATGTTGAATAAGATATTTACTACAGAATTAATGTTTCAGAAAGATCCTTTAGATTATATACTAATTGTAGATTGGCTAATGAGATTCCAGGATTTCAGTTGGCAATTTTAAAATGTCGAATGAAAATCCTTCTAAGGTTCAGTTCTAATCCCTGTAAATTTTACAGGAAGTCAAACCTATTTCAGACGGACTTTCTCCAAAAAAATATTTTAAGAAACTCCGCTGATGTTTAAAAGCCTAAAAACATAAAATTTTAATTTATTGCATGGATCAATTAGGGCATATAGTGTATACTCAGAATTTAAATAAAAATTGTATTTTTGTGCTATTCTCAGTCAAATGTGAGTTAAAAGCATTCAAAAGCTGTTCATTTGTGGGTATTTCATTTTGTATATTTTCACTGTCGAAATAATAATTTTGGAAAAGCGGAGTGAACCAATGTTCTGAAATTTTACTCACAAGTTAAAAAAACTCTTAGTTGAATGTCAGACAACACTCTCCATAACTTGTTAAGATACAGTTTATATCTTTCATATGACCAGAAACAATTTAGTTTAACACTAAATAAAAACTTTCTGTGAAGTGAATGGAGTGACAATGGAGGGAACTAGGGTGCATGAGCTCTAATACTAAGAGACGGCCTAAAAGGCAAGCCTTTATTGACAGCTGTACAGTGATCTACTTTTTAGCTAAAAATCAATTTCTTTGTCAAATACTTTGTTGAAATTGCACACAGGTAAATTATCAATACTTTGTGCTTCAAAATAAACGTTTTAGATACATTAGAGATGACATCATGTCCAGGGTCTGTACTCTTTATACCTTACTGTGGAAGGATGGACCCTCATTAAGTATGGAATATGTACATATCTTCTGTAATGCATAATTGATCAGCTCTTTGTTAATGTAATAGAGTAATCATTTCATAAAGAGAATCAGCTGTTTAGTTCTTTAGATGGAATTTTCAAGTACCATGATTTATGATGTGTTGAAAATATAAATGTTTTATTTCAATATTATTACAAAATACCCATCAATTTACTGCAGCATTTTATCAAACTCTATTATAATTTGCATTTGTCTATTGTGTAAATCTTGTCCACAACTCATTTAATATAGAAGTGTTTGCCTTTACTTTAAAAGTAACAGTTCTTTAGAAAACTTGTAAAATATGCTGAAATTTAACTAAAAAATACAGTTCTACAGAAATAAAAGTATCCCATCCCTGTTGGAATAGCAACTTAAGGCCACCGTGGCTTTCATGTTTATTAACAATAACTGAATTATTTCATATAGTATGGATACTTTATATCACTGGGAATATTAAAATGTTATTGTTTAATAGAGGTTGTTACAACAGAAAGTTTATACTACTACTTCTAAATCACTTATATATCAAGTATATTGACATGAATTGTGTTTGTTGTAGAGAAGTTGTTCCCCTAGAGAAATTTTTATACTACTGATAGTGCTAATATTTCAAAATATTGAAACATGTTTTGGTACAGTGGTTGTTGCTTTTGACAGGTTAACTAATACAGAATTATTTCCTCCAGATTTTAGAGAAATTATAGTATTTTTATCAAACAGAAGCGTATGTTCTTTCACTTTCTAAGGTGATGACATAATTGTGACATAATATAACACCAGTTTACATTAAAATGCTGGTAAATGAGTTCTTTTGAAGTCACTGTAACTCTTGCACTAACATTACCTATTGCAAATTGGTAGAAGATTTTTTTCAGGTGTAAGTTTGTTGTTTTGCCAGAGATGTAAGGAAAAATGTAGTGAATTATCGCCCTATAATAGTGGGGAACAAACGTTATGTTACACAGCTCTGTCTGCATCATTACAAATACATTAGACATAAACATTCTAACTCAGAAAAAAATCAATTATATTGTACTGATATTTTAATCTGTTGCCAAATGTCGCAGATACTGTTGTAACAATTACTAGAAAGTTAATTTGGTACTATTGTTTGTAGAAATTAAATCATAATTTTTCAATCACAAAGTTTGCCAGGGTGTCTGTGGCTGAGTGGTTAAAGTTATTAACTTCAAACCACTTGCCCCTCACTGCTGTGGGTTCAAATTCTGACAAGGATTCTTTCATGTGAGGAAGCTATCCAGCAAGCTTATGGAATGTAGGTGGTTCTACTCAGGTGCCCGTTCGTGCCTGAAATAATGTACAGAAGGGCACCAGTGGTTTTACTCTACCAGTTAAGCTGAAACCTGACTGTGTTGTTGTGATGTAAAACCCATTCAAACTAACAAACAAAAGTAACCTGCTAGTTGTATTGATCAACAATTCAGTAAATTTATGAAAATATTTGTTTGAAGGAATTTGTTGTAAGAAGCCACACAGATCAATTCCAGGGATTTTTGTTGTTTTTGCTTTTTATATGGTCTCCCCTTCTTTCAAAAATTTTGAATCTAGCATTTTCTGTGTAATAATTTCATTATCATAAAAAACAGTTTTTTAAAGCAACATACTAAGACTCCACATTTGTATTCATTTTTAGGAATCCTCAGAAATTGTTCTAATAATTAAGTAAAATTGTTGTCAGGTGTTCAAATGTAGTGATTTAACCTTGCTAAACTCACTTAATCTCATCAGAATTAACTCCAGGTATATCTTGTCAAAATAAGCATACAATTTTTTTGCTTTAACAGAGGTACAATTTCTGTGATTAAATAGGAAAGTCTGTATTATACATTCAAAGTTACACCTGGATAATGAACTATAAATGTATATTTCTCTAGTTTGAATTTTGAAGATTTATTAAAATGTTGTCTGAGACCCATCCCATTGTGACCCTTTTGTCCTTTCATCGCTAATAAGCATAACAAAATGTGAACATTAGTCATAAGTGGACTTTACGGCAAAATTTAGGCGAGTGTACTTGAAACCTTTCATTTACAGTTTATTTGACATTATTTGGTTGAGAAGGTTTTGTGAACCGAAAGAATTTTGAACATAAGTTCAATTACTGTTAGGTCAAAGTTGCATTTTGTCTTCATGTTGTCTGAATTGAAGAAATTTCTGTCTTAGAATACATGTTAGTAGCTCTGGCAGCGTCTTCTTAAAACTGGCAAGTTTATGTACAGTTGGTTAGATATTTAATTAAACAAGTGTCTTCCATAAACAAATAGATTATAAAAGCATGACAGTATGAATAAAAAGGGGACATAATATCATAAAATAACTTGAGCAAGACATGTTTCTGTTAAATGTTTAATGTTTGAGAAGGGAGGTAATCTTTGTACTAAATATATTTGGTATTGACTGTGTTGTCTCCCTTAGTAAAGGTGCATGATTATTTTTCAGCATAAAGTGAAGTTATTTTAGAAAGGACATACAAAAAAAAAAAAAGAACAAAAAAACATTTTTAAAAAGAGTGCTTTGTAAAATTGTTTTAAAAATATCGCAAATAAAACTATTGCAGTCTTTGATTATTTTTTGAAAAATTTCATTGTCAATTTAGTTACAATGAATTGTTTTCACACTGTAGTTAAATTTTTGATGGATTGGACATTCTACTTTGGGCTGAGAAAGAAAATGGTCTTTTTAAATGAATTTAAAAATCATCAAAATGTTGTTGCCCCGTCAATTCCCAACAAACTTTATGTTAATATACCTGTTGCCATGGCAACTGATGGCTCCAATGATAAGCCTCCCAGCATGCAACAGTCAAAAATAATCTCCATCTTACTGATTTACCCTGACAATGTACCGACTTTCTTTCTTAACATTGTTTTGTTATTTTTGAGTGATTTTCTGTGCTAAAACCAGGAATTAAGTTGGGAATTGACATCTTTTGAGATGGTAAAAAGATTTTGTTATGTTTCTATTAAAGATTTTCTGTTGTAGATAAGTTTAAAATGAAGATGTAGTTAGGGATCTGTATTGGGAGTTTAGTGGTTTGGTGGTTATGTAGGGTTGTATATCACTGCACTTGTGTTTATATTAATGTTCTCTTTGAAAGGTGTAACATTGTTTGTTGTTAAATATTCACTTTGTTGTATTCTAGTACCCTATAATAGTTTCTTTTAGAATCATGAGGGATAATGTAACAAGTACACAGTGTACTGATTATGTTTTATTGTTTGCTACTTATAGTGCTTACTAAATAGGAATAAGTGCCAGCACCTGACAAGATATAAGTATATATGTGCACCTGTCGGAAACAAAACTTCCTATAGGAAAGTCTGAAGGTTTTATGCTTGATGAGCAGTAAACTATTGTTGACAATGTTTTGGGGTTTTAGCACTGTTAAATGTGCCTGTCTGTGTTCACCTATTTGTAGCAACGATTTCCTTGTCCCTCACCGCTATGGCTTCGAATCCCAACAAGGACCTTTCATGTGACGAAGCTATCCAGCTAGCTAATATGGAACATGGTGGTTCTACTCAGGTGATACTTCACCAGTAAAGCTGGAAAGACATCATACAACCTATACAACCAATACTGTGTTGGTGCAAAGTAAAATCTAACAAACAAAAAATAATAATGTCTAATTCATAAGAAGGTCAATGGATCTAAAACAAATGTTCAATAGGAAAAAAGATCTTTTTTTGGTTTGTAAGATTACTTTATTGCCATGATCTTTGATATATGGTCATGTTTTAAGAGTTTTATAAAAACATTCCCTGGAGTTTAAATGACACTGCCTTTTAAGAAACTTATAATCGCTTCTTTTCCTTACACTCATAATTATGAGTGATACAGCTCCCTTTAGCTTGTTGTATAGGTATTGTGGTATTTATACCACAATAAACATTCTAGATATTATTGTGGTGCATTGCTCAAATGTTTATAAGACTTTGCTATTTTTTATGCCCGGGGGGAAAAGATGGAGAAATGAAATAGGAAAGAGGGGACTGTCAGTATGTGTTTGTGCACAAAATTGAATACTTTGTGTCCGACAGCTCGATAACTTTTACATGCATGCAGTATGATGGAATTTCAGAATAAATTGGTATACATGATCACCAGCATAAGAAGAAAATGTTACATATGCAAGAGTCTGATCCCTAGGTCAAGGTCACAACAAGGTATTGAACATGTGTAATTTTTATTTAGTCTCAATAACTAGTTTTTTAGTTTGATCGTGTAGGAATCTATAAGCTTAAAGACACACTTTGGAATCTGTTCCTGGAACCAACCAGTACTGAGCAATGAGTGAAATGTTCTTGCTCAAGGAAACAATGACTTGCTAGAGACAGTGTTTGAACCCATGTGGTCTAGCGATCATTAGATTAATTGTCTTAAATGCGTTAAGCACTTGGCCATGACACCACTAAATGCATAATGGGTTTTAAAAGAATTGGCACACAAGATCACTATAAGTAGAGCATGTGTCACATGCAAGATGATCTATGTCCACACCATCAAGATGATACTTTGAGGTCAAAGGTTAAATTTCATATAAAAAGACAAGCTAATTTCTCAAATTCAGCATGGTTGAAAACTTGTTCCTTGACATTGTGCTGAAATTCTATAAGTAATTGCAATAGTCATGTACTGATTAAGTAATATATTTTTGGCAATTATCTTTCACTAAACAGACGAAAACTTTTGTATTTTCCAAAAGGTTGTTTGTTTGTAGAATAGCTTAGATTAAGATGCTATTACAGATTTTCAAATTCAGGTTAACATTATTGATATTTTATATACATATTAAGATACAGTACAGAAAGAAAGAAAAAGGAAATGTTTCTTTATTGTTTTTATAAAAAAAAAACAGGATTTGATTTTTATGATCTGGTCTGTTTTAGATATAACTTGACTTAATTTGAAAGTTTTTATTCCCAACTGAGACCTGCAGTCTAGACATTACAGCATTAATACAGGATTTATTATTCAACTTCACTTTTATATCTGTTTTTGATTTGATGCCTGTATATACAAAGAAAGAACTTCAGATTTTTTTACCAGGTTTTATTTTCCAGAAAGTTCTCTCACCATGTGGGTGCTGATCTCATCAATGTTTAAAATCCATTTTATTGTCTTTTGAAATGAGGACATCATTTTAAGTAGAATGATAACGTCCCAGAGCTATTAAGAATTTAGATTATATAATTTTGTTAAAGTCATGAAAGATATAAGAGTTTATACTGGTAGTTGAAAACATTAAAGAAAAAGCAGATATAAAATTAAAGCATTTATCAAGATATATAGATTATGTAAGTAGAGTGTGTTGAAGAAAAGACTGTTTAATAAATCTAAGCCTCTTGAATTGTGTAAAATTTCTATCAAAATAAACTGTTTAATTATATTTCATTTTGAAACAGAAATCAAACATGGACCAATTTTGTTAAAATATTTATTTGATATAGAGCCCCAAGTGCTAGAGCATTGCGAGTGGGTTGATGTAGGAAATCAAACAACATTACTGCTGTATTATCTTTGACAAGCTAGTGTTTGCCAATTGCAATGGTACTTCTATTAAAATGTCTCACAGAGGAGAATAAATTAAGTATTTGCAAATAACATCACACAAAATTTGCAAACACATTTGCATGAACCATAAAGGTACTTTCATGCATGCATTTCCAAGATTTTTGCTTGATCACTATTCTGCTTTAATATACAAGATTATTTTCTAGCAGAAAAAAAGGTAAAATATAACAGAAATATTTATATGATTATAGACACTCTGAGATTTATGATATATTTTAAAATATAATGTATAAATCTTTATAAAGGAAGGAAAAGTGCTTGAAATGCAACATTTTCAGAATAATTATTTTGTGTGTGTTGTGTTTAGCTGACATCCACACTGGCTTGTTAAACAAGGGGATTAATTAAGAGATATTGCTGTCAGATAGACCTGTTAACTATCAGATGTCACTTTACATGCAGTACTAATATGCTAGCAAGCAGCAATAGAATAAACTTAATTTCACCAGCTTCAGACTAGAGAAATGCCAGGTTATGTGTTGGGTTCCTATACAAATAGACTAGAGACAAGCCAAATAATCAAGTACTTATGCCACTAGCCTAGAGATAAGCCAATATATGTGTTAGTACACCTACAAATAGCTTTGAAGCAGGCCAAAGTGCCTAAGCTTGAATTAGGCCAACGTCTGTCAACTAGTGGTTATAACTTAGTAGGCAAACATGTACATCAGTGCCTTTGCCAATAGCCAAAGTGTACCAGTGCCTATGTCAATGGCCATTGTGCAATAGTGTCTATGCCAATAGGCTTTGTGCATCAGTGCCTTTACCAATAGCCTGTGTGCATCAGTGCATATGCCAATAGCCTATGTACACCAGTGCCTGTGCCAATAGCGTATGTGCATCAGTTCCTATGTCAGTAACCTTTGTGCATCAAATGATCAATGCCTATACCAATATCCTATTTGCATCAATGCCTATGCCTATGCCAATAGCGTATGTGCATCAGTGCTTATGTAAATATGAAGAATGACATGTGCCTCATTGCCCATGCGAATTGCAGAGAGACAAGCCAACATGTGCATCCATGGCTATGCCAATAGTCCAGAGACAGGCCAACATGTGCATCCATGGCTATGCCAATAGTATAGGGATAGGCCAACATGTGCATCCATGGATATGCCAATAGGACAGAGACAGGTGAACATGTACATCCATGGCTATGCCAATAGTATAGGGATAGGCCAACATGTGCATCCATGGATATGCCAATAGGACAGAGACAGGTGAACATGTACATCCATGGCTATGCCAATAGTATAGGGACAGGTCAACATGTGCATCCAAGTCTTGTATATAGTCTAGAGGCAAGTCAATATGACTGCATCAGTACCTATTCTAAGAAAAAGAGCATAAATGCTTAAAATGCCAAACAACTGAGAGGCAAGACTATAATATGTGCATGAGTGCCTTATGACAGGCAGGTCATCATGTGTGTCAGATGGTGTTTACAGGCCAGCAGGCAGCAATTCCTTGCAGAATGACCAGTATCATAATTCTGTTAGAAGCTCAATATTTAGATTATATATTGAGATACTATAGCAGCTGGAAAGGTTTGTTTTCAAAAACTGCTGCAGAGGATAAAAAAGTCAAAATAGACTAGATTTAAAACATGCATGCATCAATATGCTGTATTGATTGATAACATGAGAGTAAGGAGAGAATATTGCAGGAGACACAATCAAATTATACATAATACATCACAGTTAGTGCTAAATGCATCCTGGTCAAATATGCATCAACCAAAATAACTTCTAAACAATGCTGTCATAATTTCATAAAATATAGATTTCCAAAGTTATCAAATGGCATTCAGTACTGATTATATGTTATCAATATTGCATGCTGCATATTATACATGAATAACAATGCTAATGGTTTTCGTGATTTAATTGTGATCAGTATTGAATAGTGAATAGATTTCATGTATAATTACATGTTAGGGTGATCAGGGGCGTAGCCAGCTTTTTTCAACTTGTAGGCACATATAAAAGGAGGCTTCTTGGGGCTTAGCCCCCAGAAGCCAAACACAAGTTCAGATTAAAAAGAGCAAATTGCGCGTTCAAAAGTATGTTCAAGGAAAATTATCAAAACAATGATTTTAAACTATGAATTTGATAACATGCAAACTTTAGTGAGGATGGGAAATCATGCACACACACTTGATTCGACTATATGGCTTGAATCCACTACCAACCCCACCCTCGCCTGTTTTTATTGTATTTTTGGAACTTTTGAAAATGTCAATTTCTTGACTAACTTGTAGGCCCGTGCCTACATGGCCTAATAGTAGCTACACCACTGGTGATTTATAAGTACATTACTTGATTCATCAGATATAAAACTGGAATGACCTTTGTTAAAGGGGCGTCCATGGCCTAGAGGTTAAGATCTTTGACTTCAAACCAATTGCCCCTCACCACTGTGAGTTCGAATCCTGACAGGGACTTTGATTTCAATCATGTGAGGAAGCTCTCCAGCTAGCTAACAGAACGTTGGTGGTTCTACTCAGGTACCTGTTCATGCCTGAAATAATGCATGGAAGGGCACCTGAGGTCTTCCTCAATCAGTAAAGCTGCAACTTCACCATATGACCTATACTGTGTTGGTGTGACGTAAAACCAAATCTAACAATCAAACAAAGACCTTTGTGAAAGAAAAGGCAGCACATAATGCTTTGTGAAAGAAAAGGCAACACTAAACTTTGTTAAACAAAAGGCAACACATAATGCTTTGGGAAAGAAAAGGCAACACATAATCACTGCTTTGTGAAAGAAAAGGCAACACTAAACTTTGTTAAACATAAGGCAACACATAATCACTGCTTTGTGAAAGAAAAGGCAACACTAAACTTTGTTAACCATAAGGCAACACATAATCACTGCTTTGTGAAAGAAAAGGCAACACTAAACTTTGTTAAGCATAAGGCAACACATAATGCTTTGGGAAAGAAAAGACAACACATAATGCTTTGTGAAAGAAAAGGCAACACTAAACTTTGTTAAAGAAAAGGCAACACTAAACTTTGTTAACTATCCAGCTAGCTTACGGAACGTCGGTGGTTCTACTCGGGTGCCCGTTCGTGCCTGAAATAATGCACGGAAGGGCACTTGAGGTCTCCACCAGTAAAGCTGGAACGTCGCGAAATGACCTATACTGTGTCGATGTGACGTAAAACCCAAAACAAAAAAAAACTTTGTTAAAGAAAAGATAACACATAATGCTTTGTGAAAGAAAAGGAAAAGGCAACTCTATACTATAAAGACTGTTTTCTTTGGCAAATCCGTCATAGATTTGTTCAATATAAATATATACACAACATGATTGATAATCTGTACTGATAATCAAGTTCATGTATTTTCCTGACTAGCAGATTCATCACCAGGGAACAGATGTTCCAGATAACTGAGAAATTATCCATAATGAGATACAAACTACAATCAGTATCACTTACTGATTACCATAATTGTGTCCAGTCTATCTTTGTTATTGTTGAGCCTTCTCCTAGGTGAGCTCATTTTCGTTGACAATTAGGATGGTATAGAAAATAAAATCCTTACCATGCAGTACAAACATAATTTTAGTTACCTCCCTTTTACAGTACGTTCAAAATATATGAATTTTTAAGAAAATAAAGAAAAAATGTCTGATATAGACATTATTTTTATTGCAAATGAGATTGCATAATTGCATATGAGAAAAATATACTTACTATATTCAAAGAACAACAAAGGTCACATTTTAGGGTCAAATTTGTCAAATTAGTAAAGTTACAGTGATTTAGAATCATGTATCACTAAAAGTCAAAATACTACTTTATTTACATTTTGATACTTTTATGACATTCACATTTTGCATCACTTTCTTCATGTTAAAAGCATCTTACATGCTCAAAAAATCATTTTATTAAAAGGTTATAAAACTCATATTGTCTTTTTCTAAACAAAGAAAAATTTAATTGTTCTGAGGCATAATGTACAGTCGACATTGTATTAAGAGACCACTCAAGGGACTGCCAAAAATTGGTCTCTTAATAAAGTGGTCTCTTAATAGAATTCTGGAAAATTCGAGACTTTTTATTACAAGTCATATATATAATAACATCTTTTTTATAAAAACAAAAACTATACAATATTATGTATGTATTACCGTTTTATAATTACATTTATGCCTTTTTTTTTAAAAAAAGTCATCAATATTGTTTGTTTTTGATTTTTAGTAGAAATTTGTGTTCAAATGTGTTTTACGCTCATAATACTGTAAACAGGTCATTTAGACCATGATACAAAGCATATTGTCTTATATTTTTAATATGTTCATACACATCTCCTGCTGAACACACTTTAGAATCATCAGCCAGAGCTCCAGGTAATTATTTATGCAATGAGTTTTAATAAACTTCTTGATTTTTTCAACAATTAGTTTTCACACTACCCTGATTTCAAATTCAATAAGATTTTTAGAGATCTAGGATTTTTTTGCCTTTTTTTGTCGAAGGGTCATATTTAATGGGATACAACATGTATTTTGTAAAGCATCAGATGAGCACCTACACCATCAGCAATGAAAGGCTCGGCTCTGTAATGTTTAGTCTACTAGGTTTTACGATTTTATTTCGACTACAATCGATGACATTTGCTATTTACTCAGACTCAATTCCATGCACGATTTCCTCATACAATTTATCCGGTCTTATAAGTTGTCTGTCTTTTTTTTCGCTCAATCCGACATCATTTTCGATAAGGGAGGTCACTCTCAGCACATGACAAAACTATGCAAACGCGGTGTTGTGATACGTTACTGCTCTGACAAAATATGTCACAATAAATATTACGATCGGAAAATCCGATTTTGAAACGATTGCAATTGTTATTCATTTCGTTTTTAAACGACAATTATTTGTGACCAATGACCATGAAAATTATTGGTTTGTTTGCTTGTACACATCTAGCCTACTCGCTAATTACACAGGTGAGAATGCCCGCAGGGACGATTGTTTGTCACGGCCGTTTAATAGATACTTTAACACTTAATTTTGTACATTTGGGCCGACATTCAGTGGCCGCTGGCCGCATTATAAAATAGTCGTTTAATGGAATTAAATTAAATAGTAAAAATCATCGGGAGGGATTTTATGCGGCCGCTTAATAAAAAAGTCGCTTAATAAAGGTGGCCGCAAGTACGATGCCGACTGTACCTGTATTTCAAGTAATATGAAAGCAGATTATTTGGTTGAATTATTAAAAAGTATCTTCACTTGTGGCTGGCTTTGTTTGGTTTACTTTAAAAAAAAAAGAAGATTATTTTCATCTTTAGATACCTTTCGAGTTTCATCTTTGTTTTTGTTTCTTTGTACTTTGTAAAACATTAAACCATTTGATGTTCAATCATGTAGTTTTTTTAAGTGAAGAATGTATTTGTTGCTATAAATGATAAGACATTAACCTAAAATATCAGCACAAATTTGAAATGCTTTGGAAACACCTGTTGGTTAATTTAGACACAAGAAAATTTTGAATAGTTATGATACTGGCAAACTTTAGCCAGGCCCGAGCTCGGCCTTCACTTTTTTTAAAGTCAGGCCAGATTCAACATTATATTACTAAATATTATATTATGGCCATGTAAAAATATAAATTTAATGAGACCAATGTAACATTTTTATCAACATGGACATGATGGATAATGTATTTACCAGGTACAGTTAATAGAAAGTAGATGGTATTTCATTTTAGATTTCTATCAAGATAGATATTTTATAGATCTGTGTGTGTTTGTTTTTGCTGGGAAGCAGGTGAATTAGGCTGAGATGATTTGATATATTACTGATTAATCAAGATTTTATAAACCTATAAGAAGCAAGGTGGGATAACTAATGAATCACCTACAGAAAAGTAATTGGAACTCAGGGGTTTTCTATATAACTTTGTTCTTTCTTTCCATCTTTCTCAATACGTTCTTTGTTAGAAACAGTGAGCTTTTGATGTATGTGATAAAAATCTACTTCTGTCAGAGATGAAAAAGTTAAAACACTTCCTATGGGTGCATGGTTCAACAGAAGGTGCATTATATTTAATAGGCCAAAAGCTTTAAAGTGTTGCAACATGGGAAAATGTAAGAACTACTTGGTAATCACTTAAAGTGTATACAGCTTTATTTAATTAGATATTTTTATAAAATTTATTAACAGTAAAATTATATAGTTTCCATAATAATGGGGTTGATTCTCAAAGACAATATTCTGTTTCTTGAACTTTATAACCCTAAATAATTAAATAAGCTTCAATTTAAACAAATATATATGACTGTATATGTATGTATATGTAAATAAATGTTTACAACAAAAAATAAAAGTATATACATTTACATCAAGATAACAATTGAATTTTGTTTAAATGATTAAATAGCTGTCATATTCATATTGCATAATGGGTGTAATAAAAGTGTATGATGGATTGTTTAAATGTTCTTATTGTGCAGATTAATTTGCATATATCCTCTTAAACAATCAATTTTTGAGCCAAAAAAATTATGAAAGATTATACTTTAAGGCAGAAACTTCATCAATATTTGATAACCACTTGCTGTTTTTTCCCCCTTTTTTGCGTTTTTGTGGTATTGATATGTTTTCACATTAAATGATTTATATGCAAAACAAGAAAGATATAACTACTTTAGCCTTTGAAATATTAATAATTGTATTATTATTTATATTAGTATTTTATTACGAAATATGACCTAAATTGTGTTGGTGCAACGTTAAAACTAAACAAGCAGTATTAAATATTCATGAATATGAAGGTTGAGATCCAGGGAGATAACTTGTGTATGTGTAGTTATAAATTACTTATCAATCTATTTAAAAACCTGTTAAATTACTGTAATTATATAATATGGATTACTAGCATTATATTTATTAAAAAAAATGAATTAAAATTTTTTTATCAAGACTGAGAGCACAATAACTTACAATGTTATTTGGAACTGCGGGTTTTCACCCATCTAATCCAGGGGGTATTAAAGCTTCTGGGTGCATTTAGTAACCGCACTTAAAGTAATCAACCTGTTACACTTAAATATTATCAATATATTTAGAAAGTCATAACTGTAAAAGTTTGTTTGCACCCTTGTTTTTAGATTGGAAAAACCCACATTGCCAAGTTCCCGAGTAACTCTATTAAAAAAGGTATGGTATAGTAACTGTAGTCATCACCATTGAGCCAGTTATAAGGCACTAATCATATGATTCAGAATGATAAAAAAAACAAAGGTTGGTTAATAAAAAAAAAGAACCAATAAAAAAGCAGGATTTCTAGGACCTACTTACATCCTGTTGTTACCATGGAAACTTTGAAGTCTCGGAAAAAGATTAAAATCAGCTTTTGAATAAATACATTTTATCAAATTGCACAATATTTTGAAATACAGTTTTATGGAAAAGTAAGAGGAAATTTATCATGAGTTTTAATCATGGAAGTTAAAAAGTATTTGTAACAGTATGAGATGGAGAGACTGTGAATGTAGAGATATTTGTACAGATTATTTGGCACCATGTTATCTTCTGAATATTTTCTCTGATTTCTTTGATATGCAGACAGGATACTGGTCAAGGCCAAGTATATTACATAATTGGGTCCTCATTTTTACTAGATGTTCAACAAGGATATAGTGTTTTAAAATCTTTAGAATGCATATTTGAATTAAAGGTATTAATTGCTGTAAATAACTTTTTAAGCTTTATTATTTGATGGAAAATGTATTTAATAACTTCTTAGTAAGGTTAGTGAAATGCTTGGTTTATAATGGTTGGCCTTTAATATAGCTTCAACACTAGAAAATTTACACAATTTGATAGGCTTCAGGACCTTAGTTGTAAAGGTCCTGGATGACCCTACTCCAACAGTTACTGAAAGTATCCATATGAAAATTCACAAATGTCTAGAGAATTATAATTCTAGGTTAATTACCAAAGACCCATAACTCAAGCATTGATTTTCTCTTGATTACTTCCCTTTGTGAATTGTTAAAATCCCTGAATGGTACTGTTTCATGAATAGTTTAGCCCTTTCATTGACTGACTGACAGTTCTTATTAATATTTCCTTTCATCAATTGCGTTCTATATGCAGCTTTGAATATACAATAATTATGTCTGTGTCTAGAGCTTCTGTGATTTTAACTCTTGCTTGTTGCCCCATCAAAATATTACAATATTATAATTTTGGGAATTCCTCCCTAGTAACTGTTTATAAACAGAAATAGTTATCCAGTTTGTGTACACCTGTTTAATTACCTGATATATCATCTGATGTTGTTTTCATGACTGTAGACCAGCTGTATGTAGTGTGATTAAATCTGATAAATTATATTTTGTTGCTACTGTAGTCAGAAACCAGACCATGTTCCTTGGCAAACTGACTGTGGGTTTGAATCCTAACTAAACATTTTGGGAACCTATATGACAAGGATGAAAGGGGTTTATCATTCTTCTCAAGTGCTTGCTCATGCCTGAAATGGTAGTACTGCTCAGATGCTGGAAGTTCTAACGAAGGCTCTCCACTTTACCTTACATTGTCAGTTCAAGCTAAAGTTTGATCAAAGAAAATACCATATATAAATGACACTCACCATTATATATAAATACATATAACACTGATCCCTCATTAAATTTTGCATGTATAATGGACTTATGGTGGTTTGGATATGAAATGTCTATGTTGTATTTTATAAACACTAAAATTTAGAAGACAGTTGTAAATAATCTGGTTCTTGACTGTATATTGGTAGTTCTTGGCAGCAGAAATTTATATAGATTTTTAGAAGGAAAACAGCTTTTATGTTTCTTTAAATTTTAATTCTGAAATAAGTTTTATTTAAGTATACAAGTATATGAATTGAATTAAAGAGATGAAATAGCTGAGACTTTTCATATTAGACTTCTATATGCATCCAGTATAACTTGCACATATTGCTTTAAACTGAACTAAGAAATAATTGAAACCAGATAATTATTGGTCGTTGAATTATTCATTAATCTTACTGTAAGATGAAAATCAACATTCTAAATTTAGACAATGCATACATGCTTCACAATGGCATCTCTTAGTGCACATTTACTGTAAATTGCACAAGAAAGATGTTTATTAGATTTTATTTATTTAAACCTTTTATGATTGGTGCTACATTGTTTTTCTGTAAGAATATTAGTGTGACTAAATTCTGTTAGAATATTAGTGTGACTAAATTCTGTTAGAATATTAGTGTGACAAAATTTTGTTAGAATATTAGTGTGACAAAATTCTGTTAGAATATTAGTGTGACTAAATTTTGTTAGAATATTAGTGTGACAAAATTCTGTTAGAATATTAGTGTGACAAAATTTTGTTAGAATATTAGTGTGACTAAATTCTGTTAGAATATTAGTGTGACAAAATTCTGTTAGAATATTAGTGTGATAAAATTCTATTAGAATATTAGTGTGACTTAATTCTGTTAGAATATTAGTGTGATAAAACTCTGTTAGAATATTAGTGTGATAAAACTCTGTTTAACTTAGAATATTAGTGTGATTGATTTAAAATGTGATATTTTTCTTTTTTTCAACAGATTCATATAGTATAGTGACTGCAGTAAAACATTTTCACACTCATTGGTTAATCAACCCTTAGTTAATGTATAAATCTAGTGCAGAATTTCTGAAATTCCATCTTTTTAGATTACGAGGATATCTAGATGAAAATTAAAAGTTGGTCACCCATCGGTATGGAGCCTGATAAGCCCGCACAGAAGTGCCCACTGGTCTGGCTCTACACTGGCAGCAAAGGCTTATACCAGCAACCCTTAACATGCTGGATATATATTAAATGGACTTGTCCCACTTCCATTTTTGGGACTGTCCATTATCAATTTTAGGGATATCAAATTTGAATATTTAAAGTTTATCAGCCAACAGTATAGAGCCTGGTCAGACTGCATGAATGTGTAGGCTGGCCTGGCTCTATACTGGTGGCAAAGGCTTAACGCTTCTGGTATTATAGCACTTTAAGGGTAATGATTACTTTTGGCGATATAAAAGTGAATTACTAAATCTGACTTTACAAAATTTATTAGTCTTACTGTAGGGAACATTAAGTGTACAAGATGTATAAGGTGCTTGAAAGAAAAAGATATAACACAGTGATCTCCCTTTATAGCTGCTTTAGGCAAGGGAGGTAAAAACTGTAACTGAGCATGAACATTTTCTGGAGTGGATGTTTGGCATATAGTCGTAAAAAGACATTTTATTGATAGACGTAATGTTCAGTGCATTTTATTAATGAAAATGATGCTGATATCTAGAAAAACAGATGCAACTTATAGCAATGAAAGCATTCATAAAGATAAAGTTTAAAATGTTCAGGTGATCTGGTGTACTGCAGCTTAGTGTAACCTGCAGGTATGATTTTTTATTACTGCTACATGTCACTTTCATATCATCTATCAATTTTTTAGTTTTTATCCAGACACCATTTGCCATAGTTTATTTCCTTTACATTCATTTTTATACAAAAATATTAGAAAATAGTGCAAGGAAAGAGAGCTTTAATTATAAACATTACGGTACAAGAATTTGACATGAATGTAATAGGTTTACTTAGAAACCAATGTATTTATTTGTGTGGCCTTGTTCTGCTTGTGTGTTCATTAGTCAAAGTCTGGTGTTTGTAGACATAGGGAAAAAAAAGAAAGTTTAATTGTTTAGTGATAGAGTGAGGAGACAGTAGTAATTGCAGGAATAGACATTGTGGATCTTAAGTGGATTTCACTTTTGCCAAAATCTGAGATTGAGCAGAGATAGGGGGCAGTGCTCTTTTCGTAAAAAATAATTTTCATTTCGATTTCGTAATTTTCTGTTGAGATGTTGATCAGTCTTGTTCACTAAGGATTGGTAGGTGTTTGTAACTGTTTCTCTTCATACAATTAGAGAAATTTTCATTTTCTTCATTTTTGATATTTTGTGGCTATTCTCGATTTTCGGTATCTCATAAATAAGCTTATTATTTACTGGTTTTCGCACAGAAAGAAAAAAAAACTTTTTCAACCTTTTCTACATTATAAGTGAGGAGAGGAGGAAGAGAAAAGCTGAATGAAATATAAACTGTTTGGATGCCAATAAGGTAAAAAAATTATATACCAGCAGGATTGTAAATGCATTCTGTGGAACTGTGGGAG
Source organism: Ruditapes philippinarum (assembly GCF_026571515.1). Taxonomy (NCBI): domain Eukaryota; kingdom Metazoa; phylum Mollusca; class Bivalvia; order Venerida; family Veneridae; genus Ruditapes; species Ruditapes philippinarum. The sequence continues at coordinate 251,260 of NW_026857033.1, read as the reverse complement.
AGGATATAGAGATCATGATCATCATTTGCATGATTGAACACAAACACAACATAATTGTAACTGATGGGTCTTCTGATTAGTGAACTTAGATCAATATACAGACAAAGTTTCGGTGGTACAGTCTATACTCACTCAAGGTCTGGACTTAAGTAATGGACTGTTTTCTAGTTAGCTTTCTCAATAATTTTGTTTAATATACAAAATTAAAACGGACTGGAAATTGAATTTTTTTTATGTGTGAAAATAGATAACTGATTTTGTGAAATTTAGGCTGCTTGAAAGAGTGTACCAACAGAAATACAGAATAAAAGACAGGATTGTTGGAACGATTTCTTAGAAATTCAAATGGTGTTTTACGGATGTGTTCTGGGATATTTTGTAATTTCGTGTTTATCAAGGACTTTGACATGTTTATTTTATGAAGCTGAAGTTTTTGCTATGGATTTATGAAAACATGTTTTTATGATATTGCTTTGAAAAGTTTCGAAGATATTCTTTTTCTGATCACTAATGAGTGAGGGAACATACATAAGCAAAGAAAAACTGAACGCTATATTGTATAAGATAAAATATAAGAAAATGGCGAGTTCTCCCCGTTTGGATGGCGTGATGTCGTCCAGTATGTCGGCGGCATCTCCGCGTGTAGAGAATGTGATGTCATCTAGTATGTCAGCAGCAATGGATAAACATAAAATTGCCGATCAACGGAGACTGTGGGAGGATGACCTTGAAACTGTTAACGTGCCTTCACTGTATAATCGTATGAACTTTGCCACTGTGCCAAGAAAATCGGCTAACAAGAAAACATGGTAAGTGTTTCTTTGACAATCACATTATTTCATTTTGGCACTAAATGTCAGAGTTATTTGTAAGGAAGTTGCATTTAATAATATCAGGTAGAAAATGATAACTTATTTTGTGAATTAATATGAAAAGTCTGAATTATAGACTTTTAAAATATTATAAACAAACCTGTCTTTTGTATAATATAGCAAATTACTAATTGTTCTAAAATATTTTTAAAAGTAGTTAGTCAATCATGTTTAAGGAATGACTGTAAACTATTAGAGATAAAATAATTTTGATATTAAAAAAATGCGATTTCCATGGAAACAAAATGGTAAGAAATGTTGTTAAAATTGAGTGTGATAAAAATGTTGCCTTGAGATATTACAAGTATGACAGAATTTAACACAGAAACATGTTTGTTATGTATTTCATCTAGAGTTTTGTAAATTTGTTGATGGCAATAAGAACTGGTTATTTGTTAAATGTATATTCATGATGATGATAATTGTAAAGTTAAGAGAAAATCTCAACCTGTTTAGAGAATGGGCTTTTAAGATACCATCAAACAAGGTTTAGAAGCAGTAGCATGCCTATCAAATTCATTCAGCATAGCACTTCATATTTCACCTGATGCGAAAGATAATATTCACATTATTTCTTGACATGCTACATGTATGGTACCCATTATATTGATAAAGGTTTGGAACCAGTGAATTGGGATTTATAGAAAATAATATTTGTACAGATATTGTTGCAGTGCCAAGTATGAATACTGTCATATATGAAACTAGAAATATTTATGGTGGGTCTTTATAAAGTTCATCATGCCAAGTATCAAAACTCTTTATTGCATTTTGACAATTATGCCCCTTTTTACCTAGAAAATGTACTGAAATTTACATTTATTTTAATATCTCAGACATCATTATTATATTATATCATCATTATTTACCTTAGTTTTTACCTGTTAACTGACCATTTACACTTGTATTGGCATAATGTCACTTTAATAAAGAATGTCTTTATATCTTCATTTAATTTTTCTTTAACATCTCTGAACCAAGAACAGGTATTAACTTGAAACTTAAGTTATATATGAAAGATACCAAGAGTCACTACTGTACATCAAAAATTATGTCAGGTCTCTTGAAATTCAAGATACCAAGAGTCAACTGTACTTTGAAAATTATGTCAGGTCTCTTGAAATTCAAGTTACCAAGAGTCAACTGTACATCGAAAATTATGTTGGTCTCTTGAAATTCGAGTTATCGAGAGTCAACTGTACATCGAAAATTATGTCAGGTCTCTTGAAATTCGAGTTGTCGAGAGTCAACTGTACATTGAAAAAAATTTTATGACATATGTTTAAGTTTATAATAAGTTAATACTTTCTTATAATAGCTTAAGATTCAGGAAGTATAATATAAAATTTTCGATGAGCTTGTTGAAATCATTAGTTTTATGATCTGCAGAATGTAAAGCTGTATAGTTCACAATGTTCCATTTCTTTCTTTTACAGCTATTAAAAGTTAACAAAATGTTCATTCTGTTTCATGGCAAGAAATTGAGTTTGCATGGACTTGTTTGAATTTTGTTGAAATGTTTCTTTTGATTTTTTTTTGTCATTATAACTGTAATTTGGCAACATAAAAATAAAAAAAATGTGATTTTGGTTGGAAACAGCAAGATGTTGTATTTTGATTTATCATGAGTCAGAGTTATCTAAAGATTTTATAATGATAAAAACAGAACATGGAGGAATTGTATCAAATGAATGTTAGAAATTCAAGAAATTGGCCTCTTTACAGTAAGTTATGTAGTGTTGCCACGCTTGTTGAATAGTGCATGTTTATACAAACTATGACTCACCTGAGGGAAGATAAGAAAGTACTGGTGCTGATAAGCCCAGCCAGGTGAATCATGTAACTTGCTAGCAGAACAGTCATTTCCCACAAATCCTCAGGTGAGTATTTAGATAAATAAACATTTTTTATCCTGGTAAAAATGTGCTAATGACAACATTTATAGAAACATGTTTTACCCGAATATTTTTCAGAAATATGATCATTTTAGGGACCATGGCAACACAGTGGTAACACTGTCAGTCAGTTTGCTTTGGTTATTATAGTGTTGAATTGAATCTATAAATATCTCCATATGGTTTCCATTATGGAATTATTCAAAGGTTACTCTGTCAGTTTGTATTTATGGTTGTTTGTTTGCTGTGTTTTTTTGTTCTTTTTATTTCAATAATTATAAGGTCAGCAACTTAGTTACAACAATCTTAACCAATATTTTATCTTGGTTGGCTTTCTAGGAATAAAATTTGCTACATGCCTTCTCTAAGACAAGTTATAAGTAACTTCCTTACATAAATTGCAAGTGAAGAATAAAGTTTTATGCTCGTCAAAATGTTTGACAAGACAATAATATTGTTCTTACATGTTTGACCACCAACCTTTTGTCATTTTATCCATCTGTCACTCTCTTACTTTACCATTTCTCATAATGCCCTCATTTATTGACTGATACTAGTATCTTAAATACCTGGCATATTGGTACCTTTAAATTGTGGGCAGCTAAATTTTGGTAGGGTTTTATGTTAATTTAAGGTCAATGCTAAGGTCACAGGGGCTGAAAACAGATTTTCATTATTTTCTCCATAGTGCCATCATTTATCATTTGTTACCATAGATTATTATTCTAATGTATTATATTAGTACCTTAATTTGATGAGGTTTGAATTGAATGTGTCATGCCTTATGCCTGCTTAATATTTTCTTTTCAATCTTGATAAAAGTATTCATCATTTTTAGTGACATTTTCAATGTAAGTACAGACTGAATAGTGAATAGTTCAGACCAAGATAAGACAACATAGATGTGCATGCTGATCTTGGTCTGCACTAGCTGTGATGCAGCCAGCTGGCTAAAGGTTAAGGACATTTACACTGAAGATTTTATCCTCATAGTGCCCATCAGATATCTTTGATGTTTTATATGCTGGTACCATATATAAACACCTACAGACCTGTTAGTTCACTTTTCCTTGTAATTTGGTAATGTGATTTTGCTATGTCAAGGCATCCATTTGTGTATTAATATTCTTATTTTGAGCAGTAAACCTTTCAGACAAATGTAAATAAATCATTAAAAAATTTCTTATCCAATATAAAACACTAATTCATAAGCAAGACTGATTAGTCATTCTGACATTCTGGCAGCATAAAAAACAGGGCAAATTTATCGTTTTGTGTGGGAGTTCTTAAAATATTTCAATTTAGTTAAAGAGAAGTAACTTAGTTGATGATTATTGAAGCAAACGTGTTTGAGTGGTCTCCCTTGTATTAAGCTGGCAAGTGGAGAAAGTGAACATTTATCATTGATAACTTGACAAAGCTTCTGTTAAAGAATGACAGCTTGTTCTATATAATCTTATTACAGTCATTTGTCATACTTAAGGCTTAATGAAAAAATACTCTGTAAGGTTTCTGTGTTATACAGTCTTCTATTTTGTTAACTTTTTACCAATAACCTGTTTATTTGTAATGGATTCCTGCCCTGGATCTATACTGGTGGCAGGAGCAGATGGTGGAGGTGGTGATGGTTACTAATAAGTTTTCACTCCAGATCAAGACAGTTAGCCACATTGAATTTACCTGAGCACATTTCAGCCACTGCATCATTCCTGGGCAGGCTGTCAAGCAGTTGACCAGTACTTCACTATTGCAGTAACTGATAACATCTGTACATGCCATAGCAGAGGTACAGTGCATTGTTTAGACCATAGAAAAGATTCCATGATCAATCACAACGAAAGTGACCTGAACCTTCTGGGAATCGAACCCGGGTAGCCTGATTTATATTCCAGCACACAACCTATTGAACTAACCAGACAGCTTAGTTGAAGCAGGTTAAAGGTTAACCTTTTTAATAACCAATAATTGTATGAAACCTTTAAAACTATTTTTGTTCGATAGGATTGCAGTATTTCTAATGAATCATAATTACACATCTATTTTGGTGAATCATCTAACTATATAAATCAATCTAGTAAATCGACTGTTTATACAAATGATTTCAATTATTGGTTGCACAGTTTTTGACCAATTTAATTTTGTATTAAAATGCTTACTAATGAACACTGAACTAAACTTTGTTATATGAATCATGAATAAGTTAAAATAGTTAAACTTGTTCAATAGAAGATATATATATATATATATATATATATATATATATATATATATATATATATATATATATATATATATATATATATATATATATATATATATATATAATATATCAATTTAACCTGTTTAACCTCTGTCATTATTTTGTGTGATTATAAAAAATCATTTATGATATGATTTATATTTTGTGGTTATATCTGTTGGTTGCATAATCATTGATTAAATTTTTTAATTTGGTTTATTTTGATTTACATTTTATGTATAGTTAATTAAACAACACTGTGTTATATATTATTAACAGAGTTAAGTTTTCTACACATGCTCAACTATTGACAACAAGGTGTATGCATTCTCAAATATTCAGGCTACATGTAAATAGTCAATATTATATTTGTTTCCATAAATGTTAACTGTTTAATCATATGCAGGTAATAAATGACTGTACTTGTGGTTAAAGTTATCAAAATTGTTAATGATTATGCATTCTAATCAAAGTGATTTCAATGAAAATGAAATTATCATTCCCAGTATCATTTCACTTTACCACAAACTATAAATGTACAATAAGGGAGAGCAATACAGGAGGACAATTTAATCAAGACTGATCTCCCTTTAATTATCACTGTCCCGAATGACTAAATTTAGCTTGGTGTCATTTACAACAAAACTGTGTAGTGTCCAGTTTTAAACTTACTGTGTTCAAAAATCAACGGTCATTAAACAATCAAAAATGGATTATGGATGTAGTTAGACCAATTAACCCAGGTCATGTACAGACTCAAAACAGGTATAGAACATTGATACTTCTATAATTTAGTTTTAAAGTTGTACAAAGAAATGTTGACGGTTTGTTTACATGTATGTCATATCTTGTATGTACAGTTTATGCGGTCATAAAAACTTTATTGACACATATTTTGAATGTTAGAAACACTTGCTGTATGCAACATATGAAGTTTTATGTTGATTTTACTGTTACTTTTACTACTGACAAGTTATGATAATGGTTTTGTTTAAGTACAAAGAAGTGTTTGTTAAGTGAATCACCCTGAAGCCATATACATGTAGATATAAAATTGACCTATCAGTACTTAAATCCAACAACCTGTGTTTAGGGAAATGAAGATAAACATCTTTAACTTTTATCTGTCAACACCTCTTATCCTGAATTTATACTCTTATGATTAAATTGAATTTCATTTAAGCTGATAATTAAATTTCAAAGCATTTATAGAAACTGAAATTGTAGTGTAAAATAATATTGCCCTTTTGTAACAGTAAAAAGAATATTATACATCAAATTTCTTATATACCTGCCAAAAATTAGAGTGGGAAAATACTTTGCTACAAGAGCTGAAACAATTAAAATGCAATTAAGATACAAATACAAGAAAAATTAAAGATTGCATGGTTTTGAAAAACAGTATTATTATTTTGAAGACAGAAACCATACCAAACTTGCTTTACTTCAGAGTATATTTTGAACATGCTAACAAAAAGTACACAATGTTCTGTGCTAGAAGGCGCATTATCTTTGTTTAGGACTGTAATAAAGTCTTTCCTACAAAGGTTTCTATCAATACGTTGAATTAATAAGTACTTGAAATATTCAGTGTATAAAGTATTGCATTATAGCTTGACGGATTTAGAAAAAAAATTCAGATCAGATCAGACTGTCTAACTGAACAGAAACATCTGTCATAGCCTGATCAAGTCAGATATTTTAGCTGTATACATGTTTATTTATTTTAGTAATTAAGTGGAGCCTCAATCTTTAAAATCAATCGTTAAAAGGACTTGAAACAACACTCATTTGAAGATTAAGCTTTTATCATACTTGTTCTAAAATATGAACATTTCCCAGTATTTTCCTAAATGTCTGATAATCATGCAATTTAACAATATTGTCACCAATCGCTGTCAAGTTTTCTTGATTTGAGCCACGTCATGACAAAACCATCATAATGTGTTTGCGACCAGCATGGATCCAGACCAGCCTGCGCATCCGCGCCGTCTGATCAGGATCCATGCTGTTGGCTTACAAACCGTATAACAAGTAGAGAAACTAATAGCGACCAGCATGGATCCTGATCAGACTGCGCAGATGCGCAGGCTGGTCTGGATCCATGCTGGTCGCAAACGCACTATGTTGGTTTTGTCGTGACATGGCTCATTTGTCCTCTGTTTGACTACTTTATTGTGAAAAGTTTTATTGATTTCTAGATGTGTCTCATTCGTGGACAAAGAACTCAGCATTGTGGATGCCAGTTACTGCAATAATCTTATTAAATTACAATTGCATAGGGAGAAAATATTGAAATTTGTTTCAAATGTTAAAATGAAGTGGAAGTCATTATTTAATTATTGTTTCATTGTCAAGTCCTCCACATGATCATTTTATTGATTGAGAATTTACAACCAGGACAAAATGAACAATTGAAATTGTAAATTTGTAATAATAATGTATAAATAATTTTCAGTTTTCCTTTTACCTGTGCCCCACTGAATTTGAACTGGACTTGCTCCTGAAGTTTTAATTGTAAATGTTATGATGTCAAGAAAAATTTGCTAAAGTTATAAGCACCCAACACTATAGAATCTGGTTTGTTCACAGGCTTTGATCTATGCACTATACTGATATTAAACATAATAGCAAGTAATTAAGTAATTATCACCTCTCTTTATCAGACGGAAGACGGACAAAACCCCACCAGTTAAAACCCCACCACTCAAAATTTTATAGAGTGGACAAAACCCCACCACTTAATTTTATAGAGTGGACAAAACCCCACCACTTAATTTTACAGAGTGGACAAAACCCCACCACTTACCAATTATTGGGCAAGATTTGATGAATTAAAATATATATAATATACAGTACACATTTTCACATTTTATTTTTTAATTTCAATATAACATTTGTGTAATATAAGAGATCATACAAATAATTTACAAACTGTTAAACCAACATCAAAGAGTAGTCATTTATTTGAGACTGTGCCACATTTATGACCTTGAATTATTCATTATTTTTAGTTTCTTCAAATTCATTTCTTCAATTAATTTATATAAAAAATAAACTACTTACTATTAATCAAGAATGTAGCACATTTTCATCAATTAATGATTAAAAAATAGCACATTTTTATAGCACATTTCTAATTTATTCAGTTCCGTCAATTTTCCTTCATTGTACTTCATTGTACTTAGTTTAAGTGGATACTGTGGCTGATAGCCTGAAGAAACTCGGGTACAGTCTTCTCCTTATTGATGAGTTGTTCACACATTCTTTTGAGTTTCTGCTGATGCACAATTGTTTGTTTTTTAACATGTTTACAAGAAAGTTTTGTCCATTCTATAAAACTGAAGTGGTGGGGTTTTGTCCACTCTGTAAAATTTAGTGGTGGGGTTTTGTCCACTCTATAAAATTTAGTGGTGGGGTTTTGTCCACTCTATAAAATTTTGAGTGGTGGGGTTTTAACTGGTGGGGTTTTGTCCTACGTTCTTATCAGACAGTTAATTTACATGTACTATAAATGCTAATGGGAGGAAGTTATTATTGCCAATTTTCTACAACCGTTATAATATTTGCACCTACATGTATCTAAGGGGCGCCATGGCCAAGTGGTTAAGGTCGTTGACTTCAAACCACTTGCCCCATCACCTCTGTGGGTTCGATTCCCAACAGGGACTTTGGATTCTTTCATGTGAGGAAGCTATCCAGCATGCTTATGGAATGTTGGTGGTTCTATTAAGGTGTTCGTTTGTGCCTACAATGATGCATGGAAGGGCACCTAGCTGAGTTTCTTTCTAAACCAGTAAAGCTGGAAATTAAGTCACCATATGACCTAAACTGTATTGGTGCAACATAAAGCCAAAAACAAACAAACATTATTCTAATATTTTAAAGGGACACAAATGGTAAAAGTGTCTGACTTGCACTGGGTTTATAGGAGCACTCCCACTTGAGATCCACCCTCATGTTTCTTTACGGGTAAACTGTTTTGTTAAGTCCAGGAAGTGAACTTATGATTGGTAAAGATAAGCCATTCAATGTTAGTGTATGTATGTTTGTATGTTTAATCTTAATTTATCAAACAAATAAACAATAAATGAGTAATATCAGCAGATCATTTGTTACTCCTATTAAAGTATACACCAGACATGACTGATACAGAAATAAATATGTAATTTTATTGCGATTTAATTGTCATATTTTAGATCAACACCTTTTGGCAGACATCATAACCTGCCACTACCTTGAATATGAAATATGCACAATACACTTGTCTGTATTTATTTTATGTAACAAGTCAAATATATACAACTGCAACTCTATAATAATTGTCACATTAGCCATGGCTAAGCTTTCCGGTCATTAAATTTACATAATTATTGTATTTGTACACAACGGTTTATTGTCACTGTCAGCCTTACTTGTCAATAAGGTTTTATTGAGTCATTCGCCTCTATACAAACATGCCTTAGATAGGAAGGATTAAGTCTCTGCCGCGTGCTGATCAAATATCTAGCAATACAACGTAACAGTCTGATTGATTGTTGTTTCTGTTTCATCCGAACAACATCAATACCTTATAACATATCCTTATTTGTCAATTTTACTGCCGAACAACACGTTTTATATACGCTAATGAGCTGGACGATGTTTTGATCACATTTTATTGCTGAATTCTGCTATAGAGCTGATTTTTTATCAATGTATTTTAGTTACCTTGAAATTTCCATATTGAGTTTTCTATGTGCGATGTCTTAAGGAATCTGGTTGTGACATATTGATATAGTGTATTTTTACAGTTTAATGTTACATGTAGAAATGTTGTGTGATATTATCTGATGGAGTGCTAATAACTAGAAGTGTTATGTACTTACAGTAAAAGTGGCATTCAGAAACATTGAGGACTATACTATATAATATTGTATAAAACATGGCATTATACCATTAATGATGCATGCCTATTAAGCATGTACTTGAAAAGCAGATTGGATAATTGAAGAATAAACAGCTACTGTATTCGCAGTTCTAACAAATGGAACATTTATGATAATTTTTTACATGCATACACACTAATGTTAAAATATTGAAAGAAAAAAGTTGGATTTTTTTGGATGTGAGTGGTGACGTCTTGGATTTAGTAAAGATGCAGCGAGCTTCAACGAGTAACAAAATTGACAGCAAGTTGCCAAGTTTTCATTCCTTTAATGATACATTGTGCAGGTAGTTATCTTTTCTTTCTCATATCTTTTCTTTCTCATATATTTTCTTTCTGGTATCTTTTCTTTCTTGTATCTTTTCTTTCTTGTATGTTTTCTTTCTCGTATATTTTACTACAGTACAGTCTCATATCAGCTTCATTTCTTTCAGGTTTAACTACATCATGATTTTCTTCCTTATTTGTTATATTTTTGAACTTCTTCGTGAGTCATGATAAAAATGTAAATGGTATAATGGCACAGAACCAATTGAAAATGTAAAAGTGTATAAAGAAAAGAAAGAAAAGAATTGAGTCTTGAGTTATTATGAAAATGTAAAATGTATATAGCAGAGAACCGAGTATAGACGTTGAGTTATGATGAACCTAGAAAATGTATTTAATACATGTAGCAGAGAACTCAGTCTTAAGTTATTATGGAACTATCATATGTAATGCAGAGAACCAAGTCTGTAGTTATTATAGAGCTATTAAATGTATAGAAGGGGAATGAGTCTTGAGTTATTAAGAAACTTTAAAGTGTATACAAGAGAACTGAGTCTTAGTTATTATGAAAATGTAAAATATTACTAGCAGAGAACCATTAAGTCTTGAGTTATAATGAAACTTTAGAATATATAGAAGAAAACCAAGTATCAAGTTATTAAATTGTAAGATGTTTAGCAAAGAATTGTGTCTTGAATTAATTATCATGATTATTAAATATTAAAATGTGTAACAGAGAATTGAGTTAAAATATTCAGTGAAAAGTTTTTTGTGCCCCCACTATAGACCTAGAGTCATGAAACCTTACAGGAATGTTGGTTCAGTGCTTCTTAGTAAAAATTTGCAATTTTCAACCTGTGTCGCACATAACTCAAAAAATATTTGACCTAGAGTCATGAAACCTTACAGGAATGTTCATCAGCATGGGTAGTTGTGCACCTTGGTATTTTCGTGTGGATATTATTAGTACTTAGAGTTATTGCCCTTGACTTAGTAAAAATTTGCAATTTTCAACTTGTGTCGCACGTAACTCAAAAAATATTTGACCTAGAGTCATGAAACCTTACAGGAATGTTGATCAGCATGTGTAGTTGTGCACCTGGGTATTTTTGTGTGGATATATTTAGTATTTTTAGAGTTATTGCCCTTGAATTAGTAAAAATTTCCAATTTTCAACTTGTGTCGCACGTAACTAAAAAAGTATTTGACCTAGAGTCATGAAACCTTACAGGAATGTTGCTCAGCATGTGTAGTTGTGCACCTGGGTATTTTCGTGTGGATATTTTTAGTATTTTTAGAGTTATTGCCCTTGACTTAGTAAAAATTTACAATATTCAACTTGTGTTGCACGTAACTCAAAAAGTATTTGACCTGTAGGCCTGAAAGTTTACAAGAATGTTGGTCAGCATGTGTACTTATGCACCTTGGGGTTTTCTTGTGGATTTATTCAGTATTTGTAGTATTTGCCCTTTACTTAATAAAAGATTTTTAGTTTTCAACTTGGGCACATGTAGCCAAAAAAAAATTTGACCTAGAGACATAAGATTGACAAATCGGTGGAGTGTGGGGGCACCCGTGTCCTATGGACACATTTCTAGTTTTTATATTAAATAGATGGTGATATAATTGTTTATAAGTTACAATTTACTGATTAAATTCAAATAAACAAAAAATGAATCATAAACACAATAACTGGGGAGATAATTCTCTTACTGAGGGAATTAAAAATACAGGATGACTGAATAGAATGTGCAGAATGGCGGGGAATAATTGATGCTCTAGTGAGCTATTTCATGCAAGATTCAGGGACAGCTGACATGATAAATTTGAATTTTCTCCCAGACTGTTACCTTTAATTGTTTTAAGTTGTTTTATTGCTTGTGTTCACTCATTCATTGGTTGTGTATAGATGGGTGAGAAAGATGATTTGAGCCGTGTCACGACAAAACCAACATAGTGCGTTTGCGACCAGCATTGATCCAGACCAGCCTGCGAATCCGCACAGTCTGATCAGGATCCATGCTGTAAATGGCTTGCCAACTCTATTTCAAGTAGAGAAGCTGATAGCGAACAGCATGGATCCTGATCAGACTGCGCGGATGCACAGGCTGGTCTGGATCCATGCTGGTCCCAAACGCACTATGTTGGTTTTGTCGTGACGCAACTCATTTCAAGTGTTACATGTTTAGCTGTTTAGTTCAGAGTGTTTTGAAAGCTTACCTTGATTATAGCACTAAAAGGAATATGGGAAACATATGTATAACATCCATACTTCATTATAACTCCATTAAAGACTGTTCATATTTTTATGATTTTAAATATAAATTAGTATCAGATCATGTTAACCTTGTAACAGCAGACTGTGTGTTGTATTTTGATATATTTTAGGTCTTTTATTTACAGTGGTTTGTAATGTACGGTTTCTGACATCACCTATCTTGCAGTATGTCTGAAAAAAATAGTTAAAACTGTCTGTGACAAAATAAAACCTGAAGAAAATATCATCAAATAAATGTTATGGATGTTTTCACTATAACAAGGCTTACCGCATAATTCACAGAACTTAGCTAATGATAGACACACCACTTCTCAACAGGAGATATATGATTATAGTTAGTTAAGTCATCAATGTAAATTCTGCAAAAAATACAGCTTGTTTTATTGTTCAGTTTCATCTATACACCTTGATATAATTGTTTTATTGTTCAGTTTCATCTGTACACCTTGATTTATTTGTTTTATTGTTCAGTTTCATCTATACACCTTGATGTATTTGTTTTATTGTTTAGTTTCATCTATATACCTTGATTTATTTGTTTTATTGTTCAGTTTCATCAATACACCTTGATGTATTTGTTTTATTGTTCAGTTTAATTTATACACCTTGATTTATTTGAACATAAGAGTTATGGCACTTCCTCTTGATAATTTGATAAACAAAGGGAGAAAAAGTAGAAGTTTAGTTGAGACAGAGAGATTTGAGCTTTATAAGGGGCCATAACTCTTCATAATTCAATTGAAGTGACTTAATATATCCTAATTCACTCCTTTAATGTTATATTTCCTTAGATGTTGCAATTGTTTTACATAAATACTGAGTCTACAGGGGGTTGCATTGTCTAACATGGCTTTTATCTAACAATCATCTATATTATTGCCAGAAAATCTGATATCCTTATAGATATATGTTTAAAGCTTGTATAACTCGTGTTGCTTTTAATCAACTGTACATCCATTGATGAAAATAATAGCTTTTATTTATAACACAGTTGCGTGATAGTGTATTGTTCAATGAACTGGAAAAAAAGAAATGTTCTTTTAATCGAAAACACAACATGTTATTTTCATCAATATGCGGGCCCAACATTTTATCGTAGCCAGTGTTAGGTGAGTCAACTATAACGGAGGATGACTCAAAAAAACTGATCAATATGAAAGATTTCCGGCACAGTATAAAACTTGTTGAATTATTCTATTTTATGTGAGAAAAAGCTCTTAGATTATCTGCTTTGTCCAGGAGATCTGTCAATAATTAAATATTTGACATCAACTTTTATTGCTCGAAATTGAGTTGTGATCAGAATATAAATGTACCAACACAAAATGTGCAGTATCAAATTATAGTTATGCCACAATATTAGCATATTAAATGCTCATTTTGATAAAAAAAAATGAATAAAAAAACAATGATTTGTGGCCAAGATTCTAAATAAAAAAAGTCCAACTTCAAAAGAGAGATATTTTGAATTTTTGCAATTGTTACGTTCTATGATTTATTTTCAAAGGATTTTTTGGGGGGGGGGGGGGGGGATGGGGTTGAGTCACTGGATAGTGGAAATGTTTTTTATTCGCTTAATTCTTTTCTTCACAACTAAAATAGATAAGGGGTTATGGTACTGCTATGTTGGTTTTCCCTGTCACTTGTAACCATGGCTTGCCTACCCTCAATGGAAAAGTGGAAGGTCGACTTTTGATTTTCCATACCCCTGGTAATTGTCTAACTTATGGAGACAGTCAGAAAGGTAAAACCCCATTAAAAGCATTGGAACTGCGGTGTGGAAAAGCAAAGGGGGCATACAAAAGCTGCAATTGCACTTAATGCCCTATTAAAAACAGTGTTGCTGTGAAGCAAAGGGTTGAGCAAATTTGTTGTACATTGTATTAACTTAAAATATACATTTAACTGTTGGTAAAAAGATTATCTTAAAAAGGTTGTTTCTTACATTTAAAGTTTATAAGTACGTTTTTAGCTCGACTTTTCTATGAAAAGGGGAGCTATCCTACTCGCCCCGGCGTCGGCGTCGGCGTTAGCGTTGGCGTCACACCTTGGTTAAGTTTTTCGTACCACCCCACTTTATTTCAGAAGTATTACAAGTATGGCTTTGAAACTTACCATACTTGTTCACCATCATAACCTCCATCTACAGACAAGAGTACATAACTCTGTCAAGGTTTTTGACAGAATTATGGCCCTTTTTTGACTTAGAAAGTGTATTGAGCTTGGTTAAGTTTTTTGTACCACCTCACTTTATTTCAAATCCATTGGAGGTATTGCTTTGAAACTGACCATACTTGTTTACCATCACGACCTTCATCAACAGACAAGAGGACATAACTCTGTCAAGGTTTTTGACAGAATTATGCCCCTTTTTGACTTAGAAAATACATTGAATATGGGTAAAATCCACTTATTGCCTTAACCCTTTGAGATATTGCTTTGAAACTTTTAATGCTATTTCACATCATTACCCCCATCTGTACGCAAGAGAAGGTAACTCTGTCAAGGATTTGTTTTAAAAATTAAGGCCTTTTATCGACTTAGAATCTTGGTTAAGTTTTTAGTACCAGTCCACTTTTTGACTGAACTGTTTGAGATATTAATTTGAAAGTTGGAATACTTGTTTACAATCATGATTCCCAAACATGTCCAGGAGAAGGTAATTCTGTCAAAGATTTTATTTGAATTATGGCCCTTAACTGTCAATGTTTTGTATTATAGGCAAGCACTAAAAAAGTCGAGCGCGCTGTCTTACGGACAGCTCTTGTTACAAAATAAAATTGGTCAGGCATGGCACAGCCGCGCAACCAATTTAAATTTGTAAAAATGTACTAATTAATTTTAACCAGCTTAGTGTTTTAAATTATTTTTACAAACAGTCGATTTACTTGACTGATTAACAGTTTGCCGATTTACCGAAGTAAATGTGTTACGATTCATTTGAAATACTGCAATCCTATAGGACAAAAAATAATTTCAAACACTAAGGGTAATTATGATTTAATGACAATGATAAATCCAGTGCAATTATTATAACCAGTATATTTACTGAAACAGCTGCAAAATGTCAAAGATTAATCTGTGCACAAAAATCAATGAATTTTACATTTGCATGTTAAATTTGCATAATTAGGAGAATAAGAGATCCTGTAATTACGGTCTATTAAAATATTCCAATCCATATAATTCTTATGATGTCTATTTTCTCTTCAATCTATATCACTTTAATCAATGTTTTGAAAATATTCAACATTGATTTTATAAAAGAACACACACAAAAAACTTAAAATAATTTAAAAAAAACCTATATCTTTTAGGTCACATGGTATTTTTCGTTTTTACAGTCTCACAAATGTCTTCACAAGTGACTGATGTTATTTATGCTTCGTTTAGATTTAAATAAAAAAGCCACCCACCAGAAGACATAGTATTTTCTTTGATATTATTTCTGCCGATAATCACTTTCAAGAAACAAAAAACAAAAAAAAAACCCACCAGATCTTGAAAAAATCTTACAAAATGATAAGTACAAATGTAACACTATTGGTTGAATTAGGATCAATAATGGATTAATAATCCCGACCCCAAAAAATTGAAATTTATAACTTTTACTGTTCCCAGGAGTGTATAGTTATATGAACTCATATTTAAAGTTGTTTATTGGTGAACACAATTTAGCTCAAGTTTAATCTTGATTTTGGAAAGCAAACAAATAAACTATTGACAGATTTAAACCATTCACTGTATGTGAAATGTGGGCACAATTTCCTTTCCACTCACATATTTTTGTGTGTTTTTTTCACATTGTAACGCAAACTGCAGTCATCCTTGTTCATGGATCATACCAAAACAAATTGTGCCACTTAGTACACAATAAGTGTCATAAACTTATTCAATGATGAAAACTGCTGATTCAGTTACGGAAGGGTTACTTAAAGTACAATTATTCATAAAACTGATTGTTGTAATTTAGTTTTATGGAGGGAAAAAAATCAGTCACAAAGCATTTTCAGCTGAAAAGTAGTTTGTTATGTTCATATGACACTTTGTGAAAAGGTTGACACATTATTACATAGCAGTTTTTCAATGAAATTATACAAAAAGTCATCAATGGTTGTTCTCATAAGTTCAGAAGTTATGGTATCCTTACAGTAAATGTCAGATATGATAAATCACCAATATCTTAATTTGAAAATAAAGTATTGTACAGATATCTGATCATGCTTTTGTTGGTTTTGTTTGAAAGTGATACATTTTATATCAATGGCTTAATGGCAAACAGGCAGCCAGTTACACTATTAGTAATATCGCCTGTAAGCTGTACTTAAGTACTGTTCTGTCATGTGCTGTACCAGTTTTGACTTGTCATGTGCTGTACCAGCGGTGACCTGTCATGTGCTGTACCAGCGGTGACCTGTCATGTGCTGTACCAGCGGTGACCTGTCATGTGCTGTACCAGCGGTGACCTGTCATGTGCTGTACCAGTGTTGACCAGTCATGTGCTGTACTAGTGTTGGCCTGTTATGTGCTGTTCCAGTGGTGACCTGTCATGTGCTGTATATGTACCTACACTGTCCTGTCATGTGCTATACAAATGCACTGACCTGTCATGTGTCACATCTGTACTGAGCTGTCATGTGTTATACAGTCATGCCAGGTACTTAATCTGCACTGACCTGTCATGTTGTATCCTTGTACTGGTTTTTCATGTGCTGTACCTTGACTGACCTGTCATGTGTTGTACTTTCACTGGCCAGTTAAGTGCTGTACTGTACCTGTGCTGACCTGCCATGTGCTGTACCAGTACTGGTTTTTCATGTGCTGTACCAGTACTCACCTGTCATGTGTTGTACCAGTACTGACCTTTCTTGTGATGTACCAGTACTGACCAGTCATGTGCTATACCAGTACTGACCTGTCATATTTTGCACCAGTACTGACCTGTCATGTGGTGTTTCAGTACTGACCTATCATGTGCTGTAACAGTACTGACCTGTCATATGTTGTTCCAGTACTGACCTGTCATGTGCTTTACCAGTGCTTACCTGGCTTGTGTTTCACCAGTACTGACCTGTCATGTGTTGTACCAGTATTGACTTGTCATGTGTTGTACCAGTACTGACCTATCATGTGTTGTATCAGTACTGACCTGTCAGGTGCTGTACCAGTACTGACCTGTCATTTGTTGTTTCAGTACTGGCCTGTCATGTGCTGTATCAGTACTGACCTGTCATGTGATGTACCAGAACTGACCTGCCATGTGTTGTACCAGTATTGACCTGTCATGTGTTGTATTAGTACTGACCAGCCATATGCTGTACCAGTACTGACCTGTCATGTGCTGTACCAGTATTGACCAGTTATGTGCTGTGCCAGTATTGACCTGTGAATTGTTGTACCAGTACTGACCTGTCATGTACTGTACCAGTATTGACCTGTCATGTGCTGTACCAGTACTGACCAGTTATGTGCTGTGCCAGTATTGACCTGTCATGTGCTGTACCAGTACTGACCAGTTATGTGCTGTGCCAGTATTGACCTGTTAATTTTTGTACCAGTATTGACATGTCATGTGCTGAACCAGTACTGACCAGTTATGTGCTGTGCCAGTATTGACCTGTTAATTGTTGTGCCAGGACTGACCTGTCATGTGCTGTACCAGTACTGACATGTCATGTGCTGTGCCAGTATTGACCTGTTAATTGTTGTACCAGTATTGACATGTCATGTGCTGTACCAGTATTGACATGTCATGTGCTGTGCCAGTATTGACCTGTTAATTGTTGTAACCAGTACTGACCTGTCATGTACTGTACCAGTATTGACATGTCATGTGCTGTACCAGTATTGACATGTCATGTGCTGTGCCAGTATTGACCTGTTAATTGTTGTACCAGTATTGACATGTCATGTGCTGTACCAGTATTGACATGTCATGTGCTGTGCCAGTATTGACCTGTTAATTGTTGTACCAGTATTGACATGTCATGTGCTGTACCACTATTGACCTGTTCTCTACAAGCTCTAAGTGCTTGCATCTACATATCAATCTTAGAGTAAATTGGCCTACACTTCTGTCAGACTCAAATCTAGATTTGATTTTCTAATGAGTGTATAAGTCTTCATAAAGAATAAGAGGGTTGGCTAGCCTGGTATGACAAGACAGTGACACTCAGGTCCTAAATAACAAAGACTAGCACAAGACCATTGTGAGATGACAATTTAAATCAATGGAGAAGCATGCATCAGTTTAGTTTGTGGCTGGCTGTCACCTGTTAAAGGAAATATTCCAGTAACATCTGACACTCAGGTATGAAAAGGTTTCATAATCAATAACTGAATATAACATCTGTGTTTAATTGATTAAACAATGTTCAAGAGACAGCTTGAAGACTAGCAGAGAGAAATAAAGGTTAAAACATCAAGACAAAGGTCACAGTTCCAGGGGCCTGCTTATTGCCAGGTAAAACCAAAGTCTTTCTGTCTAGTTAGTAGTTCTTTCATACCTTTATAAAAGAAGAAAAAAACAACCAAATTTTTTCAAAAGAATATTGTGCAGTTGACTGTTAATTTTGATTTTCAAGGGATGCTAGAAATTAACAGTAAATAGCAGTTCGCTATTTTAAAACAATTCAGTAGTCCAAAAAGGGTCGACATATTAATGAAGTTACAAACGTAATTATTACCAAGTATTCTGTTCCTCAAAAGTTATTGTTATCTAAAATCAATGATGCTAATTTTTAAAACGTTTATGCCTTTTAAAACCTTTGCAAATTATTTTAGAATCAGCCTAATGATGAACAAGTTTTACAAAATGATGCTTGAAAGATTTTAATTTTTTTTTATGTCGTTCATGCTTCAAGTGTTTTTTTTTTAGGGAATTAAATTATAATGAATTATAAAATAATTGTAGGGAAAGTTGAATTATGACATGCATGTTGTATTGAGGTAGTGTTGTTGTAGAGATTATTTGTAACTGTGATTTGAAGTTGTGACATGTTTTATGGCTCTGTTAACAGCTGTCTAACAGTAAAACTTGATCAGTCGGATATACCATGGTTCATTTGGTAGCTTAAGTTCATTGAGCGTGGAGTGAAATAATATTAAATATGTTGTTAATGTTAACTTGCTATTTTTAAAAGTACAGCAAATTGAAATTATAAAAAAAAATATTGTGTAGTTCATGAGAAAATCTATTATTTGATATTTAAATGGGAAATACAACATAAATGATAATGCTGATAAAACAGAAAAACATGACTTGTATTTGATTGGAAAAAATTATGAATTGAAGTGGAGGTTTTGTGATAATAGAGTAAAACTGTGTAATAAAGATGCCACATGGAGTTAGAACATGTACGACTGTTTAATTTTGATATGTTTAAGGCTTGGTGATACTTACTTCAAGCTCAGTATTTTTTTCCTCCCAGTGACATTTTCTAATTTGCTCACTGCGGGAGCCCTGCGGAACATTTCACTTGGCAGCTTCAGAAACACTTATGAGATGTTATGAATTGGTTGTTTATTAGGATAGACTCCGGAGAAACCAATAGTTTTTTTTAACTCGCTGAGATTTTTGAAAGTTTTTATTTTGTGATGAAAGGGATAGCCTTTTTCAAAATGATTGTTTTTCAGATAAGATTTTAATCTCTGTTATTTTATTGATTATTAAGTTTTAAAGTTGGTGACATTTTAATTTTGTTGTTGGGACTTTGCTTACGAGATCTCAGAGATCGCTGGAAACAGTTGCTTCTATTTTATCTGCTCACATCAGCGTACAGTGTGATTAAATAACGGAAACTGAGAGTTACAGTGGCAGAAAATAGAAAATATAATGTAAACCTTTAAGCAATAGCTTTTCTAGATTCTTAGACTAATTGTAGAAAACAAGTGCTTCAGTGAAAATGCTTTACAAAATGGACAACTTGACTTGAATATAATATTGTTTAATAACGATTGGCAAACATTTTCATAGATGTTTTTCATGTAGTTAAAAATTGAAGAAAGAAAAACATTAATTATTTTTCGGAGGTTGTTATTTTTTTATAACAATATGGTGATTAATTCTTTGCAAAAAGCTGTTTTCCGCATGAATTAGTTCAGTTATTACTTATTCAAAAATAACCTGTTCATTAGAAGTAGATTGTAATTTAATTGATTGTGAACAGGGGAGAAAATAATCTATGACTTCTGACAAAAAATATAGTGAAAATAATGGAGAAAACAAAGATTGTTTCCAGTATAGAGGAAAGAAATTATTTTACATAATTGAAGTGTTGTTATACTGTATTACAGAAAAGGGAAAAAGTAATTTTGAAATAAATGAAAGCAAGGTGTGATAGTCAAAAAGTCTGGTGTTAATAATTGCAAAATTGTATTTATGTGTAAGACTAAATAAGTTGTATTTTCTTGTTATATATAAAATAAATTTTGTTAGTTTGGTGTTGACAGACTGCAGGGAAATATAATGTTTTGACTAGTTTTACCAGTTTTAGTATATTAACTTGGGAAGGATATTATATTGTGAATGGTGCTAGATTCAGTGTTTTCATGTGCTCGGATATCTCGTGCAGTAAACTCAATGAGGCTGTGGAAGAAGAAGAAAATGTCTCAGTCATATTGCAGGTAAAATTTTATCAAATTATCAAAAGTATTAAACTGGAAATAAGTGTAAATTTTCACCTAAAGTAATTTTTTTTTAAAGCTGATTTCATAGTTTCCTATTCTGTTTTATTAATATAAATTTGAAGAGATCTTTAAATTGCCTAGTAATTAAGTGACAATTTCATAAACCCATAAACACAATTATTTAAAATGTCATATTATGTCTCCATTTTAATACTCAAGCTTCTTCAGTTGGAAAAAATTTAATTTCTGCCAATTTTAACTTTTAATTTATTTTTGAATTTCAAGTTAGGACAATAGAAGTTTAATATTTGCAGAAAGATATATTATTTATCTCAGATTATTTGCCACATACAATTAGTTAGTAAAATAAAATAAAAATATTTATAAAAATAGTTACTTGGCTCAATTAATTCATGAATTGTCAAAAAAAGGGACTGGAGTTTTTAGCATAATTGGATGATAAAAAATTGCATCAACTAGAATATTTTGCTGCATGATTTAAAATTAAAGGATCATATTTAAAACATTTTGTATTCTCATTGAAATTAAGATCTGGACCCGACATTAACGATGCTTCTTTAGCAATTAGCTACAGAAGATGGTAATTTTGTAATTTTACACCATATGTCATACAGCTTATTCAAATGCATTTTGTATGTTATCATACAAATCAGAGGTATATTTCTCTTGTTTGAAAGAGACATAAAATCAAGCATTTAATCCCATCCGAGTTGTTTAAATGCATGTTTTTTCAGTCATTGTACTTATACATCGCGACATGTGCTGTTTGTTGTTTTTTTTCCTCAATAAAATTTGCTCAGTAGGAAATGTTAAAAGTTTAATCCGTTTGGATTTTGTGAGATTATAACAGGCTTTTCCTTTGATCTCAGCTTATATATGAATAGAATTATGGGTTAGATTAACTTTATTTACATTTTGTCTTTGTTTACTTGTGTCATACTAGTAAATAGTGTTTCTACTATTGAATTATTCTGTATAAGTGACTATATAAAACTATTGAGGATTAGAGTATAATAATTTGTACTATTTCTATATATATTACCTCTTAACATAGTTTAATGATGACAATATTTGAATTATATTATATACTTAATACACTTATCCTGTCTGATTGTCTACACTTAATATATAGTAAATACTTATTTACGTTTAGAATAAAGACAAAGAACTTTTTTACGTTAAGCATTGAGACAATGGTTTATGTTGGATTATAATATCAATTATGTTCTGTTTTAGTGGCCTAATTCTTTTCTGTTTTTTTATGGTGACATTATGTTTTATCATAATAAAGTTTATATGGATATTGAAAAGATAGCAATATCAAGCTCCCTACCAGAGGCAATGGAATATAGTCCTTGTCCATCTGTCTTAAACTCAGAACCCAAAATGTCTGTTCAGAGTTAACCTTAGCTCCTATCATGTCTTTATGTGCTGAATTTTTTCACTTTTTCATATGTAATTGTTTAATTCTACTAATGCATATGATATGCCTTGAAGAAGTCAAATATCTGTGGGTAACAATTATAACTTGATGCTATGTATGTATAGGCATAAAAAAAAACCTTAAAAAATATGTACAAAGTAATCATTTTCATAAAAAAAACCATCATTTATGGCATTTTGTAGACAACACTAAAAATAAAATAACTTGAGCGTGTTTCATAGAATTATTATTTTATTACTCATTATCTTTGTTTCAAATGAGCACAAATCCTTTGGCTAAGCCAGAAAAATACCAATAAAACTTAAAAGATCGATCAATAGATATATTTTTCAAATTTCTTCAATGTCAAGTACTTTGATTCACTGGTATTTCTGTGTAATGTAAAGCATTGAAGTGTTATGAACTAGTTAGTACTGACAGCTGTAGGTGTATATATATAATATAAGTTACTTGAGTTCATTGATTACATATTATCAGAGTTATAGCCCCTTTTTATACTTTTAAAAACGTACACAAGGACACTAACATTACTATTGTGTGATACTTTCATGAATTATCATAAAAAAGTATATGCATAATAATATATCAGTCTTGATGAAATACATATGCAGTTTCTTGAATACATTATATTTATATAATCTGTAATATCTTCTGTTATATTATTAAATTCAAGATATATAAGGCTTTTGACCTGCCCTATGTAAGATCTTCAAGTCTTTAATTGGTCTTTCATACAAGTGATTAAGATGTTTCATTAAAAATTTTGTGTGCAACAGTATGATTTGATTGGGTCGTTTGTTCTCCACCACTATTTTGTGAGGAGAAGTTGACAGTTACATGCATGGAAATGAGATGTTAGTGAATTTAGTGAGTAACTGTCAGCCAGTGTATGATTGAAGTACTGGCAAAGTGGCTCTTTAAACTCATTATAAATAAAAATAAATCTGTTATATAGCCCAAATCATTCAGAAAACTGAACACCATCATTCTTGTTAAGAATTATTTAAATATTACATATAAAACAAACTGCCTTAATCATAGAGCAAAATAAATACATGTATAAGAACTCTCACAATAAAAGAACATCCCTACAAACTGCTGCAATTTACATCAGCAACAAAATGTTCCATCTCCAAGGAGCACCTTTCATTTATATTTTTATTAGAATATGTAGCATGTAATTACTTTTTAAATTCATAATGTCTTGTTCAGTCATTAAATCATTATTGAAGTAAGTGAAAATGCCAGACTGTAGGGCTAATCAACTTGGCTTATGTTAATAATAATATTTGTAATGGATTTTAGTGGCTCCTTGTACAGTGTTAAGATTGAATTTGGCCTTCTGTAGCTGTCTAGATTTAAAATGCTTCCAAACAGAATTGTCATGTAGATACATGAAGATTCATTAGTTTAATTATACAGGATTTATTTTAATTTGATTATGTAGGAAGTTATAAGTTTATAGACACACTTTCAAATCCCTATCTGGAATCAACCAGTGTAAAATTTAATGAGCAATAGGTGTATGAAGTTTCAAACAAGTTTGAACCCTCTGGACTAGTGATCCTTATAGTGTGCTGTGGTAACCACTTGGTAATGCTGCCACATTGACATGACAGGCTGATCATAGCCCATTAATGTTGGGGGACCCAGTGAATAACATCTAGTGTAAGGGTCATTGGTATGACCTTTTTTTTAATTAACCCTACCAGTAAAACCACCTGCATACAAGGTTTCACACCAACAACTACTTACCTGATGGATTGTTTGAATAGTTGAGATTAGTGATAAGCTTGGAAATTTTCTTTGAATTGTGGGAGTATAAACAATCTGATGACATTCAGTGTAGCTGTCACTCAAATTAAATGTAAAATGAGTTATATATTTTAATGGACAAGTTTCCTAAATAATGATTTAAGTACTGTTTCAACTATCATGACAAAGAATAATTTGCAATATGATAGCATGTCTTGGATATTTAAATTGTAAACAGTATTTAACTATGTCTATATTTAATAGTCTAGAGTTGCAGAAGTGGAAAATAAAACTGATTGTAATTTAGAACTCCCAACTTCATTACATTTCAAAATAGTGTTTACATTTTCAAATATTATTTCTTAATTGCATTTTAAGAGGGAAATAAAAATCTAAGATTAAGTGCTTTATTTATCAAAGTTGAAAGATACAATAAATCTCTGCTTCTTATTTTTGTAATGGAACTCCAGACTGGAGATATCAGACACCCCTGATGTTTTGAATGCAAACAAAACTGGAGAAAAAGTGAAATAGGTGATTATTAACTGATAAGAATCTGTTGTTTGAAGTTTGATGGAGATCAGCTGACTGCCATTGATCAACTAATGCTGATAACAATCGCTCCATTATACCTGCGTTTGATTGTATTAATTGTTTACCAACACAACTTAATTAACATTTGTAAATATATTGAATTTTTTCACCAATAAAAATTTTTCTTATAGAAATGTAAATTAAAAGTGCTAAAGGGCAGTTGTGACATTGATTTGTGGGTTAAAGGGAGGTAATACACATTGATTTTTGTGTTTAAAGGGAGGTAATAATACAAATTTATTACAGCACTGTGTCCTGAAAAAGAAATTTTTTATTGATATAATTGGTTACCTTCAAAATGATAGCTCTATGCAGTTCTTGCATATATTGAATATTAGTGCCTTTTTGTAGCTTTTGAATAATTTAATAGTTAATGATAAATCAGACTACAAACAAATAAAAGGTCATGTAATAGATAAGAGAAATGATGACTCAGTTTGTTATCTAAACAATCTCAATACATGGCTTTAATTTATGCTTAAATGTAGCTTAGAAACCTTTACAAATAAATATACAAAAATTCTTCATAGCCATGCAGTTTGACGCCTAAATAAATCATATATGAATACTGTAAAAAAAAGAAGAGATAAAGTAAAAATTTTGATGCAAGTACAAGTTACATAAAAAAATGCAAGCTTCGTAATTATCATATATAAAAAAAAACAATTATTAAATCAGATAAAACATAGTTATTCATTTGACAAAATATCATCACATTTCATATAGATAAGGGGAAAAAAGTGCAATACAAATTGACACAGACATTGTATAGTATAAAGGTTATACGAGACAAAGGCAATGAAGTCTGATCTTTAAACAATGATGGGAGAAAGAAAAAAGCAACTCTTATTGTTACAGTCTCTTAATATCATAGTATATGTAATCCTCCTTATGTATGACCTTGACAGATATATTCTTTTAAAGCAAATAAAACTATTGTCACAAGCTTTAAGTATCTAAGATTCTGTTCATCATTTAACAAGGGAACTTATATTATAGAGGATAGTGGTGCACTAAAATTGGATGTATCATAAAATACAGATATTAAATTTTAACAAACAGCGGTGAGCTTACTTTTATATGCTCTCAAAGCAATTAAACTTCAATTAATAAGGGCTTAGAGTTTATTTTTAGATCTGAAGCTATTTTAGAAAATGCATAATGAAATAGTTGAAGTGTTAAGAAAATTGTTAAGATTTTGCATCACCAAAAATTTTGTTATAGTGACATTTTCTTTAGATGTTAAATTAACAAAATTATTCCTTCAAATTTATTATGTTTGCACTATTTTTTTTCCTTCAGGGAAAAATTGTCCATATTTCAAGAATGTAATTTTATTGTAGACAGATATTATCCATTAGGATGAAGTTGTCAAATTTTCATGGGACAAAATGAAATTAATTTATGAGAAAATGAAGGCATGGTTTGTAGAGATAAGACTGACATTATCAGGGTGTCAAGCTGAGCTCATGCTAGCATTCTACTTTTATGTCATGGTGAATTACAGAAAATTAATGCTCATATTGTGATCTTGTGCAGAAAATGGCAGTAAAATAATTTATAAACAAGTCAAATAAATTTGAAAACAGTTGTCTGTAATCATATCATTACATTTCAGAAGTCATGATGTTGAAAACTGATACTGTAAAACACTGTTTACAATTTGAATACTCTTCAGTTTTTGGAGATAAGGTTTTTGTGGTTCTTCAATGTGGAGATAATAAGTTACAGACAATAAAGGAGTGTTGTACGTTTTTTTGTTCAAGTGGAGAGTTTCCCAGAGGTGGTATTTTCTGAGAAATGCTTAGTTATATATTCTAAGAAAAATTAACAGTTGTATAAGATTTTCCAGATGTTTGGTAAATATGATTTTTATACCCCCGCACAACAAAGTTGTAAGGGGGGTATACTGGAATCAGCTTGTCCGTCCGGCCGTCCGTCCGGCCGTCCGTCCGGCCGTCGTTTTTTTCATTTCCGCCCTATAACTTAAGATTCCTTTGACCCACAGTCTTCATATTTGGCATGGTAGTTAGTCATGATTAGTAGATGACCCCTATTGATTTTGAGGTCACCAGGTCAAAAGTCAAGGTCACAGGGGCCTTGACTTTAAAAAGCTTGTCCGCCGAATAACTTAAGATTCCTTTGACCTACAGTCGTCATATTTGGCATGGAGGTTAGTCATGATTAGTAGATGATCCCTATTGATTTTGAGGTCACTAGGTCAAAGGTCAAGGTCACAGGGGCCTTGACTTCAAAAAGCTTGTCCGCATAATAACTTAAGATTCCTTTGACCCACAGTCTTCATATTTGGCATGGAGGTAAGTCATGATTAGTACATGACCCCTTTTGATTTTGAGGTCACCAGGTCAAAGGTCAAGGTCACAGGGGCCTTCACTTCAGAAAGCTTGACCGCCCAATAACTTAAGATTCCTTTGACCCACAGTCTTCATATTTGACATGAAGGCTAGTCATGATAAGTAGATGACCCTTATAGACTTTGAGGTCACCAGGTCAAAGGTCAAGGTCACAGGGGCCTTGACTTCAAAAAGCTTGTCCGCCCTATAACTTAAGATTCCTTTGACCCACAGTCTTCATATTTGGCATGGAGGTACATCATGATTAGTAGATGACCCCTATTGATTTTGAGGTCACCAGGTCAAAGGTCAAGGTCACAGGGGCCTTGACTTCAAAAAGCTTGTCCGCCCAATAACTTAAGATTCCTTTGACCCACAGTCTTCATATTTGGCATGGAGGTTAGTCATGATTAGTAGATGACCCCTATTGATTTTGAGGTCACCAGGTCAAAGGTCAAGGTCACAGGGACTTTGACTTTAAAAAGTTTGTCTGCCCAATAACTTTAGATTACTTTGACCCACAGTCTTCATATTTGTCATGGATGTTGATCATGATTAGTAGATGACCCTTTTGATTTTGAGGTCACTGGATCAAAGGTCAAGGTCATAGGGACTTTGACTTCAAAAAGTTTGTCCACTCCTTAAGATTCCTTTGACCCACAGTCTTCATATTTGGCATGGATGTTGATCATGACTATAAGGTGACCCCTATTGATTTTGAGGTCACTGGGTCAAAGGTCAAGGTCACAGGGACCTTGACAAAAAAAAGCTTTTCTTCTCAATTGCTAAAGAATGTCCTGTCCGCAATTTATTGATTTTGACATTTTCACATTTGAAGCATGTAGAATACATAACTTAGCAATGCACTGGCATAACCTCAGATTTTGCAGGGAGGTTGTCCTTGAGCTCTAAATGGCCACTGTTGATTCTGACAAAGTGGTATGCGGGGGTATTCAAGCCATGATAGTGGCAGTTCTAGTTTTTACTAGTTTCGAGTCCATTTCCCATGATTACAAGTGCACTGTGAAATTATTTATATTAACCTGTCTGGTTTTTTGAAGTGAAGAAAGGATGAAAGAAGTACGGCAACTGTTTGCTGATTTTCCCTGACAGAATTATGACTAAGTAAATACTTGTATATATAATAAAGTATAGAATATATATACCTTTTCCCAACGTTACTCAATCATTAAAAAGTACTTACAGAATTGTTAAGAAAATTGGGTAAAAGAGCCGTGATCAACTTTAATGCTGTCTTTGATGATAAAGATAAGTGTTCCCTAGTTGTTTAATTGTTTTTAAGTCATTGACTGAAGCCATTTATTATAACTTAAATTGTTAATCATCGTTTCTAAATGAGCTATAATGTTGAGTGACATATGACATGCTTTTCTATGCTTGTCAATTATATCCCTCAACCTTATGTAGATTTTAATCCTTTCTCACCACCGCATCACAATACCTCAAAGTTTATGATTGCCCTTTTTGTCCTAACATATTCTTACTGTTGAGTTTTGCTTTAAATGATTTCCTTTCACTAAAACTATGTTTTAATTTCTCAGTTATTGTCAGTGCACACTGAAAGGTTTCAGTTTGTTTTGTGGTTCACATGATTGTGTCAAAGAGTAAATTCTATGTTATGTAAGTGTCATATTTTACATGTGGTTTATGATAATTGTCACAGCTAACAAGCCTTGCTATATTACTGATATTAGCATATAAACTAGGTTCATCATTACATCTATCAGATTGTCATTTTAAACATATGTTAAAACAAATGTTTGTCTGATTCCTTTGTCACTGCCCATTTATTGTTTGCACTGTTGTATTGTCTATGATGGGTCTGTTTTATGTGATGAAAAAAAAATTAAATGTTAAATCATGTACTTTATGTACTTGATAAACTTATTTGATTTTTATAATGGTGTTATTCTCTACTTTGCTTCTAGTATCTTAAATGATATAGGTTAAAGTAATTTTAATGAAGTTCAAGTTATCAAACAGTAGGCTATTTTAAAGTATGTATAAAAAACAATGATGTATAATTACTGTAAGCATCTAAATCAAGTGTGGAAATGCCTTTTCTTTTTCAAAGAAATTGATATAATTAGAAACAGTTCAGGTTGAATATGGTGAATTTGTTTGCTATAAGTATTAAAGGAAATATTCAGTTTTTGTTAGGCCAGTTAAAATAGTTGCGAAAAAAAATATAAGGGAAAAAGTGGTCCAAAATGTCCAGACAATCTATCAAACATGCTTGTCTTTGTATGATGTATGGTTGTGAAAGTCGTACCTCGTAGAGGTCAGACAAAAATGATATATACAATGGTACGTAATTGAGAAACTTGCAAAAATGGATCATTTTGTGATGTTGTTGAATAGATCATCTTAAACGTGTAAAACTGATGCCAGACCATCAGAAATGTTGTTGTCGGATTTTTTCCCTCGATTTACAGAATTTGGCACAGAAAGCCTTCTTTATTTGCCATGGAGCCCTCTTTCATTTCATAAATACTTAGATATTTACATTCCAAATATTTTCATTTGTGGGAATGTGATTGGTACCATACTGCTGGAATAAATATATTCAGCAAGATATGAAGAAGAAAAAAAATTATCAGGAGTTAATTGATGATTAATAAAAGATGAAACCCTTCTGGCATGAAAAAAATACCATGCTTTCTCAGGCGTATATGTAATTTTCAGAGCCAGGTCAATACTTTAAAAAAACTTTTTTACAAAACTGGATTTCACTGCCTTCTATCTAATAGAAGAAATGTAACACCTTATGAATTATATATAAAGTTATTAAGGATATAGAGATTCGTTTAATGACACTGGACATGTTGAATTTGAAATGTTGTGTTGTTTAATAACACCGGAACTTGCTGTTAACATGCAATGTTTTGTTGAAATACAGTACTGGACATAATGTTAGTATGTAATGTGGTGTTGTTGAATTACACCAGACATGCTGTTAACATGTGATGTTTTGTTAAATTACTCCGGACATGTTTTTAATGTGTAATGTGGTGTTGTTGAATTATACCGGACATGTTTTTAATGTGTACTGTGGTGTTGTTGAATTACCCTGGACATAATGTAATGTGTAATGTGGTGTTGTTGAATTACACCAGACATGTTTTTAATGTGTAATGTTGTGTTGTTTAAGGTACCTGGTCCACCACACATATGCGGCAAACACATTTAACAACACAAAGATGGAGGACATTGGCGATGCATTTCATTCAATGAATCATGCCGAACGGATGATGAAAAAGATGGAAGAATATGTGAGAAAACATTCTCTTTGTGACGTTGTGTTAGTTGCTGGGCAACGCCGTATTCCTGCTCACAGATTAGTGCTCAGTGCTGCATCGGACTATTTTGCGGCAATGTTTACAAATGATGTACGTGAAGCGTCAATGGAAGAAGTTAAAATAAAAGAAGTAGATCCTGATGCATTAGCTGCTGTTGTTAATTTTGCTTACACAGGTGAGGTCCCTATATAACTATTCTTCATTTTTCAACATTATTTTCTTATTTTGTCTATTTAGTTACTGATGAACCTTAAATGCTATGTATTATGATAACATGTTTTATAGTTTATTTTACTAGTAGGCCCTTATAAACACTGATAAAAGTGCTTACACAGGTGAGCATTGCACAGAAATTTCATGTTTTTCTCCAAGTTTCAGTAATCCAATCTTTGGCATTCTTTACTGTGAGAGATTGTTTTAATGTGAGAGAGAGTTTTTGGCTGGTAAAACTAATATCAGTGGCGAGTTGATCATTGATGAACTGGCAGCAAATACACCACCACTTTCTCTACCAGTTTCTGTTACTCTTTTCTGGCAACCCTCATGTCTGTAATTATGTCTCAGTGTTAAACCACAACCTTTTCACCTTTTCCTTTCACCTCATTCGATATGATTGATGTGATAATATTTTTCTGAAGAAGTTTGGGTGTTGTCATATCAGACTGTCTCTTTTACAAGCCCAACACCTTAACAAATTTTGTTTGGGTAAGGATTGTTTCTCAGATTAAAAATTATAGAAATCAGTTACAATGAGGGCCAATACTAGACCAGAATATTTGTCCTGGCAGTAATTGTGGTGATGTTGTCCCTTTGCTAAATTTCCACAGAACAGTTATTTAAGAGCTGGATATCACTATCTGTGCTGACATTGTGTAAAAAGAAATTGCAGTACATTCTATATCTTTGGCACTTCTGAGAAAAATTGATCTGTTTTAACTTATGTTTTAAAAGAAATGGCAGGTTACATGATCATACACAAAAGTAAAAGCCTTACAAGTGATATACAAGTCATAATTATTAGGTAGTTTTTCAAATTTTAAAATTTCTCAAATTTCCCAAAATGCTTGGTATTTTTCTCAATTTATGCCAATATAGCTGGAAAGACCCTGTCTTACACTGTAGGGGGTGTGGTGTAAAAATGACATCTTTGGGCATTAAAAATATGTCTCAAACCATTTGAACTGATTGATTCTTTTCAAAGATCAATATTAAGCAATACTTTAAGACAAGTCCCCAAAAATAACTTAATTTCTTTAAAATTTACCTGTTTGTTTCCTGTAAATATTGATTTGCAAAAGTACAGAAACATTAAAACAGACCTCATCATTTTGTAAGAATAGCATGTGTTGCTTTAAATGATAAGAATAGGAGCTTATAATGTAATCTAAGGGTTGAATGTAGCTTGAAGGAATATATCTTTGTACAAAATTTGATTTTAATATTTAATGAGACAGCCTATATGAGGGTGGTACAGTGACGCAAGTACTTTTACTTTGTGTTAATGCAAGCAAACTTTAATAATGTTACAAGTTGTATATACAGATCTCTTATTAGGTTACTTGCTCTCCCTCATTCTGGAAAGATCAGATAATTGATTACAGACAGAAAGCCTAGAAACTAAAAGTTAACATGTATAAATAGTGGTGTATTAAGCAATGATGTTAAACTAAACCAAAAACAATAGTTCAGATGCTTTGGCATATTAATTTAGTGAAAAATCAAATGCATGAAAGCATTGTCATCTTATAAATAGATGCATTAATAAACTACCATTCTGTAAACATGGTCAGATGCATTAATAAACTACCATGCTGTAAACATGTTTAGATGCATTGATAAATTACCATGGTGTAAACATGTTCAGGTGCATTGATAAACTACCATTCTGTTAACATATTCAGATGCTTATTAAACTACCATTCTGTAAACATGTTCAAATGCATTGATAAACTACCATTATTTTAACATGTTCACATGCATTGATAAACTACCATTCTGTAAACATGTTCAGATGCATTAATAATTACCATGATGTAAACATGTTCAGATGCATTGATAAACTACCATTCTGTAAACATGATAAAGATGCATTGATAAATTACCATGCTGTAAACATGTTAAGATGCATTGATAAACTACCATGCTGTAAACATGTTCAGATGCATTGATAAACTACCATGCTGTAAACATGTTAAGATGCATTGATAAACTACCATTCTGTAAACATGTTAAGATGCATTGATAAATTACCATGCTGTAAACATGTTAAGATGCATTGATAAATTACCATGCTGTAAACATGTTCAGATGCATTGATAAACTACCATTCTGTAAACATGTTCAGATGCATTGATAAACTACCATTCTGTAAACATGTTCAGATGCATTAATAAACTACCATTCTGTAAACATGTTCAGATGCATTAATAAACTACCATGCTGTAAACATGTTCAGATGCAATGATAAATTACCATGGTGTAAACATGTTCAGATGCATTGATAAACTACCATTCTGTAAACATGTTCAGATGCTTTAATTAATTACCATTCTGTAAACATGTTCAAATAAACATGATGCATTAATAAATTAGCATTCTATAAACATGTTCAGATGCTTTAATAAATTACCATGCTGTAAACATGTTTAGATGCTTTTTTACACAAATGTTTGTCACTATAGCAAAATGTTAATTTTTGTGCCTGAAGCAGCAGATGGACCTTCATTGTGCATTGAATACAGACAGACAGACGTGTTCACATGCAATGATAATTCACCATAATGATGCATATTTTACATGGATATCTTACATACTTTGTTAATTTTCTATTGGTTGGAAACACAAATAAAGTACACTGAAGATAAAACGAAATTATTATTTTGTTTGCAAAGATGTTAAGTTAATTATGATAAATGATGTTTACTTTGTGAGATTTCACATTAATTTTATAAAAAGGAAATATAACCATAACATCATTTTAATTGTTTATTTAATGATGATTAAGCCTATCTCATTATCTCTTTATAAAAATAAAAGGATTTTATTATTTGCATTAAAAATGATTAGGAATGATTAGTTGCTTTTAGATGATGAATGAGTCTGAACCTTCGGTTATTCTAAAGAGTTATGTTTTTTTCCTATCTAATTCTACATCACA
This sequence comes from Ruditapes philippinarum, assembly GCF_026571515.1. NCBI lineage: Eukaryota > Metazoa > Mollusca > Bivalvia > Venerida > Veneridae > Ruditapes > Ruditapes philippinarum. Next base: position 217,509 of record NW_026857033.1, on the reverse strand, counting down.
CCATCACTTTACTTGTTTTTACTCTTTATATTACTATTATGATATTTTCTTTAATTTCTACATTCAGTTATTTTTATTTTGTCTGTTAAAATTATAAAGCACACTAGTTAAAGGGACTCGACTGAGCTCCTTTTAAGGCCTAAAAGTATAAAATTTGAAAATCTTACAAAACAATTAATATCAATTGAATCTTTTAAAATGGAAAAATTCTGCAAAGGAAAACAAAATAATATTCACAGATCAATTTTTTGTGCGATTCTTAGCCAAATTTGAGTGAAAAGCATTGCAGAACTCTTCATTTTTATTTTTTTTTTTTTTTAAAAATGTTGTGGGGAAATGACCTTAAAATTTGCAAACAAGTTGCTGGTCCAAACCATCGTCAAATTGTACATAAATCTCGGAAAAAAAATTTCCAGTGACATCACATCAAAAGTCATAGTGAAGTCCTTTTAATTTCACATTGTATTTGCTTAAATTTAAATGTGACTGGATCCATGATTCACAGTGATTTTTTTAAACACATGAAAATGTCATACTTTCACTTACTTGACATTTTGTAAAGGATACTGATTTACTGACTGTATTTGTTTCATTTGTAAAACATAATTCAACCGCAAGTTTTCCATGTTACAAATGGAAGGGAATCAATTTGCTTAATTAGATTTTTAATGAAGTAATGCAATTCTTTAGTAGCATGCACTTTCTGAAGTGGGGTCTATGGAGAATAAAGTATGAAAGGTTGCATGTTGTTTGCCTAAATTTTCCATTTCATAAATGTAAACAATAATAACTAAAGAGAAAACATTGTTCATTTTCTGTATTGGTAGCAATTTATTCCCCCATGGTCATATTTGTTTCATGTCATCGACTAACTTGTACCCATCATGCATTTTTCATGAGTTTGACAAGAAGTAAAAAAAAAACCGGACATTCAAACAATGAGAACAATAGAAAAATAGAAAATACTAGAAAACAGTAGCAGACGTTCAATCTATTAAAAAAGTACAGAATCAATAGAACAACAATAAAGTTTACGTGTGCCATGCGCTTGCATGACCATGGTCCTACTTTGTATTGTGTACACTTTTTTACCAGAATATCAAATTATAGATTTACTGTCAATTATTGAAATGAAATGCACTGTTCTGGAAATGGTAAAACTGAAATAATTACAAAAAGCTTTTTCATTGAGGGCCAATGCTCTGAATAAATCAAATAGAATACAATATGTTTTAGTGGGTTGATGCATTTAATTTCAATTAAAGCTTTATTTAGGGCCTGTTTCATCAAAGAGGATTGATTACTGTTTCAATTAACAAGTGGAAATTGGAGACCACAATGTTGGTATAGATGCATTTTAATGTGCTTGTAACTGATTTGAAATATTTAGTGGTGTCATGCCTGTCAGAAATCATTGTCTCTATCTAGGTTGATTTAGAAGCTTGGGTCCAATTAAATCAGCAGTTTTGTTCAAAATGACATTATAATTTAATTAAAAACATTGAGCAGAAACTTTGTACTGGATTTTATAGAAACATTGCAGTGATATGTTGACATGTAGTTATACATATGAGGAACATATATGTATTCTGCTGAAACAATACTGAGTAATAGCCCTTTATATGCTATTCATCTTTTCATGTCTTGTTCAGAAACTTTTAATGAATTTAACTAGAGCAGAGAACAAGATTGCGGCATCTGAAATTCTCTATGTTCTTCAGGATGAAGTTTTTTAGTTTCAGTTATGTCCCTTGCTTTGAGATCTTGATTAAACAATTTGCATGTTGACATATCATATGGTTACAAAACAAGTTTTAAATTAGTTTACCTGCTTCATTTTACAAAAGTTACCTAGTGATAAGTCAAATCAAACCATCATAGATTATTATCCAGAACTTCCCTGGATGCAACAATTTTTTACTGTTATAAAGTTTCGCATTGAACTTGACTGTCCACTATGTTCACTGCATTTCAGTTATGTGTAAAATATTGTCTGTACCCCGGGATTAGATGAAGAAAAAAAACACATTAGCTTAGTACTGAATTAAGTATCTCTTTTTCCTGATGTTTCATTTAATGCTGTTGCATTTGTGTTAAATACTGAAAAATACTTTCTACAATAATTACCACAAAACCTTTTAGATCCTGCTTGTATATAGTGTGTGGGCTGGTCTAATGTTCCTTTGACTTCAAGACATTCCTTAACAGAAATTTCACATGTCAATTATCTCTGTTGGGGATAATTGCAATAAACCTGTAGGGCAGAATATGTTTATACTTTAAACTTTTATTGTAGGGAATTATAGTACCCCTCCCACATTACTTCTAGGCACCAGATAACCTAAATTTTTTACAGCTTGTACTAACACAGGACATCAAATGTTTGCTCAAATACCAACGCCATGTGTCAAACATTCTGACATGTATTTATAAATATGTTTGTAATTTTAACATTGTATGTGGTATAATACATAACAGTTCTCTTAACTTCTTGAATTACTTAGATACACTTGTCCAGCTAGCAGTTTTAAGATTAATGTTTCATCTGATGAAAGTCTAGACCAATAACTTATATGCAAAATTTCAGATCATTCATTCACTTCGTTTTTCCAGAATACATGTAATTATATATTCTTAGAAAAATGATCTGAAGTTGAAAAGCGTTTTCACTCAAATCTGAGGCCGAAAATAGGAAAAATTTGATTTCCTCTGACTATATTCCTTAATTATATTCTGCATGTCTTGCTGTTTTAAATGCCCCAGCTGATCTATATAAGAAAAAGTAAAAGTATGTTTTTAGACTTTGGACCTCAGCTGAGTTCCTTTAATGTCCATTATAAACTTTGGTGATACTGAAAATATATATCATGACAAAAAGTTATTAAAGCCAACAATATATTTAAGTTTATTTATACTGGACAGATATGCAAATTGGCCTGGCTCTATGTTACTGGCACCTTCAGTTCAAAGTGCTAGTGTGTGAGAGAACAAGAGACTGACCAGGTTCATCTAATTCAATTTTTAGAGCTTCTTTGACTTTCAATTTGTCAATGAAATGATTTTTACTAAGTTCTGAGTTCAGCTTTAATTGGTTTAGGGAAAATTACAATTCTGGAACCTTTGTTCATCATACATGGACAACATAGTAGTACATGTACATATATTTTTAAAAGGATTGAAAAGATTTTTTAAAAAATCACTTATAGCAGATAACTGCAAAAGTTAAGATGGTATCACCCAATTTGTGTCATAAATTTGTGTCAATTATTATTCTCTTTAATCATGCAAAGTATAAGAGAATTCTCTGTGCTAGTTTAAATCTTCCTTCTTTGCCTTTCTCCTGGAAACTTCTCCAAATGAATTGTGATACGGTACCAGGTACCTATTAAATGAAAAAATAAGTCAATAAGATTTGTTCTATTAATTAATTGATCATATTCGGTAGACCATAAATTTATGTGCAAGATAAAAACTGTTATCTCAGTGTGAATAAGTCACTATAATCCTTGAACTTGTTATTTTGTTGACTTGAGCAGTCTATGATTAGTTTTATTGATTTAAAGATCAATATACAAAAACTGAGCAGACCCAGGATGTGTGCACAGTGGCATGACTTTAAAACTTCTGATATGAAACATTTATTATTTGAACTTTTGTCTGGTTAGCTCAATTGGTAGAGCATTAGACTGTAAATGGGGGGACCCAGGTTCGATACCTGGACAGTGCTGGTCACTCTTGTTATCGTTGATCATAAAATTCTTTCTACAGTCTTTAGCACTGTACCTCTGATCTGGCCTGAAGGCCTTAAATATCACCCACCACCAAGTACTGCCAGACTACCCTGAGTTAGCTCAAAAGGTACAGTGTTGGACTATAAATCAGGCAACCCTGGTTCGATTCCCAGATGGTGCAGGTCACTTTCATGAAATAATTTCTATGGTCATTCGCTCTGTACTTCTGCTCTGGCAAGGTGAAAGTGAAAGCAAGCAGCAAGCACTACCAAGTACTGCCATAATTTCCAACTCTACAGATAACTTAATTTCAAACACATGATGTTAATACATGTAAATACAGGTTGAAGTTATTATTTGTAAATAAGTCTCAGTAAAGATTTAATTGTTTTGTTTAATATGATACATCACATGTTAAGGTATCCAGTAAAATATTTTTTATGTTTCCGTGGTATTATAGTCTACATGGTTACCAGATGTTATAATATCTTTAAAATGGTAATAAGAGGCTTGATGGTTTATTATATGTCATGTTTTAATATGAAAAGTTTCCGTTCCTGGTTTAAAGTTCAAATAATAACTGTCTCATAAAAATCTGTAATATATATATGATATATTACATTGTTACCATGGTTTCCATCTTATATATCCAGAATTTTACTCCCTCCGTTTTAATGTAAACAGCTAATGATTTTAAGAAAAAGTATTTTTTTACAAAAAAAAAATAGCTAGGAACGTATTTTATGGGCTCAACAAATGGGCTTTGCAAAGCCTTTTGTCAAGTTATTGGAGAATGCATTTTCATTGCCAGCAATGAAACCTGAAATATAATCTCTGTGTTAAAATGTTTATAACATTCATAAATAGTATTGTTTTGTCTGAGAATTTGCCTGCAAGCAGGAAGATAATATTCTCATTTCACATGGTAAGCTTAAAAATATGATATATATTAATATAAACAAATACATTTCTGAAAGCCATTCATATAGTCTGCGAATTTATGATTAGCAAAAAAAACACCAAGTGAGTGTCAGGGTAGTGAATGAATATCTGGAGGATCAGAGAACTTGGTTAATTTTATGTTTTCACCTTTTAACTGAACCAATTAAGCTAATTTCTTGCACACAGTCATGTTTTCCTCCTATTTTATTACATACAGCTGGGTAAAGATGAAGAGAGAAAACTAAATAAAATATGGATGATTTTTATCACATGTTTATTACTTAAAGCATATGTGAGTTGAAAATGTTATGTTAAAATCTTAGGATTTTAGGTTATACAATATATACCAAACAATAAAGAGTATTCAAGCATTTATTTTTATATATAAGCATTTATTTTTATATATACGCACATGTATATGAGCATCAAAAATACTTGAAGTAGACAATATTGTAAATGAACAACTTAAAAAATCACAATTAGTTTATACAAATTTATTCTAGTTCGATAGTGTTGGAAGCAATAAGTTTATTGATGGGGTTTGAACACAGTCGCGGATGCAGCCATCCTTAGATTACTAGTCTGAGTGTTAACCACTCAGCCAGACCGCCACACAAAAATCACATTTTAAATACTTCAATTCCAAAAAACAGTCAATATGTGATAATATGATATGTTAACATACAGCAATTATGATAGCTTTTCAAAAAAACAACAGTTCAAATATTGCTAACAAAAGAAAGTCAAAAAAAATGTGTGTTAGAACTAATCCTATAAAATGTGCAAAATATAATTTATGAACTATGTTATCATTTCTCTTTTCAGGCTCAATAGAACTCCGAGAAGATACAGTTGAGAATCTGCTGTCGACAGCATGTATGTTACAGCTGTCAGAAGTTGTAGAGGCTTGCTGTAATTTCCTTATGAAACAGCTTCATCCGTCTAACTGTATAGGTATCCGACAGTTTGCTGACGCTCAGGGATGCTGTGATCTTTACAAAGTTGCTAATAACTATGTTATGGTAAGACAAAAGTGTATTGTGAACATTGTGACCAATTATAGATATTGCACAACAGCAAAATGGATATTGCAGAGTAAAACTGTTATTGCCTGTATTGGAAATATTGCACAAGAGCTCTTATATTACTTATATTACATGGAAACGCAGCTATTGCACCTTATTTCACATATCTTTGGTTCAGTTACAAAAATGCATGTATTGCACAGTAATGCAAAAATTGTTTGGTAATATGATATTGCAGAGGTGTATCATACAGTTATTGCCAGCATTGCAGGTGTGTGCACAAAATTACTTTTATTGCACAGTGATGCTTTCATTGCACAGTAATGCTGTCATTGCACAGTAATGCTGTCATTGCAAAGTATTGGGGGATATTACACTGTGATACAGTTTCTGAACAGTATTGCAGATATTGCATAATAATTTAGACAATGTAGAGATTTTCATAAAACAATTGAGATTTCATTTATTGTGATGATCGTGAACTTGAGGACCCCAGATTAGATTAAACCTTATCACTTTTATTTTCATATAATCTTGGTACACTTTGAACTTTGCAAGGCCAAAGAAAAGATAAATTAACTTGACCATATGTTTCATTTCATATGGAGGAAAATCAGATCACCAGATTTTTTTTCATTTTATTATATCCTCATTGAATTATTAGCAACTAACAGATATCACTTCACTTAACTCTGGTGTAAAAGATATGTACGGTAATACTATAAATGTTTTTTTTATCAACTACATTGTACTTGAAAAATACTGTTAAGTGTGTATTTTTTCCCCATCTATTTTGATATTTTCTTTAGAAAGGTAATGGATTATATCATTTGTGTATGTGATGTAAGTGACAGAACTACATGAGTCATATCTTAGAATTAGTATAATCATAATCTCTCCTTATTGTTTATCTTTCTTAAAAAAATATTAACAGATATGGTATACAAGTGTCAGTGAAATGTGTGGATGTTTAGACAGGAAGCAAATATGTAATAAAAACCTTAGCCTAAAAATGACTATTTGAACTGATATTGAGATCAGATGATATACAACTTGATTATCAACTTGATATTGATTTCTTATTTTTAAAAATTGATTTCTATTTATAGTGATTTAGAAAGTTTTAGTGAAAGGGTGAACATTTAGGATTTTAGTTAAAAAATGTGTTGTTTCTCAAGTTTTGACTTCTGTTTATAGGAAAGGTTTGGAGAGGTGATGAACACCCAGGAATTTCTTATTCTGCCACCAGATGAGGTAGCTAAGCTTCTATCCAGTGATGATCTCAATATACAGAGTGAGGAGATAATTTACTCAGCGCTAGTAATGTGGATCAATCATGATATTAACAACAGGAAGAAATACCTCGCTAAACTCATGTCGCATATCAGACTTCCACTAATGTCTCCACAGGTATGTACCTCTATAAACTTAAAACATATCAGACTTTCTCTAATGTCTTCGCAGGTATGTACCTCTATAAACTCATGTCACATATCTCACTTCCTCTAATGTCTCCACAGGTATGTACCTCTATAAACTCATGTCACATATCTCACTTCCTCTAATGTCTCCGCAGGTATGTACCTCTATAAACTCATGTCACATATCTCACTTCCTCTAATGTCTCCGCAGGTATGTATCTATAAACTCATGTCGCATATCTCACTTCCACTAATGTCTCCACAGGCATGTACCTCTATAAACTTAAAACATATCAGACTTTCTCTAATGTTGCAGAAGGACTGGTATATACCAACTCGTGTCGAATATCAGACCTATCTCTAAAATCTCCACAGGACTGGTATGTACCAACTCATGTTGAATATCAGACTTCCTCTAATGTCTCTGTAAGACTGGTATGTACCAACTCATGTTGAATATTGGACTTCCTTTAATGTCTCTGTAAGACTGGTATGTACCAACTCATGTTGAATATCAGACTTCCTCTAATGTCTCTGTAAGACTGGTATGTACCAACTCATGTCGAATATCAGACTTTCTCTAATGTCTCTGTAAGACTGGTATGTACCAACTCATGTCGAATATCAGACTTTCTCTAATGTCTCCACAGGACTGGTATGTACCAACTCATGTAGGATATCAGACTTCCTCTAATGTCTCTGTAAGACTGGTATGTACCAACTCATGTCGAATATCAGACTTTCTCTAATGTCTCCACAGGACTGGTATGTACCAACTCATGTAGGATATCAGACTTCGTCTAATGTCTCTGTAAGACTGGTATGTACCAACTCATGTCGAATATCAGACTTCCTCTAATGTCTCCAAAAGATTAGTATGTACCAACTCATGTCGAATATCAGACTTTCTCTAATGTCTCTGTAAGACTGGTATGTACCAACTCATGTCGAATATCAGACTTTCTCTAATGTCTCCACAGGACTGGTATGTACCAACTCATGTCGAATATCAGACTTATCAGCTTCTAGACCTGGTAAGATTCATATTTGCCATTGTGGAAGAGTTGCACATCTCTTTAAATCATAATGCCTCTTTAAAAAATTAGATTTGTTCATAAGTCACCAAGCAGAGTTTTCGAAACTTTTTTATTGTACTATTGGGCTGCGAGTAATATCTGTATTTACACTTTTTTTTCACCATGTGGCTCTGAAAGTATCAATTGAAACCATACCAAGTCTCTTGTGTTTTAACGTAAAGCTTGTATTTTAAGAGCTTCATGAGATATATAACCTCTTAGTGGTTTTTTTCTCAAGTTTAACAATCATGATATACTTTTCTGAATAAGTTGCAAATCATCTCGTTTAAGTATCTCAATATACTTGCTTAGGTTGTGCCTCGCTCAAAATTTTGAACACTATTTGGGAAAATTATTACTAAGAGGGAAGTTCAGTTTAATGAAAATGATGTGAAATTTGTTGAAAATTGGCTAAGAAAGAAGTTCCCCTTCCTTATTGTTATTTCACTTTCTATCCTGAATATTTGAATATGAAAACTTAAGGAATATATCCTAGAATTGATCATATAGCATAGGTTTTTCTCTGTGTGACTTGCCTATCTGTCACATACAATTTGCCATCATTCATTCCAACACCCATCCCTTATTGTTCACTTATATGAAATTCTCATCAAAGTAATTTATAGTACATTGAAAATTTTAAATCAGATTATATTGGAAGGCCGCTAGTTTAATTTAACTTTAATATGTACTTCTCATTTTATGTGATGTGGAACATATTGTTGTGATTTGATATTTATTTCATGCTTTCCAGTGTTTTATTGTAATATATCAGATGATTATATTCTGATAAACCACTAGTGAAATTTATAAAATATAATTTTCACTGTAGCCGGACTATATCTGAATGCGGATGAAAAGAAAATCATAACTAAATGGAATAACACGCAGAAATAAATGCCGTCATACGTAAATTTTGCTTCTTTAGGAAAAGAAAGTCGATGTCATCATACATCATGTTAAAAATGTAACAAAATTAGAGAAATTTAGCAGAACTATATTTCAAAATTGATGATGTGACGTCATGATGTGATGACGTCACAAAGGAGAATGCGCGACGTTACGCGGCAAAATCAGTAAAAAATACTTAAAATCACTTAAAAAGCATGAAATAAAAAGAAAATTTATTTGTTTTACATATAAGATTTAAATATATTTCATTCGTGAACACCAGCTATTATATATTCACTCGTGGCTACGCCACTCGTGAAAATATCGCATCTGGTGTTCACTCAGTGAAATTATATTTCGATCTTACATGCAAAACAAACAAATATCCTCTATATATTTTTGGCATCATCAAAAAAATGACAAAAACCATGTATGTTTTTGTTAAGGTTCATTTTTGTTCAGTTTTCCTCTGACCAAAGTTAAGAATAGAGAGAAGTGATTACTGAAACCTCATGTATGTAGTTGTGTGACTAATATAGTCACTGTTTCCCTTCACAGTTTGTCTCCTTACCTCTGATATATAGAACCAATATGATCATTTTTTATAGGTAATTGCTTATATCATAAATATTTTATGAGACAGTTGCTATATTATGTTTATTTTATTGGTTCTGCTTGTAATATCTTGTGTTTTTGTCATTTAGAGTAGGGGAATTTTTATTCAGATCTATGATTGTTAATTACATTGGTGTCAACTTAGAATTGTGTTGGACTTGATAATTGGCTTTATTTATTTGTAGTTTTTGTACAATCAATGTTTAGGGTCATAAAATTTTCTTCAGTGTTTGATTACAAAAAGTAAAGATTTTTAAAATCAAATACAATTTATGTGTAATCAGACTTTGATTTAGATTGGTACTTGGCTTTATCAATTTTGTTGTTTATTGTTTACAGTCAGTTTTTTTTTTTCCAGACTGTGCCTGAAGTCATTTTTTCATCAATTAGATAAAATCAGATCATGTTAAGACTTTTTCTAAATTTCTCTTAAATCATAAATGTAGATATTAACTTCCTAAAAAGAGTCAAAGATCAACTTGAAGTGAATTCCAGAGACCTTCCCTAAGGAACGATGACACATCTAACTTGGTCTATTGATATAGGATATAATGACAAAAAAACAAAAACAAAACAAAACAAACCAGAATGGTCTGTAGATGACACATATGACAACAGTGTGTCTCTTCACATTATAATCTTCTCCTAGTACTAGAATATACAAATGTATTCCAGAACTGTTTAGATATTTGAGATTTTCTTAATATTGTATGATTATAGACAGAATGACAGTGGTTTGAGAAATATCTCTCCAGATTCCCATTGTTAAAGATACATCATTCTCCCTTGATAGACCTATAATAAAAACATTCCCACTGTGTAATCCAGCGTGGAAAATGAGATTTCCTCAAATTAATTGACAGAAAGTATTGTTTTAATACAATGTGGAGAAAATGTTCGGGGTTTGATCAATAGTAATTGGATAGTGTTCTTGAATTGTTGCCGTTTATTGCACCAAATCTCAGCTTTCTTGTTAGCTCCCTGGAGACTATGTTGCTTTCATTAATACAGTAAATAGTTCTGAATGTTTACTTACATACTTCTAAATAAATATACAGTACATATAGGGAATATAGTTCCAGTTTCAACAGCCTTCTTAAAGTGTGATTTTTATGCCCCCGCCATGTAATGGCTGGGGCATAATAGTGTTACCCTGTTGGGCTGTTCCGTCATTCCGTCCTTCCGTCATTCTGTCATTCCGTCATCATCAGTTTCCGTTCAACTCAAATTTGACATATGGATATGTCATGAGAAAATACAGGTCAAGTTCGAATTTGGTCATGGTTCGATGATTTTTGGCAGAGTTATGCCCCTTTTACTTTGAAAATAATATAACATTTCAGTTTCCGTTCATTATCTCCCCAACGGTACAACACATTCAATTCAAACTTGACATATGGATATGTCATGAGAAAATACAGGTCAAGTTCGAATTTGGTCATGGTTCGATGATTTTTGGCAGAGTTATGCCCCTTTTACTTTGAAAATAATATGAAATTTTCAGTTTCCGTTCATTATCTCCCCAACGGTACAACACATTCAACTCAAACTTGACATATGGATACGTCATGAAAAAATACAGGTCAAGTTCGAATTTGGTCATGGTTCGATGATTTTTGGCACAGTTATGCCCCTTTTACTTTGAAAACAATATGAAATTATCAGTTTCCGTTCATTATCTCCCCAACGGTACAACACATTTAACTCAAACTTGACATATGGATATGTCATAAGAAAATACAGGTCAAGTTCGAATTTGGTCATGGTTCGATGATTTTTGGCAGAGTTATGCCCCTTTCACTTTGAAAGTAATATGAAATTTTCAGTTTCCGTTTATTATCTCCCCAATGGTACAACACATTCAACTCAAATTTGACATATGGATATGTTTTTGGAATGCCCAGGCCAAGTTGGAGTTTAGTCATGGTTCAATGATTTTTGGCAGAGTAATGCCCCTTTCACTTTGAAAATAATATGAAATTTACAGTTTCTGTTCATTATCTACCCAACAGTGTTACATATTCAACTTAAATTTGACATATGGATATGTCAAAGGAATGGGCAGGTCAAGTTGGAATTTGGTCATGGTTTGATGATTTTTTGGCAGAGTTATGTCCCTTTCACTTTGAAAATAATATAGATACATCTTAGGAATAAGCAGTTTAAGTTTGAATTTGGTTGTGGTTCAATGATTTTAGGCAAACTTATCTTTCCTGAATGTTGGAAAAATTTTGAACTTTCAGTTTCAGCACTCATACTTTAAAGTTACATTTAATAAATTTCATAAAAACAGAAATAACGACATTTCATTAATAAATTGGGTTTCATATCGAATCCAGATCTTATTTTGGTGTCCAGACTACCAAAAGGAGTTTTATTGGCAAACAAATGTGCAACCTCATTGTGGCGAATTCGGAAGTACAATTTCTGTTTGCATAAGAAACTCCGCCTTCTAATCATCCGTACATCAATGTTAAATCAACAAACATGCCTATAAGTAGTAGTCCTAATTTAACGGTATATTTCCGCATTGTAACGGATATTTTCATACAAATTTAATCTTTTTTATGTGATGATAACTTTTTCTGAACCCCATGCCTAATGCACCGTGAAGCTTAAACTGTTAAAGTGTGTTTGCACAAGAAAATTTTATATTTGCTGTGTTCCGGATAGCAACGATAATACCGTGACATAGCGCATACACGAGCTGATTATAGTCTTCGTTTGCATGTTAAAATTCGTATACGTACTTTAGTGTTACCGTGGGGTTTTCCATTTAAAATCCTTATTTATGAACAATATTTGATGAGATTTATAACGATACTGTTAAAAAGGTTAATGAAACTGTAGAATGCTTGGGTTTTAGGCCGACGGCAAATATATTTTTACATATTTATTTAATGTTACTTTAAGCCATTATTTTGGCTACAAATATGCAATATGCTATTTTTAAAAGGTTAAGACTGAATAATTTCAGTGCCTTGAACATTGTATGAAAATGGTTTGCGTTAACATTGAAAAGTTTTAAGGGCTTTGAACTTAAAATGAAAAAAATAATTAATGCACCATCTGAAATTTTGGCTGCATGTGGGGGCATCCGTGGCATGATGACACATTTCTAGTTTTCTTATTATTCAATTTTGATTTCAAAAAAAGAAATAATTTTGGAAATTTGTTATAAAAATTAGGTAAAGAATGTCCTGTGCAGTCGTATTAAAATGTGATGAAGTCCAGGAGAATAAATCACTTAGTGAAAACTTGTCGCCTTCAAGAAAGCTGTTTCAAGTTTGTGAACAATTTTAGTGCAAAAAAACTTTTTTCATAGACCACTCAAGTACCAAAGACCATTGACGGGTTAACTGTTACTTAAAATTCAAAAGAATTGTCTGGAATTACAACGCAAAAAGATTCCCCAATAAATTATATGTAATATTAAAACTTGCAAAAAGATAACAAGCTTTTGAGTTGTTAATTTTGTTGTTGTAAAAAATGTTAATAAGATTCATGCTCCATTATAATTACACATACTTGAAATCCTTATACAATTTTGACATCAATGTTTAGTTTGTTAAAACTAGAATTATACATAAAAAAAAATGAAATAACTGTCTCACATTAACAAGTGTTTATTATATATTCATAAGAAGGTGTCAAATTTCTCAAGTTGTTTTTGCACTTTGTTGACATTATAGTTTATAACTTGAGTCTGTAATGTTAAATATTTTGTCCTAGTATTGTATATTTTGTAAACAAAGTATGAAGTATCAGAGGAGATCAAGATTTATTTAGAAACATAAACACTTTATTTATCTAGTCATAGAGAGTCTGTAATGTTAAATATTTTGTCCTAGTATTGTATATTTTGTAAACAAAGTATCAGGTATCAGGGGAGATGGAGATTTATTTAGAAACATAAACACTTTATTTTTCTAGTCATAGAGAGTCTGTAAGATGTATGTTTTAAGTTGTTTGTTATTATATAAAAACATTCTTAGATTCATATATGTATATAGAAATACTGAAAGACTTAAGAATATTTTTAACTAGCCATTTAAATATTTGTAAAAGACACATTGATTTAAGCTTTTTTTTTTATGAATTTTCAATGCCCTCCCCCATTATATAATAGAGGAGTCTGACCTTTTTTTTGTCTTTGCAACAGTTTAAAGATATCAGTATTTGCTTTAAGATCTTAAAGATAATTATAATCTGCTTAAATGTGATATTTAAAATACTGATAATTGCTTCACATGATAATTGATTCACAGTCTCTATTTACATGTAAAATAAACATCTTTTCAGTTTTGAGTACACAAAAGGAAAATAAATTACTCTATACACTTTTGATAAACACAGTATGAATACATATGACAATGGACCAAAATTAACTTGGCCAATAAAAGGAACTTCAGCTTCCCAAAATTAGCTTCTGCATTTTCTTATACAAATAAGGCATATTCAAGTAAAATATTTCCTAGATTTCAGTTATTTTCTGCAATACCAAAGATGAGCATAGTATAAAATGCAGCCTTCTTTAGTTTGCCCTGCCCTCTGAACATCTGTATATTATTTAATTAGAGAAGCCTGTTGTGTTACATTACAGAAGCCATATATATATTAAACAAATAATTTGTCAGAGTTAAGGAATAAGTCTGTAACCCCTGATAGCAATATATCAGCTGCTTAAAACACTTGTTAATGTTATCAGATACCTTATAACATGTCTCTTTATAAACTCTCTAATTTAATTACATTGTATAAACATGGCTTCTTCTTTAGATACTAATATTCAGTACATGTAATAGTGTAAGAAAAGTGTAAGATACTGGTAACTTGTATACAGTACTTCAAAGGAAAATCTATCAATATATTTTTTTTTCATTGTAAAAAAACAAAACACATTAATGTTCATTGTATGTACTGGTTTCACTAATGAAAGTTTACTTATTTAACCCATGGTTCTTTATGAAACCATCATCAAAGGTCTTTGTACTAGGTAATAGAAACTGAAACAGAAATGAGATTTTAATAGTGCACATGTTGATGTATATAACGAGGGTTGAGCGCAAAACTACAGTAACTTATATAACATAAAGAAGGACTTACAACAGTTTTGCATCAACCCTCAATAAGGACCTCTTAGGTTTCACAAGAACAATGCAGAGGTTGACTGAGTATATTTTAATTAGTAATTTAGAAAACATTTTAATAAACAGGGTAATGGAGGATTGTTATGGGCATATAATATTGATCAGATATGAAAATAACATTCAGATCCTAAAATACAAAAAAAAACAAAAAAAACTAAAAAACCACATTCAATTCCTTGCAATGTGTTTGTAAATTTTATCTTGGACTTAAGATGTCAATTTAAGTCCCAGATTTTATGTAAAAAAAAAAATGTACACAAAGTTGCACAAGAAAACTTACTTTGATAGGTTAATTTTTTTGTGTGAGTATTTTGATTGACTTACTATTTTGTTCTTGTTCACAGTTTATAGCCGACCATGTAGAGACGAATCCACTCTTCAAGGATAACAAAGACTGTCAGGGTTTGATTATGGAGGCTTTAAAATATCACCTACTACCTGAGAGAAGGTCATCATTCCAGAGTCCAAGGACCAAACCACGTAAATCCACTGTTGGTATGATGTTTGCAGTAGGTGGTATGGATAGTAATAAAGGTAAAATATTGACATTATGTCAGTAAACATTGTATTTTATAGACATTTTTGTAAACTTGTCTCTCTTTCTCTGTCTGTGAGCCTGGGTCCAAGGTTATTAATAAATTCTCTAAGCTTAAACTCAGATCTCGGGCATTTGATTGGTCAGAAACTTACGCAGAATGTACACTGACCAATGAAAGTGATAAGATTTGAGACAGAACTCAGAAAAAAAGTTTTGTCACCAGGTGGTTTGAGACAAAATATCTTAATCTGTTTGACTTCCACTGTATGTTACAGTGCATAACTTGGAGTAGTTTAACAGGTTAGAATATGTACAGAATCCAAACACTTGTGAAGGTAATTCCTTAATTATTTGTGAACTACTCTTTAAGAATATGTGGGCTAATTTTTAAAATGTCAGCCTCAGAAGGCAGTGATTGTGTTAAGCCCCCACTGGGGTCACACCATTTATCTTCCAGCCTTTGGGTTTATTGACACCCTTATTGGTTAGTTTCAGGAACTGGACTTGAATGGTTTAAATAAGCTCTAAGCATTTATCATAATTAAGCTATTAGTATAATTATTTATATAAACTAGATACTGTTGAAAATAGGCGAAATAAAAACTTACCAGAACATGAAAGAACTAGAAAGTCTCCAAATATGCTCAAGTTAAGTGCACTGTTTGAGATATATAAGCCTCATAAGATTGAAGTTTATTGCCTGTGTAATAATGCCTGGGAGAATGATACTTAGAGAATTGATTGAAGTGAAGATGACATCAAATTATAGTTGATGCTTCTTTCCCTAGACTTGACATTATTATAGACATTTATAGTGCACTTTTAGTTAATATGTCTAAGAGAATAACATAAGATAAATTTATTACGTATAAGTACAGTATTTTCGGTTCTGTGGTAATGTAAGTTCCCATTTTAGAATTCTAATGATACCAATATAATCCTGGTGTCTTTTGTCATGGTAGTCAGTTAATGTCAATATAATAGACAAAGGTTGCATAAAGATTGAATAAAGAGACCACCAAAGGTCTCGGAAATTAGAAAATTTCAGACTAATTTTGAATTTTCCAAGCGTGAGAAAAGTTTCTTTTGCATAATTTTCTTATGTTCAACTCATGCTATTGTGACAAAAATAATTTCCTTATATCGCTAGTATATCGCCAGGCCAGACTGCATATCTGACTTATTAGCTGTGTTACCTTTACATTATCATTTTTTATAAGAAAATGAGTCAAAATATTGTTTATGTAGATTGCCATTTAGAGTTAACCATCCATTTGTAGATTGTGATAAAGAGTTAACTATTTGTAGATGGCGTGATAGAGTTAAGCATTTGTCATATTTTCAGGTCCATCAACAATAGAGAAATATGACTTAAGGACCAACACTTGGACTCAGGTTGCTAATATGAATGGTCGACGATTACAGTTTGGTGTGGCAGTACTGGAGAATAAACTCTTCATAGTTGGAGGTAGAGAGGGTCTGAAGACACTAAATACTGTAGAATGTTATGATCTGAGAAAGAAAACGTGGACCCTCATGCCTCCAATGTCAACTCATAGACACGGATTGGGTAACAATTATTTTTAAAAAAATTTTCTTTTTTTTTAAAGCACAAATATAAGATTATTTATTGATGTTTTTTTTGTGATTTTCATTTCGTTATACAGTAAATTTGTATTCATTTTGTGAAAGACATTTTGTCTACAAGTCTAAAATAGATACAAAATAGATCTAAGATGCCAAAGACATAGGCAGTCGTTTTTGTAGCCTGTATATAAAGATAGATAATCTTTATTCAAGGGAGTGTTTTGTCTGTGATTAGACATTTGTTTTGTTGCTAGGTAATTTGTAGTGGAAATTGTTTTCTGAAAAATCTTCACAGAAAACTTGTGATGAATGATGAAAACAAAACAAAGAGATATTTAACATAAAACAATAGAGGTTCATTTGAAAATGCTGTAACAAACTAACTTACTTTTTTTGAGTTATGGCAATATTGCATTTAATCCTTGATATAATGTAGAATGAAGCTGCAGGGATATATTTAGGATATTTTCCCTGCATTATTTTATGATTTTATGCAGTAAAATAACTTTATTATCACATGGTATAGCAGTTTAGTATATTTAATGTTATATATTTTCTGTCTGGTATGTGCAAACTAACATTAATTGTCACATTGATGGCATCCTGTCTGTGATATAAATCATAACATATGATAGAACATAAAATCAAATTTTATGTGTGCATGTTGTCATGGATTTAGTAAATATTGTCATTTTTATTTGGAGACATATGGATCTCATCAGTTTAAGATAATGCACATATGTATCATGATTTATGTAGTCGAATATTGTTCCATTTCTCGTATTTTTTTTGGTGGCATCATTCTGTTGGGTCAATTTTACATATTAATGTAATATTAAAATATTTTAACATTGAAAAGTTAAGGCCTTTGTGCTTTCATAGCTCAGTATATATAACATTAGGTCTGCATCTCTTGGTTTTTGTGAATTTAAATCTATGGCACAGCATATGTTTTCCTGTGACAATATTATTAAAGACATTGGTACTATATTAAATGATTTATATGTTGAGAGGTTGGTAGGTAAAACATGTTTGTTCTGGTTCGGACATTAAACATTAGTTAACTTCAGACCAGTATATAACTGAAATACTTTTACATTTAGCCTTGACCTTAAAATAAATGAAACATTTATAATGTTCCTGTTTCAGTCATTTCATAAACAAACTCTTAATACATCTTCTATAATTTATGGCAATACATGTATGTGTAGAATTTTGATTTTATTATCATATATTAATAATAAAGTAACAAGGATGTTAAAAAATTCATGTAATGTTTGTAACCAAGACATCAATGAAAATGAATCCCATGTGAGTCACAAGTTAATTTCATAATTGTAATAACTGAACCTACTTAAAAAAACATATTTACAAAGTGTTGCCATGAGACATCAAAAATTAAATACTTTCACATGTGGTACAGAAGTTCAGACTTAAAAAGAAAAAATGCAGCTCAAGTATTTTTTCAATGCTAGTGAAGTTCTTTTGATTCTAGAAACAAAGTGAAATATCAGATATGAGCGATACAGTTCATTACTGGTGTATTTACAGGTGTAGGAGTGCTAGAGGGACCTATGTATGCTGTGGGTGGTCATGATGGTTGGTCATATCTAAATACAGTGGAGAGATGGGACCCACAGGCTAAACAGTGGAGTTATGTTGCCCCTATGTCAACCCCTAGAAGTACTGTAGGTGTGGCTGTCCTCTTTGGAAAGTAAGTCATGAAAATCTGATTTATCATGATTAGACAATACATGAGCCGCGTCACGACAAAACCAACATAATGGGTTTGCGACCAGCATGGATCCAGACCAGCCTGCGCATCTGCGCAGTCTGATCAGGATCCATGCTGTTCGCTTACAAACCCTATTACAAGTAGAGAAACTGATAGCAAACAGTATGGATCCGCGCAGGCTGGTCTTGATCCATGCTGGTCGCAAACCTATTATGTTGGTTTTGTCGTGACGCGGCTCAAATGTAATAAAAAATTCAAGATGTATATATAATTTTGATTTGCTGTTTGAATTTATCATTCTAGTGATACAGTTTAGAAAGTAAAGTTCAAGAGAGGTAGTGTTGAAATAATTATAGAGACATGTTTTTTGAAGTAGAATTCTTCTGCTTACAGCTGTTGTTTTGTTTTTGTCTCAAGACAAATTGTAAATACTTCAACAAATATAAATTGATCACAAGAATAATGGAGGTTTCTGGCATATGCAATAGAAATTCTTGAGTGTCTGGCTGTAAAAATGTTTTTGTATATTTATATAAACTTTAGTAGAAACTATTTGTTTCTGTAATGATTTGTATGCAGAAAACATAATGGCATAATTGTTGTTGTGTTTTTTTGTAAGAACATACTTGGAAACCAGATGTTTGTCTATGTTGAAGAGATCTTCACAGACGAGAATGACAAAGACATGGAAGAAATATTACTATTCAACCCTGCTTGAAATTAAAGCTGCATGACTCCAGCAAAGTGAACAGATTCAAGATAAATTAAGCATTTATCACAATTTTTCTTATCAGGCAGCATGGTTGTAAAAGCTGATGAGAGCAGCCATGGTTACATATTCTATTCAAACAGCATGGTTATATAAGCTGATGAGTTCAACCATGGTTGCAGATTATATTCAAACAGCATGGTTATATAAGCTGATGAGAGCAGCCATGGTTACATATTCTATTCAAACAGCATGGTTATTTAAGCTGATGAGATCAAACATGGTTACATATTCTATTCAAACAGCATGGTTATATAAGCTGATGAGTTCAACCATGGTTGCAGATTATATTCAAACAGCATGGTTATATAAGCTGATGAGAGCAGCCATGGTTGCAGATTATATTCAAACAGCATGGTTGTGCAAGCTGATTAGAGATGCCATTAGCACAAATTCTAGTCAGACAGCACGGTTTTGAAAGCTAGATTGAATATCTATACTGGTTGTTTTGACGGCCTACCCTTGTGGCCACTATCAAATCCAGAAAATGAACATGTTGTATCAAATAAAACAAACAGTCATAATTTTTTTTAATCAAAGATGACTAAATATTCAAAATGATTTTGTAAGTGGAAAGACTATTGGAGAATGCTTGATATTTGCTGGGCCACCGGAGCCTAGTGGTAAAGGTTGCTGACATCAATTCTCTTGCCCCTCACCACTGGATTTAAATCTGGCAAGGACCTTTAAATGTTTTCATGTATGGAAGTTATCAAACTAGTTTACAAAATGTCTGTGGTTTTATACAGATGCTTACCTGAGCAATAATGCACTTTGAGTGGCACCTGAAGTCTTCCTGCATATGTAAAACTGGAAAGTTGCCGTTTGTGATTTATTGTTCGAACTTTGACTTTAAACCCAGCTAAAACCACTGTAACTTACAGTGGTGTTATTTCATAATTAAAATGAGATAGGTAACCGTGGAAAACTGCAATTAAGGCATACTGTGAAGATAATTAGACATAAATACTGGCTGGTAGCAGTAAATATTCTTTTAATTGTGTATGTGCATTACTGGATAAAGGGGAGTTAATTACGTAAAAGCACCCCAGCTCTGTGATAAAATCATTGCACAGTCTACATAAAAATATATTGTCTTTTGAAGCACTGCCAAAACTTGTCAATTAATGCCCTCATCTACCGAAATGTATCAAGTCCTGCTGGAACTGTGTGTGTGTTTTTATATTTATTTATTTCTAGAACAAAGCATCCACTAATGCAGTTCGGCTGATTAATTGGGCATTAGGGAAACTGTTTAAAAGAAATTTCTCTGTGAAATGTTGAAAAGTTTACTGCAGTGATGGTGGGATAAAACAATCAGATCTCCTACAACAGTTATCAACAGTGATAAAATGTTTCTCTTAAAACAGCACTTGTCTAGATTTATGTGAAAATTGTTCTAACTTTTATTAAATGTTTTGTTAGAAACTCCTGATGGGTTTTTTGTTATATATTACTGCTATATAAAAGGTGTAAAACTGCTTTGCTGAAGTGAAATGTATCTATAGAAAAAGTTACATGTATATCAATTATTTAAAAGAAAATGAAAAAAAATCTGTTCTTTATAATTCTATCATTCATGATTGTTTTTACTGCAAGTTTGGGTATTGGCATAATAATTATGGACTTTGGTAATATGCCAATTGTGATATTTACTTTATGAAACTCCAAAAAGATTTAAGCAATAATTTAGTTACTGTTATAATGATACCATAAGTTGTTGTTCTGACCAAAATTTACATATATCATTATTATATGTCAAACTGTTGCAAATTTGCTACAGAAAAAATCAGTGGCAACACTTTAGGTATAGCATAATTGTTACAAGAAAAGTAAATAATATCATAAACTTTGACAGTGAAGAGACCAGTTCAATGCCAATGAAACAGGAATCTCTGGATCAATCATAAACAAAATGTTTTGGTTGTACGTGCTTGTCATTGCCTGAAATATACATACACAGAGTAGCCTGTTGGTCCTTTAACATACCAGCTTGAAAGTTGCCATGGAGTTCAGCTTCAAAGGTGTGATTCAAAATCCACATAAAAGTTTATGACAATGAATTTGTTTATTTTCAGGTTGTATTCTGTAGGAGGACGTGACGGGTCATCATGTTTAAAATCTGTAGAATGTTTTGATCCTCACACCAATAAATGGATGCCCTGTACACCAATGTCTAAGAGACGTGGCGGTGTGGGCGTGACCACATGTAACGGGTTCCTATATGCTGTTGGGGGTCATGAGGCTCCAGCTACTAATCCTACATGTTGTAGATTTGATTGTGCTGAAAGGTGAGTTCACAAAGTTAGACAGACTGAGCTGTATTTATATAATCTTATTCTATTATTGATGTGATGTAGAACTACAGTTTTATGGAAAAAAATGTAAGCTTGAGAATTTTTTTGAATAAAATACTTAATTTGATCAGCTTACAGTATAATATCTGGTCATACTAGCAGCAGCTGTATATACCTTTGACATTATGTAAACTGCAAGCTTTCAATATTGAATGACATTTTAATTGTTGTTAAATTGCTGTTTACATTACTTCATGTTGAAGATTGATAAAAGTTTTAAATTCAGTTTATACAAATTTATTTTAATTCAATTGTGTTATATAAGCTTATTGAAACACTTGAATCTGTTCCTGAAATTAACCAGTACTAAGCAATAAAAATAAAGTTTCTTGCTCAAGGAAACAACAGCCTGCCTCTGGCAGGGTTTGAACCCATACAGTCAGAAATCTTTTTAAATCTATTCTGACGCATTAAACACTCTGCCATGTGGCCACTTTTAATATTTAAGTTGCTAGACTTGTGCACTAGACTCTATTAGATTGTGTATGGAACTGTCAAATTGTAATTTAAGGGATCTCAGTATTGACATTGACGAGGCAACAATATTGAGTGTGGTTATACTGACCTGATGGTCATACTGACCTGACTGGTGATACATGTACTTTGTTGTTATTATACAAGCACTCAAAGAAATAAGCCTTTTTTGTACTTTTCAAATTCTATCTGAAACCCAGCCAGTTGAATAATAGAAGTTTTAGGATAGGTCTTATAACTTCAAGATTTAAAATGGAGTGCATTGAGTGGGCTTATCTTCCTGTGAAATCAATTACCCCAATGCTTTTGAGAATATAATGTAAGAACTTAAGAGACCTCCGTTATGCCTGTAGATAAATTTATTACCATTTTCCCCTCTCATCATGCATTTTATCTGTATTCTAGAAAACAACAGTGTGATAAAATTAATATTTGAAATATTTTACAAAGAAGCATACTTGTTGAACAAACTGTTATGATATAATATTATATATTTAAAGAGTGTCAGATAAGACTAGCAAATATAACATCTTCTCATCAACGAAACATCAAAGGCATTTAACAAGCACTTTGTTTTTAGACGAGATACAGGATCTTGTGTAATTTATGATATTCCTGCACTGTTTATAACTACATCTTTGTATTTATAACACTGATGTATTAGGGCAGGCTGTGAAAATATCATGCTTTTAAAGAGGAAGTGTATATAATGTTCCCAAGGATTTGTTGAGGAAAATGATGAAAGGGGGAATATTGATACTTGAACTTGAAATTTATCTTTGTTGTTGGCCGTGTTTTCAGGAAGTAAAGAAATGAAATACTCTCATTAGTTTGAATTGTGTCAGGTGTTTTGTACTCACAGATTTACTGATTTAAATACTGGGGAAACTTTTATCTTGTTACATTTGTCTTGAATCTTACTTTATTTGTAAGATTTATAAGACTTAATGTAAGATTTGATACCAATGCACTAAGCACAGATTTTTGATATATAAAAATAACAACATTCAAACAACCCTATATTATTGCCTTGTATATACTGTGCTCCTCGTAGTTCAAGGTTCAGAGGTATGGACACATTTTAATGGACTATTGTGGCATTTTGCAGAAATTAGCAAATTGTTCTGATTTCCGTCAAAATCTACAGATTTAAAATATTTTGCACACAAACTTTGTTGTTAAGATGTATGGCTAAAATATCTCAAGTTTGACTAATTTTAACACTTGTCACATGGAAATATGCCATTACTGTGAAATAAGTGATGACATGAAATTAGTGACGTTGAGTATAGTTGTTCAGGCCAATTTTAAGTGTATAATAATCATAACAAATTGTGTAAAAAGTTAATAAAAGTCATTATTTTTTCAGATATGACCCCAAAACTGACCAATGGACCATGATATCTCCAATAAGTGCACCAAGAGATGCTGTTGGTATGTGTTTATTAGGGGACAGACTGTATGCTGTAGGGGGTTATGATGGACAACATTACCTGAAAGATGTTGAGGCATATGACCCTATAAATAATGAGTGGACCAAGGTATATTTCAATTGTTTTATATTGTAAAAATACAATCCTGTTACAGATATGTTGTCATATATAAGCCATAACAAACAAATTTTTAAGTTTTTCTAACATAAATATTTGAGAGTAAAAAACAAAATATATATTAATAAATGGTGACCCATTGCCTACATATTTTATTGTATAAAGGGGATTTAAGAAATTTAATAGTTTTTTTACGATGGTGCTTATCATATCTATTAAAGTGTTTTATGGATAAGTTCAAGTATTATGTATATTGAAATTCCATGACATTGTGCATTGATTCTCTATTAACACATACATTATTGGTTATATTTTTTGACATCTTATATGGCCCTATAGAAAAGGTTGTTTGTTTATATCACCAGAGCTGTTTAAATAACTATGTTTATCCTGCCATATAACTTGTCCAGAATCATGTTATTTAGATATTTTTGACACTTGTTTATTCTGTATGTTTTCAGGCAGCTCCGTTGAGCACTGGGCGAGCGGGGGCGTACGTTGTACATGTGCCGCACAGTTGACAAAAACCCCGCTGGTCACTCTCATCATTGAGGAAGTGGCCATCTGGATTTTTTAAGCGGAAATCCAAATTGAATTCCAGTCCATCAACTACCTGGATATAAACATTTCATAACTCAGATATAACATAACATAGACTTGTACTAGAATACATTCATCTATCATAATGGTGTATTTGTTTGATAACATAAAATCAGTCTGTTTGAATAAGAAATCTCAAGTGAGTTCCAGTCTATGAACATTTATTTCGTCAACTGTGAACCATTCTATAAATTTTATAGAAACAATTTTTCCATTGACAAGAATATTGTAATTCTTGAAGAAAAATACATTTTTGTAGTGCTAGAGATAATGTAAGACAATATTTCCAATATTTTATATACTGCAAAGGGCCAAGATCCAGTGTAGAAATTAGGATTCATAACTTGGAAGGTTCAACTGAATTTCTTACTGTATACATGTAGAATCAAGTTGACTGTGATTGATTGTTTGATTGAATGCATTAATTTAACATGTTATAATGTTATTATTACATTTGTGCAATAGGCATGCATTTGGAAAAAAATCCACTTATATATACCCACAAGATGAGAATTTTTTATGGAAATGAGTGATGATGATGTAATTGTGTGAAAATTCTATGTGTTACTTCAAATGCACTTGCCATATATAAAAAAATGGACAAAGGGAGGTAACTCTACTTGAATAACCTATTTTTGTAGAGCTGTTATTTATTGTGATCTAACATGCGAAAATGACAAACTGAAAAGTTACAGTGAAACTCCACATTTATGTGTGCATTTGTAGATTAATTTTGTTAAACATCTGGATTTAGAGATGATTAAGTACACTTGCTGATTTTGTATCACTTTAGCAAATGTTTAATGAGTAAACATATATGCTGTGTGGAAGGTGGAAATGAATTTGCATAATATTTTATGTGTATTTAAATGGTTTTATTTCTCAGAATTTGATAATCTTGTGTGACTGAGTGGTGTAAGTGCAGGTTAGAATGACCAAAGGGGTTTGTGTCACTGTTTAGATGTGATATTTGCAAGGCAAATAGTATGAGTATTGCCTTATATCTATTCAGGCTTTTTGTAAGTTAGGGGACCAAAAGTACCATTAATTCAAGTTTTGACTGTACATAACTGACTTGTGTCATGAACAAAACAAAATTTGAGATGAGTGGAATATTCAGGTGTATTTCAGGTACAAAGAAGTTTAAAAAAAATTTCCACTCTAAGAATGATGATATCGTAAATGGTGTTATCAGGGCATGGCTTTCTTTTTGTTTGTTTTTTTTTTTGAAAATAAACTAGTGAGCATCAATATATAAAATGTATTGTCTTATAAGTTGATTGTTGCCATATTGGCTTCTTTTAACCCTAAACCTGCTGAATTACATAATGGACTCGTCCAGGTTTTATTTTTGGAACTGTCCATTATCAATTTTGAGGATATTGAGATGAAATTTTGTAGCCAGTTGACAGTATAGAGCCTGGTCAGACTGTATGGATGTACAGACTGGTCTGGTTCTATACTGGCGGCTATACTAGCGGCAAAGGTTTAAAGTTTCATTTAAATCACTATAAGTTGCAGGGTGGTTAAGGGTTTAGATATGTGTTTTTAAATAATTATTTTTGAAAAATACAATAGGAACCGTTTATATTGTTTAACATGAAATGTCAGTACTAAATAGTTTTTGAATAGCATAATAGACTTTAAATTTTTTATCTTGCTGTTATAATGTAATGTTTTAGAATATGTACTATTTGAAGTGAAAATTTTGATAATGAGAAAATATAGTTGTAAGTTTTTTTCACAAGTTATATTGGACCAGGATTTTTTGTAAAAAAAAAAATGTTTTTGCTTATTAGATGCTTTTTTGTTTCATATAATATAAAAATTGTCCCAAAATTTTGCAAACAGTTAGCTTTAAGTATTTTGAGGTGTCATATTCTGGTTTATAATTGTTCTAATTGAAATTTTAATTAGAACATTAATGGGCATATTATAATTGCATGGTGTGTGAATCCATAGGTTGTAAATATTAACAACATAAATATATATGTATGTTTTCTTTTTTTCCAAGTATCAGTCCCTATCATTATTGTGTGACATACCTTAAAGCATCATTTCATACTGTCATTGTATCATTACTATGCTATGTCATAGCTTTATGTCTCATAGATTTACTTCATATTGCCATCCTCATAGCTTCATCATAACACTAAATCATACTGCAGGCTTTTCCTGATATATGTATGTAAACTAGCTGTTTGAAATTTTTAATTTTGTAACGGCTAAACTTTTTTTATATATTTTTCCTTAGGAATGGTATTGCTTTATTTGTACATCTATTTCAATAAACTGTCACAATGCTAGATTTTTAAGGTTATAATAGAATAATACAGAGATTTTCTATAGTGTATAAAAAAAAATCAGATTTAATATAGTGTTTCAGTTTCACAGTTAAAGTATCAATTAATGATATGTTTATGAGGGATAGGTTTCCTACACTTAATTATAATTTAGCATTAGATCACATTGGAAATAAAGAAAATATTGAATTCTAAAACCTTACAACTCTATTTTGAAATTGATTATGCTGGCACAAGAAAATATTCAAGTTCCTTTAACTTGATATAGATTTTACATCATAGCTTGAATATCTTAAACTTTTGTTAATGATACAATGTTTGATGTTACACTTCACATTGATTTTACCACTTGTTAGTCACTTGTAATTAACATTTTATTTAAAAAGATTTTGAGATGAATGCAAGGAAAAATATGGATTATTTCATCAGTTTCATAATCACAATGTCAACTTTGAATGTCTCATTTTCATGTATCAACTTTAATCTTGTTTCAAGATGTCATGCCATATTCTATCTTTATACGTCATATATTACAACACTAGATTGTTACATATATTTTCTAACATCATTTCTAAACAACGAAATTTTCCTACAATTCTTTTTTTGTATAAATATTTATTTTATAAACAATTTCTAGTAATATAGCTTTAAACCATGACATTGGTCTCACAAAAGTTGTATAATTATAAAATGTCATATCACTAATACAAACTTATTGTGATTAAAGCTTTACATGTAAAATGAATAGATAACGAGACAACTAATGAGAAACTTGAGATGTGTCACAGGGACTCAACACAGTGTTGGGAATTAGTGTAAAATGTAATTCTAGGAAAAAAATGTATATATATATACTTTATATAATAGTCTATATATTATAATTATATTAAGACTTCCCTTGTTTTGTATGATTCTCGTATTTGTATCTATAATAAATGCTGCTGAAGAAGGCTGAAAAGCTGAAAGCTAGGGCAAATTCAAATTAGCATTTTTATTTATATATAATTTTTTATTTTTTTATCTTGAACTACTTTTTACACTATCCCAACACTATATGTACTTTATATAGTTATAGTATTTTTATATAAAGTATGTATTTTTTGTAGAATTACTTTTTACACTGTCCCAACAACGTGACGAGTCCCTGTGGTTGTAATAAATAAGTCTTCCATAATATATTGTACTGACAACACTCAATATTGCTGACTCATCATTATGATCAAAATTATGAGCTCAATAATGCCAGAGTAAAATAATGATCAGATTTGGAATATACCAAAGTCTTTCTGTACATTGCCAAGCACATGTATGTTTAAGTCCCAAGGATATAACAGTAAAAAAAATATATCTTTTTATAAGAAGTTTAGGTCTCAAAATTTTTTGCATATCTAATTTATTTTCATGTATCAGAGATGTGTTTATATTGAGGTTACAAATGAAAGTGAGATAGTTTTAAAGTAAGTCTTCCAGCACATTAGGTGCTGTATGTTGTAGTGCCTTTTATGTTGCCATATCACAATGTTTGTGTGAACAATTAACATGTTGACAGTGTCTAATGGTAAAAGTATTATTACATCTTGTAATTGTCAAATACAGATATTTATTATGGTTGCTAGGAGATTACTATTTGCCATAGATGAAACTGTGTCTGAAAAACTTCCTTTCATACAATTTTCTTACTACATGTATATTGTAATGACTGCAAACGTGCATATTCTTGATTAACAAATATTATCATGTCAAAGAATAATTATAAATAGTTTATAAAACCTCTAGCTTTAACCATTTATTGAATATGATAATATTTTATCAGTTATATCTTACAAGTTAAATGACCACCAACACTTCAGAATTAATATAAACATTTAAATGCAACAATGTACTATTCCATTAATCTTCAACATTGATCAGTTTTTCAAGTCACATCAATTAAGAATAAAATGAAATATGTACTAGATTTTTGCAGATTATACCTTGAATGTTCTTAAATTGAAATATAATACTTGAAAATGAACTATAGAGATCTTATCTCTATATTTATACATGTTAAAGGTTTTAAATATTTTATAAATAATTGATGCTTGCAAAAAATATATTTTTCACATTTAAATATTTCAGACACCAATGAGCATGTATGCAAGCCACCATATTGATTATATTTTTTCAATAACGTCTCACTGGAAAATACCCTCTCATGTGACAAAAAATGTATTAAGATTAGGTATTACAAAAACTGTGACAAAAAAACAACAACAAGAATGGCTGACCGTTTATGAGAATATGTGTACTATATAAGGTGAAACCTACTTATGCATTAGGCTTTGTAATTTTTATATATATAGTAAAAGTTGAGTAGGAAAGACACTAAAAAGATCATGTAAAAGTGTTTTATATTTTGTATTTAATCTTTTCCAACTTTTCATTGTTTTAAATGTTTTCAGGGCTACATTTTTCATCTGTTTTGTTTGTAAGCTCTGTGAGCAAGTTTTACACAATCATGTAATATATTCGTTAGATTAAATATGTTGAGAATGTATGTCATGTACTTGAATATACAGCAATTGCTTCATCAAAAAGTATTTTCCCATAAAGTTTTTTTTTCATTTTTTATTTAAGTGAATAAATATGCTTGTACCCTAGTCATTTTGTTAATTGCCTACAGTCAACACCACTATTTTACACAAGTGCTGTAGTTATTTCTACTTTAGTGTATTTAACAGTATGTTTTTTTTTTATGTTACTGAATTTGGTAATGAGAGTGCTTTTGTTATGAACACATGTACAGTTGGTATATGTGGAAGAATTAAGGTCCAGTTTTATGTTAATATAAAGCATAATCACCCAACATTTGTAAAATATGTGCTATATGGTAGTTCTCTTTTTTGTGTTCCAAAATAATTTCATATCTTTGATGATATATGTATATAAAGCAAACTAGAAAATGAACAAATAAAATGACAAAATATTTACAATTCTGTTGTTATTTTCACCTGCAATATTAGTATAGAAATACAGAATGAGGAAATTAATCTGAAGAGTTATTAGTTCAGACCTACAATAAATGGTAAATCACAAATCTTGAAAAATATTTTCAGTCCAGCCTTGTCATGAAACCACATTGGAGTCCCTTTAAAACAACATATAAGGTTGTGGTTCTATAGACAAGAAAATTTTATCCCAAGCAACATCTTTGCAAAATTTGCCAAAGGGAGATGATATATAAAATTATATCTTTATAATTAAAGAAATTTTGAAACTAAACTTTAGGACCACAACTTGAAACTTCTTAGGTGGATAGATCTCAGTGAGGACAATAGTGATAACTCTGCCCATCATAATCTTTGAGTTATTTCCCTTTGTTATTTTTCATGTTAATTTGTCAGGAGCATGTCTCAAGAAGTATTTGCAACATCAACTTGTGGGTAAATCTTCTAAAGAAAGAGTCATGCAAAGCACAAGAATGATAATTCTCCTTTTAATCATTTTGAGTATTTTTTGTGCTCATTTTTTTTTCCAAAACATAACTCGAAAACTGATGGATCTCATTGAGTAGGAATGCAGTGCACAAGTATAATAATGCTTCATTTCTACTGCCTTTTATATTTTTTTTTGCATAATTTTTGTTGGGACCATAACTGAAAGTTTTAGATATAAAATGTAATTTGAAACTTCATTGGAGGACTCTAAATCACAGAGAGAAGGAATGCACTGAAAGGGTTTACAAATCTCCACAGCATATTTATGGAGATATTGCCCCTTTTTTCCATGCTTATTTTGCAAATTTTCTTCTTTTTTGTATAGGCTATACAAAAAAATATTTTAAGAGATAGCAACTTGAAACTTCATGGGTGAATAGCTCTCATATAACAACTTTGTACTATTTGGGTTAGTGCTGTGAATTGTTCAATGGATTATGATCATTTTATATCTTTTCCTCCTGTCCAGCAGAGGATGATAGGTTACTGTCTGCTTCAAGTTTGTTTAAATAAAGTTGGCTGGCTCCTCTAAAGAGCTGCTAGATCTATTAATAATACATTAACGAGAACTACCACAGTCTGGCAAAGATACCCTGGGCATTGCCCAAACACCAATTTTTAAAAAGGGTATTCATTTTGACTTAAGACTAACTATTTAGTTTTGCCAGATATATCATTGCTTTTATATTCCTTGTTTTTATTTTATAAATAGTTATCTTGGATATTTACATTTGAAGAGGTCTCAGATAGCTAGAAATAATTGCAGATATCAACAAATGGTACTACAGCACTGAGAAGGAATATGTAAAATACAAACACAAGATTTGTATGCATTCCCATAGCAAACAATTTGCAAAATTAGAACAAGGTAAAATCACGTGCATTTTTTTTTCACTTGTAATGTATGTGGGTCACAAAAAGATTGTACTTTTTGACAGGATCCAGTTTTGAGTATTTTTACCCACTTATTGCCATATAGCCACCACAAATCTCAACACATGAAAAAAAAATGTGCATAACCTCCATATATCTTATAATCCATGTTTCATGAAAATATTCTAATATGGCAACATTCCAGATTTCCTGCATGAAGAAGACCTCATGTACCCTTCCATGCATTATTTCAAGCATAAACAGGCTCCTGAGTAGAACCACCAACATTCTGTAACCTAGCTGTATAGTATAGCATTTGATCTGTTGGGTTTCAAACTCACAGAAGTGAGGGCCAAGTGGTTTGGAGTCAACAACCTAAACCACTCAGCCACAGATGTGCCATGCACCCTAAATGTATTTGAAACTTCAAATATACAGGTATTTGAAACTTTAAATATACACATGTACATTTATGAAAGGGTCACAAGCAAACTCAGAAAGCCATTAATTAGTTTCACAAATTTTAATAACAAAATCTTAATCATAATTATATAAGTATTCATCTATATCCTGGCTGATATTATTGAGTTGTGGATAAAGCATTGTTATGACAGTGGATGTGAAGGAAATATTCATGGTAAAACATTCCAAAAATAGAAAATAAATATCTAAATTAATAAAATACATGTACAGTACATATCAAGGATATAATTCATTGATTAAATGATTAAAATTAGCAAGCAATGTTTATATAAAAGTACAAGTCATTTCAATGGTTAATGTGTCTATATATAAATTCATAGTTATTAGGTTAAAATAATAACTGATGAGACCAAGCAATAAAAAAAAGAATTTTGTGTAAGTACAATTTTTCGCCCCAGCAACTCGTACCAAACAATATGGCGGCGGTTGTCAATTTTTTGTTTATCTAAAATTGAGATAGAGTACATACGTTTACACTAAGGTTTACATTAAGATCTGTGTCCGTAAGTAAAAGGGACATATTCTTTTCTATTCCTCAGTCAAAAGTCAGCGGGTTTTTAGTCATTTTCACTCTGTGCATCGAATAGAATTAAAGTCTTTATTTATTATCATTAGAATTCGCGACAATGTAATATTTTGATGACTTAGTATGTTTTGTTTGTCATAGATAAATAATTATGATTTTTGTGCTTTTGTATGTCGCATTCATACACAAAGACTTCACTTTGTTACTTTTCAGATTATGTGATATAGTAAATAGTCCAGAAAATTTAACTTAATAGGAATCAAGATATATTTTGCATGTGATATTGTGATAGGATAAAAAAATCACAATATTTTTACCCTACTTTGACCCTTATCCTGGTTCTCGATTTCAGAGATTGAATTCCAGATATTAGTTATTTCGTCCAAAAATTAATGCCAACATTATTAATGTGTAAAAAAACACAGTGCCTTATGATTTTTAGAAGATTCTGAATTTAACAGTTTAAATCTGTCCATGTTAGCTACTGACAGTAGGAGAAAACAGTCTGTTTAATGGGTCAAACTGTTTATGCTTAATTAATACGGCTATATAGTAAAAGTATAAGGGTAATTAACACACATAAACTGATTAATATCTGATCATTAACACAAAATACTTTTAGAATCATCACTAGAAATGGGCATTAAGGAGTTGTATCCAAGTATTCGAGATGAGAGGAGGACATTTCGCTATGGTACAAACCGTATGGTTGAAATAGCTTTGCGCCATGAGCTTGATGATATGGCCAAAAAATCACTGGATGAAATCATAATTAAAAAAGAATTGGAACAACTTAGACCTATTGATAATGAAGAATTTACATCAAGGTAAGATTTTAAAAGTTTAAAGAGTCTCCAAGTTTTTTTCTACATGACGGGACAGGAAATAATTTTTTTAGATTAATGTTCCATTTCATGAAGGTCCAGACCAATAAATTGTGTGAAAAATTTCAGATCATTTACTCTCTGTGTTTTTCCAGAATTACTATTCTAATTAAAAAAAAAAGACCCAAAATTGATGAGTGTTGCACTTTCACACAAATTAGGCTAAGATAAGCATGAAAATAGGATTTTCAGTTTATTTCTGAGTATATTTCTTAACTATCTTTTTACAAATCTTTCTGTTTAAAGTACCTGGCTGAACTAGCTGATCTTTGTAAGATTCTCAAATTTGATGTTTTTCAGCTTTTGGAGTTCTTTTAAGAAATGTATGATTTGGTTTTTAAACATTTGTTTCTATTACACTTATTTGTGTTTGTGATTTCATTGTAATGTTGTTGTTGTTGTTTTTTTCATTTGAAACAACAAATATTGTAATTGTATTATAGGAGGTTACAGCCGGCATTTGCTCCTAGACGTTTAAGACAGAAGATGAAGCTGCAACCAGTGTTTCATGATGAACTTCTCAAACTCAAACCAAAGGTCAGTAGATAAATATAGGATTTTAACAAGTTGATAAGAACAGCAAAATTGAGTCTTTTCCATAACCCTAAAGTGAAGAGATGTTTGTTTGGAAAATTAACCCTTTATCAGTCATACAAATCAACATGTCTGCAAAATATTCATTATCTTTGCTTCATTATTGACACAGAATTAGATTTTTCACATACAGGCTGTGAAGTATGACTATATTCATATTATAACAAGACTTTTATACAAAACAAATTAATATATATTCTTATCCATTTCAAGAATTTTTTAGTATGATTGTAATGACCATTGACTTGTTGAGATTTATTTATTTCCTACTTGGCTAAAGTAAATGTATGTCTTAAATCATATATAACTTCACTGTTCTATTTACATTTATATTTGTACCTACAGGCACCCCAGTTTATGCTGATTCCAAACATTCCTCCATATAATCCACTTGACAAGTTTGGTATGCCGAAAGAGTTTAGCGATGACAAAATCAGAACATTTCCATACGCTAGAGAAAATACAGTCAACACTGAAGGTTTTCTTTATTTTCGTTTGAGCTCTTCACCTTTTAAAGTTTTTACAGATCATGCACTCTTATGTCATAAATATTTCAATATTTCCTACATTTAAAAAAAAATATCAAGTAGTTTGAATCAGTTCATAATATTTTCAATTTGAGATCATGACTTATTCACATTAAGATAGTTAAATTCCAGTTTTATGTTGAATTTCATTTATGTAATTCTCTAAACTATCCAATTGTGCAGAAATCAGCTTGGACCAAAATTACGTGTTTCCAATTCTGTTTTAAAAAGGTACTTTGTATTTGTTATTTTCTTACATGGTATTTATTTGAGCCGTGTCACGACAAAACAAACATAGTGCGTTTGCGACCAGCATGGATCCAGACCAGCCTGCGCATCCGCGCAGTCTGATCAGGATTCATGCTGTTCGCTTACCAACCCTATAACAAGCAGAGAAACTGATAGCGAACAGCATGGATCTTGATCAGACTGCGCGGATGCGCAGGCTGGTCTGGATCCATGCTGGTTGCAAACCCATTATGTTGGTTTTGTCGTGATGCGGCTCATTTTTTGAAGTCTGATCTGTGATAATTGTTTCATTTGATATTTTATAGAAATGCAGAGGGTAAAGATTTCCACTGTTGGTGTGTTACCTATCAGGAAAAGGTAGTTATATCATCTTGTCTCAAATATTTTGTCAAATCTAAAGAATAACATTTAATAATATAACAGTTTGGACAGGTTCCTTTTTAACTGCTTTATTAAATACTAAGTTTCTACAATTTTGTACACTTAACTTAAGTACATGTGACTGTTTTTATTGAGTTTTTAACTTTATTGTGCAATTAGAAGCCTCACTGTTGATATTTGAATTCCATTACTGCTACAATATTATATTATATTTCACTTAATCAGGAATTTCTTTGTGTTATGATAGTTTTGCTTTGTTTCTTTTCTCGCTGAGCTCTAATGTTTATGATATCATATTTTTGCACACAGTACTGAGATATCTAATTTGAAAGTGATTATGGAGGGACAACCTGTAGCCCATTGGAGGGATGCTGAATTACATGAAATACAAGAGGTAAACATTTGCTTACTGGCAGAAACTGCAAGTTTCAGTTGTCTAGAGATTTTATTCAGTAGTCTACAGATTTTATTTTTTTCTTTTTACAAAAGAAAAATGGTCAGATATGTCAGATCATTCTTGAGATTTTTTTCATTTTTATACAACAAACTTTTGTAAGTTCTCTAAATAGTGATATAAACAAATGTTTGTACCAATACAGATTTCTTGTCTCTGCAGTTTTCAAAACATGTTGAGCATTTTAGCATTTAAACATGGAAAATTGTAAAATTAAGTGCGACAAGGCCATTTTTTTTATTTTCCGCAAGATCAGAGTTAATGAAGTGTTTGTTCTAACAGTTATATCTGAAGTATTTGTATATATATGTATATGTTAAATGTGCCTAGAATAACCTCTTATATTTTAAGGCTAATCAGGTGACAGATGAAAGAGCAGAAACTCCTGGTACCCCAGATGAACTTGAGATGGAAGCAGAACTAACTGACAGACCAGATACTCGTCTAGAGTTTGAACCTGACAGACCGGAGACACCAAAAAAGAAACCAGCCATCATTGGCTCTGAGGGGACATCTATTAAAGTATCGCTAGCTGTGAGGCCACCAATGAAACCCCATCCTGCCACCCTGAAGAAGAAATATAGAAGAGGTAAACTTAGTAGTAGCATACATATTGGGTGTTTGTGGTCTAGTGATTAAGGTGGTTTACTTCAATCTACTAATTCCACTTGCCCCTAACTACAATAGGTTGGAAACCCATCAAGGACTTTTGATTCTTTCATGTGAGGATGCTATCCAGCTAGCTAATTGAATGTTGGTGGTTCTACTCAAATGCCCATTTGTGCCTGAAATAATGCACAGAGAGGCACACTTAAGTATTTATATATTTAAGTCTGTTAAATGGTCACAGAAAGCCTGGTTTTATTATATCTCGAGTTAAAAATGTATTTTATTTAAATTTGTCAACATAAAATGTATATTGAAATAAATATTAATTGAATTATTTGACAATTTGTTTTGTAATTCAATACCTTTATTGTTTCATTTATATTTTAGGTTTATATATTTAAATGAAATACTGTTACATTGTTACACTCTACCAACACAGTGTTTCACCCTAGTAAAGTTGTACAAGTACTGACGCAATTATATTAGTTAGGTTCATTTCTGTATTGTGTAAGTAATTTTTGCAAGGATATGTTCTGTTTAGCCGCCAGGTATTTCTACCAAGTTTTATTCTTTAGCATAAACCATTCATGAAGAAGTGCAGAGTTGTTTGCACCCACCTTTCCAAGTATAAAGTATTTTTTGACCTAATATTGGTGTTTTATAAGTCTGAACATAACCAGATTTGTTGTTTATCTGTGTACAGGAAGGAGTTCAAGAAGTGTTGCCTCCTCGTTGAAGAGTGGGGAGATTTTATTACCTGGTAAAGAAGTTTATGGTAAATATGATACAGCCATTGAGGATATAGATGGTGATTTAGAGAATGTTCAAACTGCCATGGGAACACAGGAACAGAAGGAAGTGCAAATCCCAACAGCAGGGGAGGATGGAAGGAAAAGTGGGGCAATGTCAGAGGCAGTAAGTTCAGTTCTCTTGTGAAATACACTACTACTGTATCTGTAAACTTGTATGAAAGTATGAAAAATCATAAAGTGAATTACTGTATGTACATTACTCTTAATAATGAAATTGTATAGTTTTCAAAGATCTTAGCATTTCTTATAAAAAATCAAAATTTGTTTGCAATGTAAATTTTATCTGCAAGTTTGAGTGCATTGAAGCTCTTGAATGATATGACTATTTAATTTAGAAAGAGTTTTTTATATTTATTAAGTATGATTATTTTTTATCATATTTTATGTAGGCAAAATCTGTGCATGATATGTTAGAGGAAGCCAGGAAAATAGCAACACCTGGTGCTGAACCGGTGCATAAAATGAAAAGATCTCCACGGAAACGTGAGGTGAAGAAAGATGTCAAGAAAATGAAAGGTATTCATTCATGTAAACATATAAATGACAGTACAGGATCTCTTACCTTTATTCTAAATCTTGTACTAGTCATTTCATAGTCAAATATATAGAGAAAGGAATTTTTAAACATTTTCATGTCAGCTATGCCTTTTTTGACTGATTCTCTAGATTAAAAGTCTCAATGGGAAAAGAGCTGTAAAGAGAAATTATTTTCAGAATGGACTATTGTTTTGAATATACATTGTGTTGATATCTGATATGTAAACTCAACATATGGTAACAAAGTTAAGGGTTGACAATGTGTTATATACATGTATATCACATACCCAAGTCGATTTTTCAATTCTGTAAAAATGGTGTTGCACGGCTATGCACATATTTTGATGTGACGTCATTTGCATTAAACATATGTTAAGACGCGCTAAATGTTACGTTATACTATAGGCGCATCAATGAAAAATGTTTCTTTATCACTTCTATACGGTTTTTATTTTTGGTATGTGATCAATAGAATATTGAATTTGTATAAGTTCATTACTTAATTTATTGCACTCGTTGAATCAAATAATATTATGCTAGCCTCTGGGGAGCAAAATATGATTTTATTCAATGAGTTCAATAAATTCAGTATTACACTAACACTCATTCAGTATCCTCTATATATTTTGATTTCTGAGATATATAGAGGATATTTGTTTAGTTCAGTGTAAGATCGAAATATATTTCACCGAGTGAGCACCAAAAGGTATATTTCACGAGTGGCGCAGCCACGAGTGAAATATGAACTTTTGGTGTTCACAAGGTGAAATATATTTCAATCTTACACTAAAGTAAACAAATTTTCTTTTTATTACATGCAAAAAAACGTTTTAATGAGACATTAAACCTTATACGAATGAAAAGCGCTCCAAATAATAATACAACGTGACGTCATTTACGACATCACGTCATTAAGTTGATACCCTGCAGACATTTTCACAAAAAATCTTACGATTTATCTTAAGTTTTTCACTTACAATAATCGTAAGTTAAATCTTAAGTCATTTTCACAAAGCCACTCGTAAGTTAAAATTTTATCTTAAGATAAAAATTCACTTACGATAAATCTTACGACAAAAACATCCCTAGCAACATTCATTTGATAGTGATGTGCATGCTCTATATTTGATTCCGGTTTTAAAATCAAGTAATAAAGAGCTTGAAATATGTATTGAACACAATCAAATTTCAATAAGAACAAAAAAATGATTCAAACTAATATAATTTATATCTTGATTAAAGATAATTATATATATATAAAAGATTCAGAAAGAAGGACTACTATGTTATTAATAAATAAAAAGGTAACACTAGTACATGCTGGCAATGAAATCAAACTCACCAATTGTACAAATTATAGCATAAAATCGTCTATTTTTCCCTCTTTTGCCCATGTTATAACGGGACCAAAACCATGCGTTAACATAGTCACGCGCTCTTGTTATAACACGGTTTTACATATGCGCAATACATACAGGGCCCAGTAAACAAACAAAAAATGACGATTTGGCCTCTGCCAGAGTTGATATATCATGCGCTCTTGTTATATTGGAATCATTGAGGGCCTCAGTCGCATAAACGGCGAGCAGCATTCAAGTAATTATGCCGGCAATACGGCGTATAGACATCGCCGCTAATCTTAGTTGTCGCCCTTTCTAAGAAACGGACAGTTGTCAATGTAAACAAATAGAATCTGTCATTCAGTTTGATCCCCCGATTAACTTACAAAACTAGAAAGCACAAAATGAATATGAGAAAACGTTGTTTTATTGATGTTTATATTGATGTTCTGTATGTTTCTTTGAGAGAATGTTTTATGCCTGATTTTTATTTAAACTTGCGTGCTTGAAAAAAAAAACGATTCTGAAATTGAATCTGATGTCACTGATCTTTTTTCTACCGCCAATCTGTTATCATTCTAGGAATTTCTGAGGCGCCTGTTTTGTCTTGGGTAGAGTTATGTTATGTTTTTTCTTAAGTTAATATATCTCAAAAGTTAAGCTTTGTTAAATCAATTAAAATTCGAAATTTCGTTCGGTTCCAAATTTGTTGGCCCCGGAAAAAATAAAACGCATACGTAAAACATGTAGAGTTGGATAAATACCGTTCAAGCACAAGGATTTAATGTTTGTGTTTTGTATATAATATACATCATGAATCTGTTTTAAAATTTTATGCTATAATAGCGTCAACGCACGTTTATTTCGTGTTATAAAGTCTTCAGAGTCCCTCGGAACTGTTGGAGCCCTCGCCCTACCGGGCTCGGGCACCAACCGTTCCTCGGGACTCTGCAGACGTTATAACACGGAAAAACGTGCGTTAACCCTATATTATAAGTTTTCAATAATACTAGTCTACAGTATGGAGTTCACATTATTTTAAACTATTCATAACCCTCTCCATCGTGACGTCATCAAGTTATGACGTCACAAATGTATATGTTGAAAAATAATTATACCTCAATTTGTGTTATTTATAGCATACTGTTTGCTTTATATTTAGTTGTCCTTCAACTTTTTGTTTATTTTTATTCAGTTTAGGTAAGAGATACATGATATTTTACCCTTAAGAGAGAAAAAATTACACTTACGAACGGGAAAGACCTATCGTAAAGTTACGACAGATTTTGCACTTAAGATTTTCTTAAGACTTTTTGTGAAAAGGAGATTTATCGTAAGATTTCTCTTACGACAAAAAATTGTCGTAAGAGTTTTTGTGAAAATGTCTGCAGTACTGTGCACGCTGGTATAATACTGAAACAACGTACGCTGGTATATTACTGAAACAACGTAAGGGGCTTAAATTCAAAACAGTGAAATTATCAAAGTGGTAATTTCACTGTTTCAAACAGTGAAATTACCAGTTTTATATCACTGATATATTTCTATAAACCACCGAAAAGCATGTAATAAAAACAAATTATTTGTACAATGTAGGAGATAAGGGTAAAGGAAAGAAAGATGAAGACGGGAAAGATGGAGCACAAAGGGCAGAGAGAACTGTTGATGAAATTATTGCTTCTTTAAGGAGTCAGTCCAGAACAGGACAGTATGTGAAATCTTTTTTTGAGCTTTTAAGTGTGTAACTCTTCTCTTAGTGAATTTCTTATAAATAAAAACATTTACTCAAATTTGATAAGTTTAACCATTTACATGCTGAATTTGTATAATGGGTTAAATCTGCTTTGAATTTGAAACAGTCTATTCAAAGTTAAAGGGATTTCAATATCAAACTTCAAAATTAAGCTACCAAAATTGTGACTGCATAAATGTGCAGGTTGGCCATGCACTGTAGTGCTGGTACAAAGATACAGTAACACTTGGTACCAATATGATAAGGGTCTTAATACAATCATCATTGTATTAATAATTTAATATGTTTATGGTCAATATATAGGTTGTTATGTTTTGTATATTGTATTTTGTTATTTGTAGCTTTATACTTTTAAATAAATGAATAAAGATGATTTGTAATAGATTTCTACTAAAGCTATTTGATTTTTAGTGTATGGGTTGTATTAGAATAAAAGAATATTGACTTGAAATTTGATGTGAAACATCTTTGTATTTAATATAATGTCTTTATTTACAGTGTACAACAGTAAGTAAACATACACAAATTGTTTCCCTTGCATGATTTAATTAATTTTATCATGACCAGTTATAGTTTTGGATTCACAGATTAATATACCACCCACCAACTTTGTATAATGTCCCATTTGTGAAACTTTACCCCACCCACCCATCATCAGCCATTGACTATTTCATTCAAGTAGACAAAATGCATTCTGTTGGATGATATTGTCTGAGAAAATTGTATGAAACATTTGAAACTTAATTTTGATACCACCTTGAAAGCTTATTATAGATCATTTTGTTTCTTTTTTGTTATGATTCAAAAAGTCTAGAATGTGTTTTGTCTGCTTGTACAAAATGATCAGACACTTTGACAACTTAAGCACAGACAGGAGGTTTTCTTTAGAGAGAATATCATATATAGTAAGAAAATCAAAAATATTTGTATGTATATTGTCTAGTTTAGTGTGTGTAATTGAATAGTTGTTAAGTCCTTTCCTATGAAACAAAATCAGAAACAGTGATTGATATTTCGTTACTCTCAAAGGTTTAATTGGCAGGAATGCATGTAAAAATTATTTGAAAATAAATATCTGCAAAGACTATCTAAAAAAAACTTTTCTTTTTTTATCAATTATTTTATAATTCATATTTAACCTGCATTAAGAGACCACTCATATTGAGGTCATACTCTTCTCTTCTGTCTGGTATATAATAGAAAACTACAGTGAAGTTTCATTAAGGAGTTATCTTTATTCATATTGATATAGGTCACTGTTTATTATTTAAGTGTGCAGATTTTACTCAAAACTAATTTAAACTATATTCTTATATTTATAAAATTCAAGCATAAAGAGTGTCCCATTGTTTACTTTTAAAGCAACACTAGCCAGAGAACTTAGAAAAAGAGATATTATTTGCTAGATGTACAGTTTTATTTGTCTAAAAGATTTTAGTAGAGTAGCAAATCTGTTATATTTGTAGTAATTTTATAAGACAGATTCTTTTTGAGAAAAAGATGAATTGTTCACTGTGAGCTTTGTTCAAACTAATGACACCATTATTGGAAAGGGACCCTCTGTTTGTCTGTATGTCTGTTTGTTAAGCAAATAAAGCTAACATAGGATATTAAAATACTCGACATGAACAAAAATCACAGTTGGTGATTTTCATGATTGAATTTAAACCGTTGACAACAATGTTGTTGTTCTTGGCAACTAGTAAAGTTACACACATTCACAAGAGCTTGAAGTTCTTTAAGTAATTAAGTTTAAAGCCCAGTTACAATCACTTTAGTGTTTTATGTGTGGGTATGTAATCATAATTGGACTGTGATTTACATTCAGGTTTCTTGTGATATAATGAACATGGAGCTAACAATAGGTTATAATACAGAAGTGAACTTCCATTGAACAGAGTAATAGAGAACAATTAATATGAATGTTTTAATTTGCACAGTGGTCAATAAGTTTTAGTTGTCCTGATATATTGTAAAAAAAAAGTTTGGTTAATTTAACAAATAAATTGAAAGCACGGTTCTGGAAATAATATGATTTCTATTATTTGTAAATACTATGACAAAATGTGTGTTACACTATTGTGTTTTGTTTAACAGTTCTTCCTATAAACTGCATGTATATTTACATCCCTTATATTGTGTTTATGTAGAATAGAGTATTACGGTATTATTTTGTATAGATAGATATATGTAGCTATATATGATGTATGTCATTGAAAGTGAAACTAGTAATGTTAACTAAAAACTAAAGAATTTACATGCATATGAATGAAAACACCTCTTTATTAAGAGCTATGAATTATAAAACTTATTTATTTTGCATTTAAAATTGATATTTTGGGCATATTGAAAGATACATTTTTTGTGGTACAAATAGTTCAAGTTCATATTGTACATTTTTGCTAACATTTTTGACAGGAAGTTTTTTTTATATGTTTTATAAGGTATGAGGTCAGCAAAACAGAATAAAGGCATATTAGAGCAGAAGAACTTGTGTTAAGTTTGTATTTGTAATATAATTGGGTCATATCAGTACATTAATTATGTGTTTTACAGGCAGTCAGAAGCAGATCGTAAAATACAGGAAATCATGGAAAGGGTCATGTCAAGGTCAAGCGGAGCAAGTAAGTTTTTGTTATAATTTAATTTATATGCATTTCAAGATAATTTTTACTATCATGTTTTGCCTTGGTTTTTCAATGGGCAATGAGAAATTAATAAAATTTTATTTTTAAACTTCTTTACAATAAATAAACAGCCGGTTACAGAAAATGATGTAAGTATAACTAAAGTATTCTGATTTCATGTTTACTATAAACTTAAAGAATGAAATTTGACTGAATAACTTAATTAAGAATATTATTCACATTATATATATATATAATCTGTTAAAGGGACTCCACTGAGGTTAAATAGCCTAAAACATAACATTTGAATTTCTTACATAAATGAGCTGGGGCTCTTTAAACAGAAATATATGCAAAGATAG
The DNA here is from genome assembly GCF_026571515.1 of Ruditapes philippinarum. Classification (NCBI taxonomy): domain Eukaryota; kingdom Metazoa; phylum Mollusca; class Bivalvia; order Venerida; family Veneridae; genus Ruditapes; species Ruditapes philippinarum. The sequence goes on along the minus strand of NW_026857033.1, from coordinate 174,258 downwards.
TTAAGAAATATAAGTTGAAATAAATTAAAATTGTATTTTTATGTTTTTCTTAGCCCGATTTGAGTAAAAAGCATTTAAGCGTTTTTCATTTTGGTCATTTTTTACAACTTGACAAATTATTCTGGAAAAACAAAGTGCATGAATGATCTGAAATTTTGCACAAAGATTAGTGGTCTAAGCCTACATCAAATGGTACATTTATCAGAAAATTTTATTTTCAGTCCCATCATGTCAAAAAACCTCAGTGAAGTCCCTTTAATGTGTAACAGTGTTAAAGCATAATAGATAGGAAACAAGTGTTGTAAACTTCTTTTTTGTAGCATTCACATTTTTTGCCATTTTCACATTTTTTCACATTTTTTATTTCAGCTGGTGAAGAGAACATGGAAGACAAGCCTGGTAAGTTGATTGTTGATTTGTCTTCCTGTATAATATTACAACTTGACACATGCATGATATATATACACCTCAACTGCACGATACTACATGTATACCATGCTAACTTATAATAAAAGTCAATAATTTATGGCAAATTGTTATACATCTCATGGTTATTGAAAATATTTTCATAAATCTTTTAACTTTTCATCAGTTTTGAAAATATCGTATTGATTGATTAAGTTTAAAGTTTGCCTATTAAACCCAATACTTGACAGTGTAAGTGTTACAAAGGTTCTTGTTTTAAGCTCGACTATACGAAGTATATGGAGAGCTGTCCTACTCGCCCCGGCGTCGGTGTCCGCGTCCAGATTTCAGATTAAAGTTTTGGTGCAGTAAAATATTTTTCACTATATTTTTGTCATTTCTTAAGGTATCAAATATATGTTCATTATCATCAACCACATCTTATGTGACAAGGTTCATAACTCTAGCACCAATATTTTCAAAATTATCTCCCCTTGAACTTAGAATTTTCCTAAAAAAATGCTGTTTTTTACGGTTACTTCTTTATTTCTTAAGGGATCAACCTTATGTACCTTATCGTAATCACTATCTTATGTGACAAGGTTCATAACTCTAGCACCAATATTTTCAGATTTATCTCCCCTTGAACTTAGAATTTTCCTTAAAAAATATTATTTTTTACTGTTACTTATTTATTTCTAAAGGGATCAACTCCATACTTCAAATATATGTACATTATCATCATCCACATCTTATGTGACATAGTTCATAACTCTAGCACCTATATTGCAAGAATTATCTCCCCATAAACTTAGATTTTTATCCTAGAAAAATGTTATTTTTTACTATAACTTTTTAAGTTTTAAAGGTATCTACCTCAAACTTCAAATACTTATTCCTTATCATCAATTACATTTTATGTGACAATGATCATAACTCTTGAAGCAATATTTACAGATTTATCTTTCTTTGAACTTTGGATTTTCTTTAAGAAATATTATAACTTCTTTACTTTTTAAGGTATCTACTTCAAACTTCAAATATATATTTCTTATCCAGGGTTCGTACAGTCTTAAAAAGTGCTTAAATTTCAGTCCCTTTCTTAAAAAGTGCTTAAAAATGATAAAAAGTGCTTAAAAGTCCTTGAATTTGATTATTCTCTTGAAAAGTGCTTATAAAGTGCTTAAATTCACTACAAATGTGCTTGAAAATGATTGAATGACAGAAAAGTGTCAGTAAAAATCAACAGTTACCAATAAAAAAAGATCTTGTTCAGTACCAAAATCAATGTTTGCTCAATGTAACAGACACAAATTGCACTTAATTTGAACTTCACTTCAACCCCTCTATAATGCTTATGTTGTGTTCCAAGGTTTCAACACAGAATTTAGCCAGATTCTGATTTGTAGCCCTCATCGCAAGATCATCGCAATACCCCACTCACTGCAATTTTGTATAGTGCTAATGATTTTTACTTAACCATTCAATGAATATTGACATTATTTTTGTAAGACAATTTACTAATGTAGATATATTCATAGAACATATTATCATGTTATAGTATTTATATTTAAAAGAAACGGAAAACCTACAAAAGAGCGTGATATATTGAAGTTAGGGTTTTAATAGGGGGCCATAAAACAGGGTGGCAGTTCAGTATCCTTCTTGTTATTCTATAGGAACTGTTTAAGTGTACTCTAGCCAGAAAATGTGTTTTCAACAAAAAATGACTTATAAATTAATACTGGTTAAACATTGTGTAGGATAGACACCCAACAAATTGTGCTTGAAAAATGGAAAAACATGCTTAAAAAATGCTTAAAAAGTCCTTGAATTTTGATACTGGATGTCTGTACGAACCCTGTTATCATTACACACATGTGTGACAAGGTTCATAACTCTAGTGTGACTATTTCTAGAATTATTCCCCTTGATCTTGGGATTTATGTTAACAAATCGATGCCTTGGTGCGAAAGGGTTGTAACTCATAATTTCACCGAAAATGGTTTTATGGTGTTTTTCAATGTAGGAGCAATATACACACATGTTGTAAAAATATTAAACTTGAAAGCTAAAATTAAACTACCAAAAAAGTATATTTGTCCAAAGGTTGTAACTCAAACAGTCATATTTTGTTGGTGCGAAACGGTTGTAACTTAAGTTACAACTGTTTCGCACCAACATTTTGATAATATTTTGAATAAATCCCAGTGCAAAACAGTTGTATCTCAATATCTTATATCATATTCTGTGAAATATTTAGTAGATTATTTCTTTCAAACTAATTGACAAGTTTATAAACAGTCTCAGCTTCTGATTCCATGTTATTTACATAATTGTTAAGCTTTCATTCAGACATAATACAAGAATTTGAATAACTTACACATATTTCAAACATAAATCAATTCCAATGCTTGTAAAAGAAACAATATCATAGTACATTGCTATATTTGACTAACAGAACTATTATAGTGATTTTTACTCAACATAAAAAATGTTATTGGTATAATGTTGCAATGTTTGCAAAATAGCATGAAAAAGTAAAGGACCTATTTTGGTTTTACGAAAATGAAATTACTGTAACTCAAAATAAATTTTTTATAAACAATTGTCATACAATATATTATGATTGTATCATAGTTTGGAGACTTTTGAAAACATGTCAGAGTTAAATTGCATACCAATAAATGCACAATGCTTTAACTCACTGTCAGTCTGGAGCTTGCTTGTTAACTGGTTCATTTTTTCTGTTTTTTTCCCTGCGGTCTGAAGACCGCAGGGTATTGGTACGCGTTTAACTTTTGAGGCATGGAGGAGCACGTGACCTGTTTTCGGTACATGGAGGAGCATGTGACCTGTAAACCGTACACGATTGGTTAATTTACCTTTTCGAAAACATAGCTAAATACCGTTTGCCGGTACGTTACGGATTAGTCCAAATTACACCTAATTAACAACATTAAAACTATTACGTGATATTTCTTATTTTCTATAATTATTTTACCGTTTAAGGTGGAAAAACTTGAATGATGTGTTTGAAAATTATCAATGTTTCTTTAATATCTATCTCAAATTTTACAAACAATAAATTGTTTTACTGAAAATCTACAAAAAATATTTGTAGTGGCATCTGCCATACTAAATAGACATATTTTCTGCGTAAACTTGTGTGTTTACTTTATTTATTTTGTTCGTAATTATTCAGTAAATGGTATTAAGTCATTTTATTGTTTTCTGTTCGACCTTCTCCGGTCTCAGGTCTTCAACGGTCCCCGGTTTCCAAAGACCTTCTTCTATATTGATCGATTATTGTCAACTTTATTCCTGGTAAAATGTTTATTTATCCCCCCAAACAATGTTGGAAATAGTTAAAAGAAATATCTTTACATCATTAAAAAATGATCCCCGCAGGAAACCATTTTACTTGTACATATTGTGACGACAGGGAAAGAGACAGGGAAGGAGATGACAGTAGAAAATAGAGAAAAACAGAATCCCTAAAGAAAGTCCAACACAACAAAATTGAAAATGTTGCAGGCTTGGTTTGATTGAGCCTGTTCATGGACGGTACTGGAAAGTGCAAGTTACCGTCCACGCCCCCTAGCACCGGCTAATATAAATATAGAAAAGTCATATTCAGATGCTTAAACATTTAGTACATTTTTCTTGGATGACTGGGAATGTGTTTCAATAAAATCACAGTTTGGAGTCGGATGTGTGGAATTACGAGGGCATAGCCCGAGTGATATAATGATGCACATTCAACAAACAGTGATTTTTATCAAGTGATTCCAAGCGATTTGCATATATATTATTTTGATTCTAACACTACATCAACAAATAAAATTTTAATGCTGCCGTACCTTATATTTATCTAAATTGCGCCTGATTTGTTTTCATACTCATTTTCAGCACGTCACATTTTTAGTGGTTACTTTGCGTGTATAATGACTACGTCACATGTCTTAATATAGAATGTCAAACAGTGATTTTATTGCATAATAACGCACACTTTCGGTTCTTCTATGTTCAATAGGGAAAAATGCGGGTCATGTTAAAATATTAAGTAAAATATGTTATTGACCCTTTGTTTTCTGTTAGATAAAAGTAAATTATCAGATATATTCTATCTGCTATTTAAAATCATTCATAAAGATATTAATCACTTCCTCAGCTGTATGTGCGTTTGTGTGCACACCTGTGAATTTTATTGGGGTCACAGGGGATTGCATTTTGTAATTGGTATTATTTGCAGGCCTTATTTTTTTTCTCATTTAATTACTGACTGATTCAAGCTGGACTGATTTATAAACAATGAAATTTGGGACTGTGAAGAGTTGTAAGAATAGCATGAGCTTAGAAGCTTAGAACATCTATAATATTTATCATCTTTCTCATACTTTTGGCTTAACAGTAAAGAAGATCCAGCACCTGGATAATGCTTAAATATATAGAATTTGTACACAAAAGCACATCCTAGGAATTATCTAAGTTTTCAAATTAAGAAAAGCCTATGTATAGAATAGGTGGAAAATAGAATAAGAGTATTCTCATTTTCAAAAGGCTTATATATTAACAAAAATAAATGTGTCTTAGATGGTTTTGTCATTATGTAAGTTCACATTTTGAATTGCGAAAAATTTACCTTTGATTCTTGCAAAAACTTACAATGTTAATGCATATTTGGTACTTATGATGGGTTTGACAATCTGAACTTTGTGTCACATAGAAAACAAAAAATATATAAAGTGAATTTCTTTAAAAAAAAGTCATTTGACTGAAATTATATTTTAAAAACATATAATTTGAAGGTTTTTCACTGAAATATCCAGGCAATATGTTAAATTAGTACATACTTAACACAACTAAGCTTGGATCTTTCCATTTGACCCATTACATTTATCAGAATTTAAAGCAAAAATTAAGTTACAACCATTTCGCACCAAATCATTTTTTGAAATTTTTGATTTTTTTGGTGCGAAAGGGTTGTAACTGAAACTTTATCAATTATCTCTTTATGCTGACAAAATAAAATAACCTTGCCAATCAATTATATATCAGTAATTGAATTAAAGCCAAAAAGCAAAATTATAGAAGAATTTATAAGAATGTAAAAGAATAAATAAGTTTTTTGTCTCCCCTGAATAATTTCAAAATATTGAGTTACAACCCTTTCGCACCAAGGCATCGAAATGTTATTTTTTTACTATAACTTAATACATAATTATACATAATTGATTTTTCTTTCATAGTTTTGTCCTCCTTACTGCATCCTGTATTTTATTAGTCGAGCTTCTCTGTCTCCTGTGACAGCTCTTGTTGGTACATGATCTCAATATTGATGTCAGTAAAACAGTTTTATTTTGCTGACCACCACTATGTGGAGAAGTTGTCAGTTTCTGGGATAGTACGGGGATAGCTACACATGGTTTTGATTGGATATGGAAGGGCATCATCCATTTTTTAGATATTTTAAATGTAAAAAAAATGGGATTTACATTACTGTTAAAGTAATATAGACTAAGTAATCAAGCACAAAACTTTTTCAGGTCTTTTATGTTATAATAAATGATACATTCTGGTTTACAGGTTTACTTCAGTTCCCGGGTAATCATATATTTTAGAGTTCAAGCCAGATTTACATTTTTACTTGTAACATGTCAAATTTAGATTTTATAAACTTATTTATAATCTTTTAGATATTTCTTACCTCCTTCACACAACTCTTCAATTCTTAGAATTTTTACAATCATAGTATTGAAAATGTTCATTTTTAGAATAATTTTCAAGATTTTGATTCACGGTCAATTTAGAAAGAATATTTTTTCTCACAATCACTTGTTTTCACAGAACTGAAGAATTTTTTTTAAGGTCAAGAATGATTTCATTCTTGCACATCCGACAGGAATATCTACTATTTACAGGTGATAGAAAAACCTGTCTAACACTCCTCATGTAAGACAAGTTGCTTGTTTTAAATGACATTATTCCCATGCTCTTTTATGAATTAATTGCAATCTTAGGATGATGTCATTGTGCCATGGTGAATGAAGTTCTATATTCATTCGCTACCATAAGAAAAGAATGCTTAATGAAAATATTAGTTTCGTAATTTCTTTTCGTAATATCATTAATTTGTAATGTGCAAGAAAAAGAATCAAACACCAGTTGTCATATCACAGACTGGAATATCTTGCTCTCGGGTATCTTTTTACGGCAGAAATTGGTCAGAGCCTCATTACCGCCATAAACAGTTACCCTCAAGTTAGATATTCCAGTCTGTACGGCAGTCAGTGTAAGAATCTTATAATATATGCCGTAATGGTGTCTTATTCACCCTCATTTATTGCTGTTCATATTCATCATACGCAAAACAGTGATTTCATATGGAGACTAAAAAACTACATTCATCATTTAGTAAATAGCCTTGATTTTTGTGAAAATGGAAACACAGTCAACAAACATACATATGGATGCATACAGTTATTTATAATAAAGTTACATTTCAATAATATTAAGAGAGTTAACATACATGTAATGATTTTCTTTTAAAGCAATACAATTTAACTATTTTCAATTTACTTTCTTTACAAATTGTCTGGGATTAGTTCTGTTTAGTTCTATATGTAATGAGTCGTACAAATATTTATTACATACATGTAATTATACATTAGTATTATTTACACAGGATAAAATTTTGTTTCTCCTTCAAATTTGACATAGTTGACTTTTTCAAGGTGTTGGACAATATTTCACTTTACCAGTTTGTTTAACATGTGAAAATAAAGTTTGCATTGTAGACAGGACTGGTTTTAAGAAAATATGAATGCTAGAGGCAATTTATAGTACAAGTAATATCTTGAGTGTTTTAACCTAATACGGGTATGCTGAAGACGATGAGGGTGGATACCAAAAAAATAAAATTGACCTTGACCTTCAAAAGGTCAATTCAAAATGGCCGCTTAAAAATACTAAAATAGGTCATTAAAACTATGATACAATATGATGCAATAAATTATTCTTGTCAAAATCGAATGATTATTCAATATTCTCTAAGTTTATACAATTATTAAATTTATTAATAACATATTTCTAGTAATATATCAGGTTAACACGTAAAAATCACTCAAAAACAAGGTCATAAAGGTCATATATATTTTTATTTCGCAAAGCATGATTATTATTATCATGTAAGCTCAAACTACATTTCGTTATTATACTTTTATCATATTTATGAATTTACTGAATAAATTTTATACTAAAGCTTTGAAAGAACTGTACTGTGTTATGCAATAAAGCTCTCAATATTGTTTTATATGTAAATATTACATCACACTCATGAATTGAGTGCCCATTCGTTATATGTACACATGCCAGTATTTGTCACAGTCTGAAACATTGGTTTGGTTAAGTTATGTTTAGTCTTTCAATATGTTGTTTTCTGATTTTGTTTACTACTCAAAAATTTGATAAAGGCTTTGTCGGTCTTAAAAATAAAAACGATTAAAGGGCAGATTGAAATAAATTCAATTATAAACATTTCAAAAAACACTAGAAACGCCATTCAGTTGGGTTTTCGAAAAAACAAATCGTTAAAAAAACATCATTTCTGAACAAAAGAGCTTATGTTTCTTCTCTTAATAGAAATATTCCATATATTGTTTACCTAGTAGAAGCCCACACACTGGGTTCAAGGTTTGCATATGAAGAAAGTAGTTTAATTCTATAAACTTCAGTATAAAGAAAACATGACAAAAATATGGCGGTTTGCGAGCACAGTAGGGGTCCATTTTCGAGTTTTTTTTTTGTCTTTCAATTTGTTATCATGTGGCATTAAAGTATGCATTTTGAATGGCTTATGGGGAGAAATGGTTGAATCTTGTTAATTATATATGTCGCCATCCAGGAGCAGCAACAATAACAAAACATCTAGGTAAGGTAATGTAAACCAGTGACTTGTAAGAAAATTAGGGTTGGAGATTACTAATAGGAGACATTCTTTTTGATTTAAGGATTTTATGGATTCCACTGTAAAATACTAAGGCTATGAGCTCATTTGACTTTAAACCTAGTTTGGTCAAAGCTGTCGGTAACTTGCATGAGCTTTGGTTATTCAATAGCAAACGCAAATGTAACACTTTCATTTTTAAATCCCATAAGAATGAGCTAAAACGCAATTGAGAACCTTGTGAATATTTGAAGTTTCTGCAAACAGGTTATATGCTTGAGCTGAGAAAATTGTTAGCATTTATAAGCGTGGCTTGTTTTAAAACAAGTATATTAGGACAAGTTATTCTATTACGGGTGGCTTAAAATTAACATTAGTGATCCCAACACAATCAATGAAGCCATCTCATCGGTCAGTAAATACCGACAGGACTATTTGTCTATATTTTTGGGGGGTAAATGCAGAAAATGTATGGTGGTTAGGGAGTAGTGATGGAGTAGTGGTGGTAAGAACTGATAAGCAATCATACGGTCATACCAGTCTTCTGATCACTCTCCTACAACTTTTATATGGGAAGCTCGCTCTATATGTTGCCGTTGATGCTGAGTATCTTGGAGACTTAGGTTTAGCGATAGTGGTGGTTATGGTACCTATAGGAAAGGCTATTTCCCATGAGTAATGGTGGGGGAAGAGTAGTTTAAGAGTGGCTCAACCTCTGACTATTTAGTAATGTTGGGAGTAAGGATAACTGCAAGAAAAGCAGAAAATTATATAAGTACACCCAGTGATTTAGTGGGTCACAACATTTAGAAACAAATTACTCAAATTTTACATCTTATGGGTTGTAGTTAGCCACAATCATACCTTGGGCAAATTACTTTAAAAAGTAAGTGATTAAGACACAATTATTTCTTATTCTTTTACAACAGTTACAATAAATTACTCTAACTTTTCTGCAGGGATTGACAGAATAACATTAATTTTTCATGAATAATTATGATAACTTCTGATAACTTTCTATTGTTCGAAGGTCAATGGCAATTTTAGCCTGGATGTGCATGTTGTAGTTAATCTGTTTGGCTGACATCACAGTAGAACACTTTGTCGTAACCTACTTTGAGCAAGCTTCAAGTACAAGTAACTGTTATTAAAAAAAAGAAAGCCAAACCGTTTGCATAATATAATGTCTTTTTTAATGTTAATTATTCATAAATTGCGTGGTATAGGGTTTCTTGTGATGAAAATAAAACGAGCATTTAGCAGAATTTGAAGTCATAACCATGACATCTCATTCAATGACAAAGTCACAGGGCAATAATTGTTGCTGCCAACTTAAAAACTTTTTTTCTTAGTCTGGCCCAAGGGTTCGGAGGTTTTTGATTCAATATGAGTTTTATAATATGCATTATTAATTAACTGTGCAATATTGGGCGCATTAGCACTTGCAATTCAGAGCTGATGCATTTTCATTATGGATAGAAAACTCAGCCATTATGAAAAAAACACGTCCATAACGAGAAAAGTCGGCCGTTATAAGATTCAAACATTCTGACGAACTGTTTGACATGGCCATTATGAAGCTCACGCTAAACATTGAAAAATCCAATGCCATTTCGTTATTTATAATAATTAAAAATTTTCATAATTGTACTCTTATTTAGCTTGAATCCTATGGCTTTATAACAATGTCATTATGAAAACAAACTCCAATTATTGACATCATAGTAACCCAGCTTTTTCCTAATGTTCTTGCTTATTGGTCAATAAATAAAATTTGTAAGTTGCTGGATAGGGCATTTTAACTGGGATCAAAATATAATCCTCTAGATGTTCATGCAGTTCAGCTTGTGGATATGTAGATGTGTATTTAGGTGAAATTCTGGAAACAAAGTGATCCCTCGAAAGCATTAATCACAACAAAATTACATAAGAATTGCAGACTCAGTTTGATTGAGTCTGTACATGAGAGATAATGAATAAGTGCAACATCCCTCACGCCCCCTAGCACCGGCTTCATTCACTGACATCTGACTTGGAAACCAGTGCATGCATGGGAGGATAGGGTTGTTTGACAGTAATAAGAAATCCTTTAGTGAAGCAAACTTAAATCTAAGCTGTTATATAAGTGTTATTGGTTTAAAATTTCTAATGACAATATTAATCATCCTACTTAATTTTTCCTGAATTTCAATATCGCAATAAGTGAATTGAATTGGGCAGCTCTGAGGAGTAAGAGTAAACTTTTTAGAAATTTCTCAGGTGGTTAGTCAAGTTTAAAAACCTTGTTAAAAGAAATACTGGCATATAGTGCTATGCAAATATAAGTAGGAATCTGAGTAGCCACTCTATATGCATGCATAAAGTGCCAGATAAAATACATGAAGTATCTATATATTTAGCAGATAGGGCAGGGAAGAGTGTAGTGTTCGCTTCGTAAACCCTAAATATAGTGATGGTTCAAAGGAGTAGGGACTTTCTAGAAATTTTATCTCTTACATTCTAGTCTCTTATGTTTAAATGCCTTAAAATATTCAGCATGTTCAGTACTATCTTAAATATTACTTCTATATTTCTATTATATTGGCCTATAGAAAAATGTCCGCCATCTTGGATTTTTCGGCCATATTGGATTGTTTTTTTTTAATTCAGTTTTGGTGTCTAATTTGTTATACCTTAACTTGCTTTGTGACAAATTTCAGGTTTTTCCTATCTTTTAAAGTTTAATTTGATATATCATCCATTTATGATAAAGAATTTGGCGGTTCCTACATTGGCCTTAAGAAAATGTCGGCCATCTTGGATTTTTTTCGGCCATATTGGATTGGCTTTTTTTTAAATTCTGTTTTGGTGTCTTATTTGTTTTTACCTAAATATGCTTTGTGACAAATTTCAGGCTTTTCCTTTCATTAAAGTTTTATTTGATATATCATCCATTTATGATAAAGAAATGTGGCGGCCATTTTAGTGGTCATTTTAGATGGCCATTTCAATGGTCAAGATCTAGTTTTTCAGTTTGGTATCCACCTTTATCGGATTCAGCATACCTTAAATAGGTAAAATACACCAAGATACCACTTGTACTACAAAATGCCTCTAGCATCTTATAGAGACCCAAATTCTCAAAATCAGTCCTGTCTATTGAAACCTTTAGAATTTATTAACTACTTTTTTTCAAGTTCTTTTTTTGTACTATTTTATATTTATATTTGGTTATATACCATATTTAGAGTCTTGATATCATTTTAGTTTTTCTCAGTTTGCGAGAGAGATTTAAGCTACTTGTTTATTATTGGAAACTGTATATTGTAGATGGTGAGGTAGACCTAACTTGTGTTTAAACATTGTTCTGTTTCTGGGGCTTGATAACTGACTTTAGTCCATTTAGTGCATATATTTTTTATGATTTATTATATTTCTAAACCTTGTGAATGCTTATGGCAAAAATAACTTGCCATACCAAAATAATGTTTAGCATATTGATACATCAAAACCCAATACATTAACATTTAACAGTTTCAAATTCATGCAGGACAAGTTAAAATAAAAATCTAGCAAGGTAATAGATTATAAAGTGACAGTTATGTCTACCTCATACATAATTGTAATCTCTAGTGTTTAGAAAAGTAGAATAACATAATCATAATGTTATACAAGATGCAATTTTCTATTGGATCAAAGAACTTTTTTCCTAAGAAATTGTACATGTATTATTGAATGGTACAAGTTGAATTGCCGAAAATAGCAATCTTTCTGGGTATAGAACAGTTGTTTTATAGATGTTGTATTCCCTTTCACATAGATTAGATTGTTTTACCCACTCAATTTTGAAAATGTTGTTTGGTTTTTTTTTCACTTATGAATTGGAGCTATTTTTTGCAAATAGGAATTTACAATGAATTATGGTCATGTCACTTCTGTATCTGTTCAAAAATAAGATTTTTTCTGTCAGAAAATTAGCAAATGACCAAGGTGATTACTGGATATATCAAATTCCAGGAATAGTCATGATGGACTTTGCTGGAGTAGTGATATGACCTATAAGTAACATTCACATATATAGTTAATCAAATTACTTGGCATAATAATGTTAATTCATATACTTTTGTTAAGTCATGAAAACATTTCTTCTTTTTTTTCTTCTTCTTCTTCTTCAAAAAAGGAATTCGATGGGTGATATTCAAACTTCTGTTCTTGTAAAGCAACAAGAAACACATTAAACTTTTGATGATATTTAGATGTTTGAACTCCTTTTAATAAATACGTTTAAGGTACATTTGATTCCAAATTAATCAAATACCAAAGGCCCTGACTAATAGGGTTATATGATATATTGATTCAAAGGAAAAAAATATCAAAACAAACAAAAACTAACAAAGTTATTGGACATATTTCAGATACAGACCAGGATGGTAAATCTCGTTCAACCTTGACCCCGCCAACGAGGGGTAGTGTAACTACTACCCCTCCCACCAGGGGCAGTTTAACAATGTCCCCACTCACTAAAGGCAGTGGCTCTGCCCCACAAACTAGGGGCAGTGACACTGGCAAATCAGTTTCTATCTCGACCACTCTAACAAGAAGCAGTGATCCCTCCTGGTACCAGTCTACCCCCAGCCCTGCCACCGCGTCTGCTAAATCAGGTTGGACAGAGTTGTGTCCCTGTAATCTGTTCTCTGCTAAATGTGTTGCTAATGCTTGAGTGCTTTACTTTGGAGTAATATTTTACCTGTGACATTTTGGTGATAATTGAAGTTTATAATATTTTTTTATTTTTTTTATGTATTTCATTGTGTGCTTAACAGAAAGGGTAAAATTTAAGTTACTTGTTTTCATTAGCTTTTTATGGTGTGCTTGATTTTTTTTACTAGACATTTTACTTGACATAAGATGAGATTCTATTTATGATTATTATTACCTTGTTATATGTATTTTGAAACTATGATGGAATATTAGTCACAAATATGTCAAAATCTCACATTTAGTGACATACAAATTGTAAAATTGTACTTATTTCATTGCAATCTCTGTAGTGTCCATCTATGATAGATATTATATTTAATCAGAAGACAGAATTTTCTCCCTTACAACTATAGCCCTAGTGCAGCAGTCCTAGAACAATTCTGTATATTGTATAATTTTTTTTTTTTTAAAGTGTTGCAACATAAAATTTACTCTCTCAAATTCAACAATTGTAAATCAGTAGCGATAAACATTTAGAACCACTTGAATCATTTCACAGTCAACTTGTTTACTTGTTTACATAGAGGATATTTGTTTAGTTCAGTGTAAGATCGGAATATATTTCACCGAGTGAGCACCAAAAGGTATATTTCACGAGTGGCGCAGCCACGAGTGAAATATGAACTTTTGGTGTTCACAAGGCGAAATATATTTCGATCTTACACTAAACTATACAAATTTTCTTTTTATTACATGCAAAGAAACGTTTTAAAAAGACATTTAACCTAATACTGAATGAAAAGCGCGCCAAATAATAATACAACGTGACGTCATTTACGACGTCACGTCATTAAGTTGGTACCCAGTTCTGTGCACGCTGGTATTTCACTGAAACAACGTAAGGGGCTTAAATTCAAAACAGTGAAATTATCAAAGTGGTAATTTCACTGTTTCAAACAGTGAAATTACCAGTTTTATATCACTGATATATTTCTATAAACCACCGAAAAGCATGTAATAAAAGTGTTTAAGGTCATTGATTGTAAATTATGTACCCTTTTCCACTTTGGTTTCTATCCCTTCTAGGGACATTGCATTCTTTTATATGAAAATAGTATTAAACTAGCTTATAGAAGGTTGGTGGTTGTACACGGGTAACCATCGGGTTATATTTACAAACAACCGTTTATATACGGCCATATAACCTGTCAGGAATATTTATAACGTAAAAGGACTACTGCACTGATGCTATATAAAACTATTTACTCAGATACAACAGAAACAACTTCTTGCTTTTAGTTCCTTACAACTTTCATACACCTCCTCTTCTTTCATAAAACTTCCTTGCAGGGACTTCTTTCTTTCCAAAAACAGAAATTTCTTATAAATCCCTACACCTCCTCTACTTTCATAAAACTTCCTTGTAGGGACTTAATTCTTTCTTTCCAAAAACAGAAAGTTTTTCAGCATATACAGAAGTGTCCTGAATAGTTTACATCAAACTTGTACCAGACATTGGGGGGGGCGGGGGGAGAGTAGCTGAGCCTTTCTCAGTTTATTTCAGGCCATGATCAATGGCTATGTTGCAACAGTATACAACAAGAAAGGGTAATATTCCCTCAAACCTTATCAATGTTTTAATCTGGACAAACAATTCATTATTTTTTAAGAAATAGTATGAACTGACCAAATTCAAATTTAGCAAACTGCAAACAATGATTAGACAACAGAATTTGTAGCCACAAAAAGGCTTAGGGTTCAGAATTCATTGTATATGTTTTTCTAACAGGTGATAGCTTAATTGATATTTGTTGATGATTGTGGTCATAATAACTGTGTCAGTGAAGGAGTATTATGTTGTTTTATTCAATGAAATACCTCTTCTGAAATGCTATAAAAATGCACTGGCTGGAATGAGTATTTTTATGTATTAATTGGTATAACACATTAAAACACGACAGTTAACAAACTGAAAGCTATTATATAAATAATATTGATAATTTACTTCCTATTTTCTCACTTTCATAGATTCTAATTTTGTAAAAGTCCAGCCTAAGAATTTATATAATGTTTCAGTATTTGAATGTGAAATTAACTAAAAAAAGCTGTTGATTAAAAAAAAGCATTTGTCATGAATGTTGTTAAGTTTAAGGTTTACACAAAAGGGTCATTTCATTATGCAACAGGAATTATAAATTAATTGTATTTAACTTCTATGACTTTTGGGTGAAAAGAAGAATACAAAGAAACCACACGTCAACACCGGATAAATGTGAACAAAATTTTAATAAAGATCTACCAGTTTCAAACCTTTCTAGTTCTTAATCAGGAAATAATTTGGAAATCATTGATATTTTAAAATGACATATGATATAATGATATTTTGGAAATCATTGATATTTTAAAATGACATACGATGTAATGATATTTTGGAAATCATTCATATTTTGAAATGATGTAATTATGATATAATGATATTTTGGAAATCATTCATATTTTGAAATGACATATGATATAGTGGTATATATTATATATATGTATTACAGAAAGGAGAGAGGGAGATATGCAGGAAGCTATTCTAGAAGAAGAAGAGGAGAAACATACTGATGGTAACATTATAATATGTCTTATATTATATATACATTGTCAAAATCCAACAATCGCATCAGTCATAACATTAGTTCAAAAAGAGTTACAATTAACTCCTTGTGATGATCCAGTATTACCTGGAATTTAGCCATAAATTCAATAATATCCGGAATTTAGCCATAAATTCAATAATATCCGGAATTAAGCCATAAATTCAATAATATCGGGAATTCAGCCATAAATTCAATAATATTTTTCAAAAGTTTTCATGTAACAAACACTATTCATGTATTAATGCATAATATATCCTCTTTACAAGGATACAAAAAAAGAATATTACAATTTGAACACATCAAAGACACCAAATGCATATTAATATTACAGTATTCTGCAATTAGATAAATGTAAGTCATCAAACTTAAGCAAGTATAAATTTAATGAAGACAACATGAAATTTATCAGAATTACAGACAAATTTTGGGTAATTCTTGATCATCCATTGTAAATAGGATCTATTTTTAGCTCACTTGAGCACAAAGAGCTCAGAGATGAGCATTTTTTGATAGCATGACATGTGTTACGTGTTGTGCATCTTTACAAAATCTTAATTGCATGTATTTAAATAATCCCTTATTTAACTTCATCATTTAAATATTGTCAATATAGTACTTAAGATGAAATTCTTACTTTATGCTGTATATGTGTATACAAATGTAATGTAGCTATAATGTCACAGCTTCTCTTTTTTTAGAACAAGACAAGAAAGAAGCTGAAAAATATCTAGAAGAAAGAATGGTAATTTGTCTAGTTTACTTATAGATTTATTTTTGTATGTGTGTATGTGAGAAATTTATAACAATGGAAGAAGGAAATACAATGTACATGTATTTGTTTAATTTTTTAAATAAAGGGAAACATAATCATACACATTTCTTGTGACATTGGTAGAAAATTCATGCCATGTTAGTAACTACTGTATTTTTAAAGTGCCTCTCTTATATTAGTACACTGTATATGAAATAATGCTTGCAAAACAAAATCTTTTTTGTTTCTTAGAATTTCATGTGTTTTCAATAGCTTAGCTTTGTTAGTGCTTTTGATTTGAAAGAGAATTTGTTGTCATTAGGATTTCATTCTAATTTTTCAAATACAAATGTATTGATACATACTAAAATATAAGATTAAATTAAGAAATTTTGGTTGTAAATGTTTCCAGCAAACTATAGATGCCAACATTCCGCCTGTACCTCCGTCAACTGCCCAGCGACCAGCAGAGGTTGAACGTCTTCTAGGTCTTGATGAACCTGACTCTGATGATGATAAGGAACCTGTCATTGACATACAGAAGGTGATACATCTTTAACTTATATTTCCTCATATTTATATATACTTATATTTCCTCATATTTATATTAACTTATATTTCCTCATATTTGTATTAACTTATATTTCCTCATATTTATATTAACTTTTATTTTCTCATATTTAAATAAATACCTTACATAAACTTGTCCTATTTTATTCTGGACAAAACCATTTATTATTTTTAATGAAAATTTCAAAATATATCAAACAGGGCAGACCATGATCTAACAGCCCTAATCATAGTCTGCACTGAGTAGATTCTGGAGCCACCAGCAGGTTAAGGGTCTAACTTCATTTGTATCTTTGTATACATTTCAGTTGTTTCATTTTCCATTTATGTTAGATAGGAAAGTTCATGATTTTTCTTTAGTATTCTTATACACACAATGCTAAAGTATGCAAGTCGTCGTTTCCTTGAACAAGAAACTTTACAATCATCGCTCATTACTGGCTGGTTCCAGGAACGAATTCGAAAGTGTGTCTATAAGCTTATAGCTTCATACATAATCATACTAAAATAAATTCTGTATGAACCAATGCTAAAAAAATCTACTTTTTTTTTAATGAAACTTACATGTGAAATGATAATTATATATTGTATTATTCTGTCTCTTCAAATGTTTAAGACTCAGAATTATTTAGATATTTTAATCTTATTAATGTACATTTCATCTATTTTGGTGTACAATTCTTATTTAAAATAAAATGATTAATTGATGTTAATTTATGTAAATAATGGTGAAAATGTCATTTATAATATTATTATAAAAACACATATATATAATTCATGATGTACATATAAAGTTTGTTTTGATGTTTAGGCTTGGGAAGATCTACAACAGCCAGATGTTCAGAATGAAGATCTTGTTGGTGTGACTGGTACATCAGCTCTCCTAGAGGGCCGCCATCCACCACTACCTGGGTTTAAGTCCAATGCTGCACCAGTATACTCCAACGCAGTCTCCTTTCTGTCGGCATGGAAACCAGTATCAGAGAAACGTAAACGCGAGGATGATGTTGAGACTGAGTCACGACCCTCGAAGAGCGTACATCATTTCTGTACTGCAACCACAGAATATCAACTTCCTGAACAATTTGTTAATGTTGGCAGGAAGTATCATACTCCAAGTAGATTTGAGTTTGCTATGCCAGATCAACAGTTCAGAGTAAGTGTTTTATCTTTTTACATAATTTTAATTTATTGCTGTATTATTTAAAGAAATGATGCTGTCTAGTATACTACATAGAGAATTTAATTGTTGTTTAAACCAGTACTATCTTTTGAATAAAATGCTATGTTGTAAACATAATGTATATAGAATTCATTTGAAAATACTTTTTGAAATAAGGTACTGTTTATTCAGAGTTTATAGGACTTTATATTTTGTATTAAGTTGAATGTTTGTGTATACTATAGTTTGGTAGTAGAGGACCTAGTGCTATGGAAGATAGACCATTACAGAGTGGTCAGACGAGGGCCTCTGATACAAGAGACTCGGAGCAACGTAGAATCTCTGCTGCTGCAAGGAGGGTATTACAGAAGGTAGAGGAGGAGGGGGATGGAGATGATACTATGGAGGCATGGCAACAGAGGGCAGAGGAAGTGGTATACACTTTATTTTATTGCTTAAAATCTTTCACCTGTGTTTTGTTAATTAGCTAGTGTATGTTTTCACAACTTTATTATAAAATTTCCGGTTGGTATTTGACTTAAAAATAAGTGGTAAGACATAATGGTACTGCCTTCTCCAATGAAACAGTAATGAATCATCTCTTTATCAGGGATTTTGAAACTGTGGCAGGTTTTTTTGTAATTTTACACAATTATTTAAAACAAAATTTAGGACACAGTTGGTTTAAGACAATTTATAGCAATTATACAATTAATGTTACAGATAATTATTTACTTATTATGGTCACAAAATGTGTCAGGATTGGTATTACTATAATCTACATACCAGTGTCTTGTTGTTTCTTAGGAATGCTAGTTTTGATTACCAATGTGTCAGATTGGAGAAGGACACTGTCTGTTGATATAACTCTTATTGATATTGAACATGCACTTTATCCTTTTCTTTGTAAAATATTTAAGACTGACTTGATACACTGCCATGATTTATTTACATTCAGTTTGAAAGTCCGAATGTAGCAGGGACTGCTATGTCATCACAGTATAATGAGTCTCGTCTCTACTGGACCCCAGCTCCACCTAAACTTGATGTAGCACCAGCCAAGGTCAAGGACATCCTGTTTCCTGAATATCAGGTAATGATATTTTATTACATGCTTTTCGGTGGTTTATAGAAATATATCAGTGATATAAAACTGGTAATTTCACTGTTTGAAACAGTGAAATTACCACTTTGATAATTTCACTGTTTTGAATTTAAGCCCCTAACGTTGTTTCAGTGAAATACCAGCGTGCACAGTACTGTGTACCCAACTTAATGACGTGACATCGTAAATGACGTCACGTTGTATTATTATTTGGCGCGCTTTTCATTCAGTATTAGGTTTAATGTCTTTTTAAAACATTTATTTGCATATAATTAAAAGAGAATTTGTTTAGTTTAGTGTAAGATCATAATATATTTCACCTTGTGAACACCAAAAGTTCATATTTCACTCGTGGCTGCGCCACTCGTGAAATATACCTTTTGGTGCTCACTTGGTGAAATATATTCCGATCTTACACTGAACTAAACAAATATCCTCTATGTAACATTTCAACACTGCATACATTCTCAGATTAGATGAGCTATAACTTATTGTTGTTCTTGTTGGTAATAAGATTTGCTAAGAGACCTGTTATGCAGAACCTTACTTTTGATGATACATATACTTTCATTTATTATTGATATTGACAAATATGCTTGTTTTCTTAGCATAAAGAATGGTCGAAATTTACTCAGGTCAGTAAGAGGTCAAATTAGTTTGAATAAATTTTTAGGCCTTATGTTTTTATTTTGACTTGTGATAAAACTTTTTTCAACCACTGAAGAGCCAAACAAGTGATAGGAATGATGCTATTGTTGTACTTAGGTATTTGAATGTATTTTAATGTTTATCAGAGACCAACAGTTGGAGCAGTGTCTCATGAGATGCAGGAAATGATGGAGGAGTCATCTAGTAGTGAGGAGGAAGAAGAAGAAACTGAGATAACCGAGGAAGATAGAGAACAGATGGAACAGCTAGAGAGGTGAGTCTGTTGTTACTAGTGTGTGCTTGATGCTCTTCCTTAAACTTGCTGGAACTGAGTATGATAGGTTATTTCCACCAGTATAGTGTCAGGCCACCCTGCACATCCTTACATTCTGACCAGGTTTTTCGTTGGGGATCATTGATTCCAGCACTTTTAAAGTGTTGAAAATTAAGTACCGCTCAAGATGGTGCTAAGGGCCTTGAGGGATCTTGCACTTTCTCATTATCCATTGTTTACAGACTCAATCAAGCTGAGTCTGTTATTTTCATGTAATTTTGTTGTGATTAATGCATCTTAGAGATCACCAATATTCTAGATTTTTAAGCTGTTAATCTTTGTATATTGATATATTGAACCCCGTAAACTTTGAATGGACTGTTCCAACTTCAAAGCAGGGCAAATCCATTACAAAAAATTGTAGCAATGAGCACATAGACAAACTTAATTGTGCCATTTAAATAACATGTCATTAAAATTGGATATAAAACTATATCAATAATGCTGTGTACAAGGTAAAGTGACTTATACAAGTATCAATTTCATAATGGACATTGAAATTACTTGTGTGTGATAGATCACATGACCATCTGCATATAATACAAGAGCTTTAACTGACAAAAAAAAACAGAACAAAAAACTTAATTTGAACTTGGATCTTACTGTGCAGGTACTTAATAAAGTATGCTATCAAACATAAATGTCTAAAGATTACAAGTTTCTTGTTACAGAATTATGTTAAGACGTCACAAGTCGATGGAGGATCTGACAGATTTGGTAAAAGCCACACGTGAGAGAGATGAGGAAATTAAAGCAGGCACACTGTTTCCTTATGAAGATAGGATTGTCTTAGAATCTGAGAAAGATGTAAAAACTCCTGGTATGTTTTCATAATTCCATATTTATATATACATACATACATGTATCTATTGATTTTTCATGCATTATTTGCAATAAAAAACATAATTTTAGTTCGATTTAAGGTAAAGGCTCTAGACATAATCTTTTGGTCTCCTTTCTTGATTATTTAATGTTTTTGTTTTTTAGTTCCTGAAGAGCTGGAGTCAAGTTTTGTGAAGGTGACTGGACCAGTTCTCGACTCGGATCTATTTCCCACCTTTGTCCCATGGAGGTTAGTGTCTCCTTTAAACATAAGAACTAAGTAATAATAATGCTTCTTTTATGTCTGTTATATGCTCTTGTATCTTTTTATGCCCCCGGGCATATAGTAATTGAACTGTCTGTCCATACGTCCGTCTGTCCGTGCGTACGAACCCAGAGGTACTTGTGTGACTTGGAGAACAATGGGTAACTGTAAATTCTCTTTGATCCTATTCATTCCGATTTTACTTGTGTGTCTTTTTTTAAGCCTTGTGTGACTAAAAATGGCCAAAAAGATCAAAGGAAAAGTCAAATAAGTACCATTTTGTAAGTACTTCTGTCCGTCTATCCGTACGAGGTTAACCTAGAACGGCCAGTTGGATTTTTCTTAAGTTCTACCTGTACCAATGGCTTCATAATTTACACACTTACTAATCGATACAAAGTATATGATCTGGGCAAGTTACATAACTATGGCTTCCATTTGCACCAAGTTATGGCCCTTTTCAGCACTTAGAAAATGAATAATGGTTAACCTAAACCGGCAAGTTGGAAATATCTTATGTTCTATCTGAACTAATGACTTAATAATTTTCACACATACTTATCAATACAATGTACATGATATTGCCAAGTTATATAAATGTGCCATCCATTTTCCCAGTAATTTCCCTTTTTATCACTTTGAAAATAGGGCCTTGTATGGTTAACCTATTCCGCCAAGTTGGATTTATCAAAAAAATTCACCTAATTACTTAATTCATTTAATGATATCTTTCATATTTGGTAGGTGGATACCTTTAACGGTCCTCTAATTTTTGTGGCATCAGGCGTCTCTAGGTCAAGGTCAAGGTCACTTGTGTAAAAAAATAAATCTAAACATTTCTGCTCATACAGCCTTTATTTTTAAGTTAATGTCTTTCATGTTTATAATAGTCATACCATGGGAGGTCTTCTTCCTTTTCCTTTAGTAAGGGGTCATTTGGGTCAAGGTCACCAATGTCAAAAAAAGATTTTTTACCCTTTTACAGGTGTATTAACCTTATTCTATCGACAGATGTCTTGTATATTTTGTAGGAACATAAAATTGAGGTATTCTCATTTGGATGGAGGTAGGGGTCAGTTGGGTCAAGGTCACCAGTGCTAAAAATAGATTTTTACACTTTTGCTCATAAAGCCTTTATTTATTGACAGATTTGTATTATAATTGGTAGGAAGATAACTTACATGGTATTCTTCCTTTGGATGGAGTTAGGGGTCAGTTGGGTCAAGGTCAACAGTGCTAAAAATAGATTTTTACACTTTTGGCTATACAGCCTTTATATATTGACAGATTTATTTCATATTTGGTAGGAAAATAAGTTGCATGATATTCTTCCTTTGGATGGAGTTAGGGGTCAGTTGGGTCAAGGTCACCAGTGCTAAAATATATTTTTTACACTTTTGCCCATACAGCCTTTATTTATTGACAGATTTATTTCATATTTGGTAGGAAAATAACTTGCATGATATTCTTCCTTTTGATAGAGGTAGGGGTCAGTTGGTCAAGGTCAAGGGTGCCAATTACAGATTTCTACACATCATTGGTTTTCTTCCATACAAATTAGCTACTTCACTCTCTAAAGCTAAATTATTGACAACATGAGCACAGGGGCATTTGTGTTTATCAAACACAGATTCTTGTTTTTGTATGCTCTCATGTAACTATGTTATATGCTCTCATGTCACTGTATTGTATGCTCTCATGGCACTGTATCGTATGCTCTTATGTCACTGTATTGTATGCTCTCATGTCACTGTATTGTATGCTTATGTCACTGTATTGTATGCTCTCATGTGACAGTGATTTATGCTCACATGTCACTGTATCATATGTGCTCATGTCACTGTGTTATTTGCTCTCATGTCACTGTATTGTATGCTCTCATGTCACTGTATTGTATGCTCTCATGTCCCAGTGATGCATGCTCTCATGTCACTGTATTGAATGCTCTCATGTCACTGTATTATATGCTCTCATGTCACTGTGTTATTTGCTCTCATGTCACTGTATTGTATGCTCTCATGTCACTTTTTTGTAGCTCTCTTGTGACAGTGATTTATGCTGTCATGTCACAGTGATGTATGCTCTCATGTCACAGTGATGTATGCTCTCATGTCACTGTATTGTATGCTCTCATGTCACTGTATTATATGCTCTCATGTCACTGTGTTATTTGCTCTCATGTCACTGTATTGTATGCTCTCATGTCACTTTTTTGTAGCTCTCTTGTGACAGTGATTTATGCTGTCATGTCACAGTGATGTATGCTCTCATGTCACAGTGATGTATGCTCTCATGTCACAGTGATGTATGCTCTCATGTCACTGTGATTGTATGCTCTCATGTCACAGTGATTTATGCTCTCATGTCACTGTATTGTATGCTCTCTTGTGACAGTGATTTTTGCTCTCATGTCACTGTATTGTATGCTCTCATGTCACAGTGATGTATGCTCTCATGTCACTGTGTTGTATGCTCTCATGTCACAGTGATGTATGCTTTCATGTCACAGTGTTGTATGCTCTCATGTCACAGTGATGTATGCTCTCATGTCACAGTGATTTATGCTCTCATGTCACAGTGATTTATGCTCTCATGTCACTGTGATTTATGCTCTCATGTCACATTGTGTTTATGCTCTCATGTCACTGTATTGTATGCTCTCATGTCACAGTGATGTATGCTCTCATGTCACTGTGTTGTATGCTGTCATGTCACAGTGATGTATGCTCTCATGTCACAGTGATGTATGCTCTCATGTCACTGTATTGTATGCTCTCATGTCACTGTATTGTATGCTCTCATGTCACTGTATTGTATGCTCTCATGTCACTGTATTGTATGCTCTCTTGTGACAGTGATTTATGCTCTCATGTCACAGTGATGTATGCTCTCATGTCACAGTGATTTATGCTCTCATGTCACTGTATTGTTATGCTCTCTTGTGACAGTGATTTATGCTCTCATGTCACTGTGTTGTATGCTCTCATGTCACTGTGTTGTATGCTCTCATGTTACTGTGTTGTATGCTCTCATGTTACAGTGATGTATGCTCTCATGTTACTGTGATGTATGCTCTCATGTTACTGTGTTGTATGCTCTCATGTTACTGTGTTGTATGTTCTCATGTTACTGTGTTGTATGCTCTCATGTTACTGTGTTATATGGTTGTAGGAGATCAAATTCTGCACCAGATTTAAATGATGAGGATGATGATACACTGATGGTGTCACAAGATTTCAACACGGCCATGGAGGAAATACAGAGACAAAAACGTAACATACGAGAATGGAAGATCCAGCAAAAACTAGAGCAGCAGCAACAAGAGTCGATGCAACCAGCTGAAATATTCCAGGAGGAGGAGGAGACCATAGATCAATTAAAGGTGGGTAACATACCTTAGAATATTATTTTTTAGCTCAACTATTTGAGGAATAGGGAGAGCTTATGTAGTTATGTCTGCATCTGTGCCAAAAATCAACATCTGCGTCATACTGTGGTTAAGTTGTTAGGTGTAAGTTGGTACCTCAAAAATTACTTAAACTTCACACATTGCACACTGTGATTGTCTTATCAGATGGGCATAGGTCTATAACTATAAAGTTACCTTTTTACATAGTTATGCCCCTTACTGTAGAGAAGAGCGGACTGTGTTACGGACAGCTGTTGTTTTGGCTAAATTGGAAGTGAAAATAATTGTTTCAAGTTTTTATCAAAACAATCTGGATTTTAGGAAACCATTTACAAATGTTTGGACTGATTTAAAATTGAAAAATGAAAAGATGGAGAATATTATGATTTTTTACTTTTTTAAGCATATCATAAATCAAACAAAAAAGTCTCATAAAAGAAATGAACTATGTTATATTTTTCATTATGATAATAATATTTTTCTTGATTATGATTTTAGAGGGTTGATCCACAAGAGTACAAGGCAGACATCCTAAAAATACACTCACCCCAGAAACAAGGTAATAATTATTCTGTTTTTTACAACATAGTTTTTTAATGATTTTATCCTTGTTTTTTTTTAAACTATACTTTTACAGAAGTACAGACACCAAAATTATCCTTTTTTTTATTAATTTGTATCTTGCACATATTTGTTTCAAATTTTTCTATTTCTTTATATCTTGCTTTAAAAGCAAATACATGTGTATACAGAGCAAAAAGCAAACCAACAGTTTTGAAAAGAGCTATTGTATTTAAAGAAAAGAAAACACTTGTGTCTCTATAACAGAGTCTGTAACAAAGATTATTGTACTTGTTTTTATTTAGCATGAAACATTAAATAAATTAAATATTTATGTACCATTTGTACCATTTCAGATGAACCAACCCCGGCAGAGCTTGCACTGGCTGCTGGAAGGGCATATGTTATACTGCCAAAAAAGTAAGAGGGTTTTTGTTTTATTCTTTAAATAATTTTCATGGATTCCCGAATATTTTTCAGTTAAGAACATGCATATTCTGTTGGTTTAAGACATTACATAGATTAATAGGTCCTTACTTGTTATGGATAAAGAGAATAGGATATTTTTTCTTGTTGGTGACTTATTTTGTAGGGATGTATCCTGTTTTAGTTAGCCAGCATATCCAATCTCCAGAATCTTGTGATATAGTTTTTGATTTCTTTATGAAATCTGAAGAAAAAACATTAATAACATAAAGACCATTTACATGCAATTTATATTCAGTTGCTATTTGTGAATTATTTTCATGTTTATCATACATGCCATAATTTTTAGACTCATTTCCGAGACACTTTTCATTTGGAGGTCGGGCATTGATCAGCAAACATATTTTTTTTAATTTACATAGTGGCATACAACCTATATTACTGGTATAAACAACAATAAATTATTTATTTATTTAGTCCATCGAAAATAAGCTTGCCTACAAGCTTGGTTACGGGCTTTGATACAGATATAGCCTTGAATTGGCTCAGGTTGTACCTGTGTTCTTGTTATGTAAATGTTATCTAAATGTTAACATGTATGTTGTTTTATTTGGTTATATGTTAAATGATTAGGACAGAATATTTGAATGTTTAACATTTCTTTTACATTTAGGGTTTTGTGTTAATGAAATTGAGTGTAAGTTTAAATAAATTTTATGTTGAAAGGGCAAATGGTTTGATTTTATTTTATGTTTAAGGCAAACAGGTTGGTTGTATGGATTTTATGTTTGAAATGTAAAAATGTGTGAGTCTAATGTATTTTCTGTAATGTTTAAACATAAGGTGACTGCAAAAGTAGAGCTTAATTACAAATTTATTTATAAAATATGTATTATGTGATTAATACAGGAAAGTTGATGCAAGATCTAACTGTTGATGATATTTAAAAACCTATACAATAGGCTTAAATACCAATATTAAATTAAGGGCCTTTCTGGTTTAAACTTCAAATCCTGTCAGATCTTTTGATGGTTTCATCTGAGAAGCTATCAAGCTTGCTTACAGATATCTGCCATTAGAACTGGACAGTTGATGTATAACCTTTATATTGTCAGCTTAGAACACTACAAAACAGTGCTGTTTTTTTTTCTTGTAATTTGTTTCATGTATGTTGTTTTGATTTGTTAAAACTAAGTTAAAGCCTTTTTTGCAACATAAAAGCAGTGAGTTTATTTTCCCATTATATACAGCAACAATTTTTGTCTTAACGACCAATATATATGTTACATAATCAGGAAGAAGAAAAAGGTGAAGTCCACTATATCAATGGCCAGACTGGATGAGATTGAAAACTTCTTAAAGAAACAACCGAAGAAATTAGTGCGATCAGAGTCCATGATCAGAATACCAAAACCTATAGAGAAAGAAATGAGAGTTCCGACGTAAGTTATTCACCAAATGTTTATTTTCTATTTTAAGGAAACCATCTTGTTTGAGTCGTCAAACACAGTTGCAATTTCATATCTGAAAACAGCAATTTTTTGTTAGTTTATATTTTCCTTTATTATCACTCTAATTTGTAAGTTTTGAATACATACTTAAAGGTTGTGTGTTATTCTAATGAGCCAAAAAGTATATTTGATTTGTTTTCAGTCGTATTAGAGAAGGTAGTAGAAGAAGTATGCCAGATATCTTCAACTTTGATGATTATGGTAGAAGGAAAGGTCTCAAGTAAGTTTTTTTGTGTGTGATAGATTGACCTAATTTGCAATATTTTTATAAAATGTTAATGTGTCATTAAAACAACTGTGACAATAGCAGAGGAATAGAGTTTACTATTGGTCAATTTCATGACAGCTTTAGACATATCTCAAGTTTAAACATACATGTATTTATTTTAGATACTTTTCGAAGATAGTGTGATTTTACTTAATTTAATGGGTATGAAAATTTGAGGTTTTGTAAAAAAGAAATTTTTCATGTGTTTTTAAATTTTTGGATTGTCTTTTTAATGATAATTATTTTATCCAAAAATAATCTTATAGCAGAGAAAATAGAATTTTGTTGGATCTTAAATGTGTGTGTTGACCTATCCACAAGAACCACTAAAGTCAGTGCCCCACAAAAAATGATTTTACATAATAACTTACTCTAGTACTGCTGTCATGCAAATACCAGCCCGCATAGCTCATTTGGTTAGAGTGCGATTCTTGTAATCTCAACATTATGGGTTAGATTCCCAGGCTGGCCAACTAAAATTACTAAAATGTCTTTCCGATGTGACTTTTAATTGAGGACTTGTGAATCAATGCTTAAACACTTGGCACGTTAAAGAACCAGGAGAAGCTTCTGGAAATGGGCCATCTTTCTGTATCTGTATCTTGCACCATCCTCCAAAGTATAAAATGACTAATACTCTTCTGGAGGAGTCGCCCATATGAGCAACCAGTGGTGAGTATAAATAAACTCATATTCACACACAAACACACACACTGTCATATGAGGCATAACAGTTTTGACTCGAAAGGGGATCAAACCTGCAGT
The DNA here is from genome assembly GCF_026571515.1 of Ruditapes philippinarum. Classification (NCBI taxonomy): domain Eukaryota; kingdom Metazoa; phylum Mollusca; class Bivalvia; order Venerida; family Veneridae; genus Ruditapes; species Ruditapes philippinarum. The sequence goes on along the minus strand of NW_026857033.1, from coordinate 145,986 downwards.
CCCTGCATTAAGAAGCAAACACCTTTATCTGTACACCACCTCTTCTCCTATTGTTACTACTTTTTTCTGTAGGAAAAAGGACGACACTCGTGAATGGGTTAGAGATATTTGGAATACTTGGTTTGATGAAGTTTTTCCACCTACTCCAGAAGATTCAGATTATGAAGAAGAAGAGGAACTGACAGAAGAACAAATAGCTGAAAGAGAAGAAGAGGAAAGGAAAAGGAAGAGGTATATAATGCCAGTTTATTTAATATATATATCTTGTAAATAGAATGTGTAAATTTTACAGCATACTTGAGTCATAAATTGGTATAAAACAATGATGCTTTTTCAAGGAGTCACCTTCTGGCAAGTTCTTGCATGCAGAAAATTACTTTACAAGTTCATAATGGAACTGTTTCAAAATGCATCTAAAATATCCTATTTAAGAAACATTTACAAATACATGTACACTGAAACAAGTAAGTACTAACAGTTAAATAACAGGGGGGGGGGACTTTTGAAAACAGATGTAGAACATGTAAAAAGCAACTTTTAATGATGCAATGCTTAGTAATCATTATGTAGCAAAAAACAAACAACAAAAACAAATGAATAGAAGTAGAATTCATCATTGTACATCTTCTGGTTATACATTTAACTTGTGATTTTACTTGTCACTTTCTAGGAAAAGTTCAATGTCCAGCTCAGTACCGGAGGGTATGGAATATATAGAACCATTAACTGAGAGTGATGAAACTCTAGAGGTTCACCAGGTAAACACTTACTCACTTATGTCCCTGACATTAAACCAGTGGAATGTAAGTAATGGCTGTATCCTGACATGAATTCTGAATTGCAAAGTTCGAGGGATTTTTTATTTATCAAAAACTTAAAATTTAACAGCCAAACAGAAATGAACTTGGTCATACTGCTCTAATGAGCAGACTGGCACTTTGAGGAAGCATTATATGCATTTATAGATTTAAAATCTGTTTATATGAATAGACTACATAATTAAGATAACGCATTGTGAAGTAGCTCATATAAGAGTCAGCATCAATTTTACAAAATATTACACTTGGCTAAAATCACATTATTTTAAAGATGTGTTGTTATGAAACAAGACATTGATTATTTGAGTACTGATATCATCATGCAAAGTCATCTATTCTTTCAAGGGATCACAACTTAATCTCTACTACTCATAAATGAGCTTTGCTATCAAAGAGTCATAACTCTTTATATTTTGTAAGAATAGGACATTTTGAGATTTTGCTAAATAAATGTTAATAATTGTTGTTTTTTATTTTCTTTAAAAATCAGACATGACAGTAACATACTAAAATGTCCTGGTTTTTACAGATAAGGAAGTTTTTATCACTGTAGATCTCTCTTCTTCAGTCCCAGAATTGAGAACAGAATATTTGTGTGGTCTCAGTGACTATGGATACATGACACTCGAGCTTTTTTTGACATTATCATAAATTATCATAAGGCACACTATAAATCTAGTATAATGAAAATCTGAAAATGCATGGTAGTTTATAAAATGCTTTTCAAAGAAGTTGTGTGTTTTCAGTTTCCCAGTAATAGGGTGATTATTGATTATTGTAATGTTTTTTTATTTATTTTGGGTAATTTTGTCAAAGGTTGTTGTACCTACATATTGTTCATTTACCAGATAACAACTCTTATAAACTTACTAATATTTTTTTGAATATTATTACCACTCACTATTTTTGTAATGTTGATTTCCCATAGACCAATGGGAGTTATTCTTTGTCATGTGGCTAAAAATTTTGTACTGTTACATTGGTAACAGTACTTTTTCAGAGTAAAAAATCTGAAAAATAAAAACATACAGAAACAGTGTTCCATTAAGTATTTGTTGAGGGAAATAAAATAAATAATATAAAGGTTTGTAAGTAACAGCCCTTGTCAAATTACTGTTACCCTCGGCTTACACATGGGTAACAGTATTTTCCTTGGGATGATAATTTAACTGTTACCCACAAACCTATGTGTTATTTATATATTGAATATCCTCATAAATCAGTGATGTTATGAAAAGCACAGTAGTGATCCTTTACAGTGTAGAATGCACTTAAATGTAGATAGATAGTTAGAAAAGGTTTTTTTCAAGTTTAGATAAAAAGTTGTTATATTTTAGTTTATCATTCCTTCTGGTGTCAATTTTGTGATAATCCTTACCTTTTTTTACTGATTAGTTCATTTAATTATAAAGTGTAACTGATTATTGTCCTTGATTTACTTTTATTTGGTACAGGTTTTGAAGATACATGTATATATTTAGATTATTTGTAAAGTTTACTTGTATGCAGCTCCTTAGACTCCTTTATGATATTTATGAAATTAACTTTGAACTTTATTGAATATGTTGAATATGACATTTTAGCTATGGGGTAAATAAGGTTCATTATGTTGTCTTTAGTGTATTATATATACTGTATATTATATGAAATTTGAAATTCAAAGAAAAGAAAACACAAATATAGAATGATATATATGATATATAATGAGATTTTAGCTCGACTATTCACAGAATAATAGAGCTAATGCAGTCACCCATTTGTCGGCGTCGGCGTCCCTGTGGTTAAGTTTTTGCGCGTAAGCTGGTATTTCCATAACTACTGAAGGGAATGGATTGAAACTTCACACACTTGTTTATTTATTATCTAAGATGATTGGCACAAGTCCCATAACTCTGATTTGCTTTTTTGCATAATTATGCCCCTTTATCGACTTTGTTTGTGCCTTTTTTGGGGACAATTTTATGCATTTATAATAATAAAGCAGTGATTTACTCGATAAAACATCTTAATGACAAGCCTTTGTACCTTTTTGACAATTTAATGTATTCATATAAGTGAGCATTATTATACTCAATGAAACACCCTTGTGACAACTTTTCGAATAGTCGAGTGTTACTGTCCTCCGACAGTTCTTGTTTTGTACATGATTTATTTTAAGTTTGTTATGTTTGTTGCTATTATTTCAGATAGCTAAATAATACTTATTTATTCCATTAAGTAATAATAACTTTTGTAAATTAATATTCCTCTTGCTATTTTATATTATACATGTATATTTAAGATTATAATGGAGGAGATAGAGAAATTGACAGGAGAGATGAACAAAGTGAAGAGACCTAAAGCATTTGACTACAGCAGACGTGGGGCTCTATATAGAAAGGCAGGAAATCTGTTAAAATACTGTCTGCATCCGATAAAAGCTTGTCTAAAGACTTGAAACAATACTTGAGTATCAAATAGTAGTGTCAAAATTTTGTTTTCATATTTTAAAGCTTATTATTATTGATGCATTTTTTCATAAAAGCTGTTATAGGCTGAATTAGTGTATAGGGCCCATCAGTTGAAATAATTTTAAAAAGCATTTTAGAATATTTGTTATAGTAAAATTAAAAAACAACTGCTGTGACAGCTCAACCCATTTCACCACTGATCATGCTTAGTTAGAAGTAGTATTTGAATATCTTGAAAAATATGATCAAAATAACATGAAAATTGCACACTTGGTTTGATTGAGACTGTACATGAGGGATAATGCTACATCCCTCAGGCCCCCTAGCAAGTGCTGAATTCAATGATCCCCAACATTTGAGCAAACATTTATAGTTCTAACTTTTTTAAGACTTAGTTATGTATATTGATTTACTACAATATTACATGTTTCAACTTTTTGTCCTGAATTAAACATATGCAGAAAAGACATAATTTGCCATTACTAATTTTTAGAAAATTTATTCCCTTTTACTAGATTGGCTATTTAAAGGCAGCAGAGGATGACTTAGGAAGGTACTGGCATCTTTTTATTGATCTTTTTAAGAAATGTGAATTAATGCAAGGAAATGAGTGAACCTATTGAGAATATTTTATTGGTGTAGTTATACATGTAGTTTTTAGAAGTTGATGACAATAAAAGTGCTTGAGTGATGGAATGTTTTTTTCTTTGGTGTTTTACTGAATGATAAAACATTTGTTCAATTTCATGAATTATTTTCTAAAGTATAATAACATGTATATATGAAACTGACAAATAAACTAATTTACATGAATGAAGAAAGAAAACCTGAAATAACTTAGAAATAATCTTAAGCATTTACAGTGTAGTTTTGAATGTAATATAAATGCTAAGATTGATCTCAAAAACTTTATAGAATACAATATCCAAGATATTTTAAATCCATATATGCTAAAAAGAGTTGTATTATTTTGGACAATTTTTGCCTATTTTCAGAGCTATACAACTAGAGCCACTGTTACTAGATGCCTACTGGCACAGACATTTACTGTATATTCTACAAGATAGGAAGAAAGAAGCCCTGGATGACCTTACATTTCTACTGAAACATACAAAATCACATGCTGGGGCATATAGATCCATGTAAATATTCCTAAGTGTTTGTTCTATGAAATTCTTGATTTAATCTAGGAAATATGATATTTCCCCATTGAATTTAGAAAGTTCATTGTTTAAGTTGAACCAAACTGATCCTTGCTGACATTGGCATTTGAATTGGACTTGGAGCATATCAGAACTGTACATTCTATGACAATCTGGAAAGAAATGAGTATTTTCCACATTGAATTTTACAAACTTTGTATATGTTTTGTGTATGTTCCCTTGAAAAACTATGATAAAGCATTTTTTGAATTATAGAAATATTGCTGAAGCCTTGCAGTGTTTTAAGATAAAGCATTGTAGTGTTTTGAGGAATACTGTATGTGTATGCTATATAACATTATATAATACACATGTATTTTTCTAACTTTCAGGGCTGAAATTTATAAGAAACAAGATGACATCACCATGGCGATAGTCAACTATACACAGGCAATAAAACTCAACCCTAGAGACCATGAGGCATATTTTGCACGTGCAGAGTGTTATGAAAAGCGTGGAGACATGTTATTGGCCCTGGAGGATTACTCCGCATGTACAAAGATCAAGCCAACTAGGACAGATGCTATACTCAAACATGGAATGTACTACTTTGAAAATAAGTAAGGCTGATTTTTATGCTATGAATATCAGCTTACCACACATTTCATGAAAGGATTATTAAAAATTAAACTTTCGGGTAAAAAAAAGCAACACAAGCTATGAACCCTTGGTGGAAAAACAGTCGTAAAAGAGTACATTATAATATAATCATAATGCCTGTGTATATCCCTTTTTGTAAGGTCTTTAGCTCACTTAAAATAAGTTTCAGGAGGGCTTATCAGTATAGACTGAATGCTGTATCATCAGGCACCAACAATCAATTACTCCTTTAAAAGTACTGATCAGATTTATTTTAAATTTGCTGTGACAATCAATTCTATGAACTATTGATGTACTCATCACATAATTTTAAATGTAACATCATTAGATGGAGCTCATTGAATATTGGTCAGATGATTTTGATAGACCTCTATGAAAAACCACTGAAGTTAAAAAATAGAAAAACCCTTGAACAACAAAAAAAAAAAACAACCAGAAACAAGAAAACTTGTTATGGATCCTTAAATCATTCAATAATTTTCTTCTCCTTTTAGTGGATGTAGAATTTGTTTGTTGCAAGACAATACTGACCATCTTATTTTTTTACATAACTGACCAGATATAGACAGTAAAATCTTTCAGAACTTGACTGATAATATATGTATCATATTTTGAACAGGAGCTGGGGAAATGCTATTAATGATTTTACTGACTTACTGAGAGTTGACCCGCTAAATGCCTCTGCTCGTGTACTTCGGGGTCGTGCCTATGCTGCCATGGGTCAGTGGAGCCCTTCAGTAGAGGACCTATCTGCAGCTATACATCTGGATCCAAACCACTGGCAGGCTTTCTATCATAGAGCATGTATATTGAGAAAGTATGTATATACTTATATTTTTTATATATACATGTATATGTGTGTTTTTTTATGCAGTTTAGTTAAATAAGTCATTAGTCCTTACAGGCACTGCTTTACCTAATTTCATCTAGCAAATAGGTCCGATTGATTCTTTCAGGTATTATTCTCTTGACAGCAGCTGCAAAACGATGGTGTCTGCGAATACACTCAATGCGTCTCATAAATTCGACCATATTTGAGTAGAAATTTAGAAATTTAAGGTAGCTTCTTAGCTGGCTCAAATTATCAGACTCAACTCAAGCCTTGAGCATTATGAGGAGTTGATTAAAAGTTCGTGAAACCACAACTCAAATTTTTACTCAACTTAAGTTGTAAAATAAGTACATTCAATACAACAGACTTAAGTTTCTTTGTGAAACCGGGGCCTGAACTATGTTTCCAGTGATGTTATTATCTACTGATAGGGAATTATTAATGTTGTTATATAAATTACTCACCTTACATGATGTATACATTTTCCATAATTTGTTTTTTAGAGCTCACCCAAAGAGAGCATTACATGATTTTAGTGTATCACTTATGATAAATGATTCCGATGAAAACATCAGCTCATATCTTCATAGAGGAATCCTGTATAATGCCATGGGAAAGTAAGATATCTTTTATTTATACCTTTATATAACTATCATAATCAAAGAATCTTACACATTTGGGACAAACACTACCTCACAAAATGCTTACACCTAGAATAATTTACCTGTTATAACATTATACCCCTAGGAATCTGGGTAATTGATATCAAAAATTAAGGTTCATTGCCTGCTTGTACCATATTTATATATTGTATGTCCAGTATTAAATTATCTTTTATTTATCAGAGCATACAATCAGTAAGGATATAACTTCAATTTGACATCATGGGATAGTTTAAAAATCCACAAAATTTGTGAAATAATAAAGTAGCAAGGAGTGGCATCAGCCATTTGCCGCAATGTTTGTGTTAAAATTTTATATCTTGTACTTATATGAATAATAATCCAATATATATGAAATATATCCAATAATGCAATCCGGCAATCTGCACTTACTTTCCCAGAGTTCCTTTGTAGTCAACCTAGTCTGATTTAGCCCTTTTTCCTTTTGATTCATTGGCAGATTTTTGAGGGCATAAATATATAATCTTTATGTTAATGGAAATATATTTCTTGAATAACTATTATCTGATTGTATATTATTTTTGTACATATAATTATATATGTCATCAACAATGTCCCCACTCCCTCCACCCCACCTCCAAAGCACCTTGATTTCCTGAGATATATGAGAAGTTTGTTAACCTGGAAATAAAATGGTGGCCATCTCTACCTGCATTTGAAAATTTTCATGCATTATTTTTTTTGAGTCATTTTGTAACTGTCTGTACAGAATTTACTTTAATTTGATTGTGTTGAAAGTTTATAGACACATGTTGAATCTGTTCAAGGAACCAATCTTTACTAACTAGTGAGTGTAAAATTTCTTTCTAAAGGAAACAATGGCTTGCTCCGCATGGCCAGCAATACTGATAATGAGTCTGGTACTGAACTGGCTATGTTTAAACATAAAATGTGTTGCTTTAAAAACTGTACTACAGATGTCTTGAGATTATCATCAGATTCTCATAATTAAAATTATTTCAACCTTAAAAATTAAGTTAATCACCAGGAGGGAGTATATTGCATGATTATTAATTTTTCTCGAAGTACAATCAGTTTACTAATCAATTTATATGAACACAAATAAATGGAGATTATTTCACTCACAAAAAAAAATGTATTGTCCCCTTTAATGAATTTTTATTTTCTTCAGATGGAATAACATATGCAATACTCGGGATCTCAATTTTATAGTCTTAGCTATTCTCATAAGGACTGTTTAAAGGGACTCCACTGAGTTTTTTAGTTCGACTATACGATAAGAATAAGTAGAGCTATTGTAGTCACCCAAGCGTCGGCATAACCACTTATGTTAAAGTTTTTGTAATAGTTTAAATATTTTCAAAGTCCATTGACATATGGCTTTGAAACTTTGCACACTTGTTCACCATCATTACCCCAACCTGTGAACAGGATGTATCAAGCATTTTAACAGAATTATGCCCCTTTTTAGCTCGACTATTCGATAAGAATAAGTAGAGCTATTGCAGTCGGCGTTGGCGTCGGCGTAACCACTTATGTTAAAGTTTTTGTAATAGTTCAAATATTTTCAAAGTCCATTGACATATGGCTTTGAAACTTTGCACACTTGTTCACCATCATGACCCCAACCTGTAGACAGGAGGAGGTAACACTATCAAGCATTTTGACAGAATTATGCCCCTTTTTCGACTTAGAATTTACATTAAAGTTTTTGTAATAGTTCAAATATTTTCAAAGTCCATTGACATATGGCTTTGAAACTTTGCACACTTGTTCACCATCATGACCCCAACCTGTAGACAGGAGGAGGTAACTCTATTAAGCATTTTGACTGAATTATGCCCCTTTTTCGACTTAGAATTTACGTTAAAGTTTTTGTAATAGTTCAAATATTTTCAAAGTCCATTGACATATGGCTTTGAAACTTTGCACACTTGTTCACCATCATGACCCAAACCTGTAAACAGGAGGAGGTAACTCTATCAAGCATTTTTTTTTAATATCAAGCACTAAGAATAGTCGAGCGTTGCTGTCCTACCGACAGCTCTTGTTTGACTTAGAATTTACGTTTAAAGTTTTTGTAATAGTTTAAATATTTTCAAAGTCCATTGACATAAGGCTTTGAAACTTTGCACACTTGTTCACCATCATTACCCCAACCTGTGAATAGGAGGAGGTAACTGTATCAAGCATTTTGACAGAATTATGCCCCTTTTTCGACTTTGAATTTACGTTAAAGTTTTTGTAATAGTTTAAATATTTTCAAAGTCCATTGACATATGGCTTTGAAACTTTGCACACTTGTTCACCATCATTACCCCAACCTGTGAATAGGAGGAGGTAACTGTATCAAGCATTTTGACAGAATTATGCCCCTTTTTCGACTTAGAATTTACATTAAAGTTTTTGTAATAGTTTAAATATTTTCAAAGTCCATTGACATATGGCTTTGAAACTTTGCACACTTGTTCACCATCATTACCCCAACCTGTGAATAGGAGGAGGTAACTGTATCAAGCATTTTGACAGAATTATGCCCCTTTTTCCACTTAGAATTTACATTAAAGTTTTTGTAATAGTTCAAATATTTTTAAAGTCCATTGACATATGGCTTTTAAACTTTGCACACTTGTTTACCATCATTACCCCAACCAGTAAACAGGAGGAGGTAACTGTATCGATCATTTTGACAGAATTATGCCCCTTTTTTCGACTTAGAATTTATGTTAAAGTTTTTGTAATACCTCAAATATTTTCAAAGTCCATTGATATATGACTTTGAAACTTTGCACACTTGTTCACCATCATTACCCCAACCTGTAAACAGGAGGAGGTAACTGTATCAAGAATTTTTTTTTACAATCAAGCACTAAGAATAGTCGAGCGTTGCTGTCCTACCGACAGCTCTTGTTTGATATGACTGGACTGAAAAATTTTGTTAATATTTTTGTACCATTTGATAAATGTCTAATAACTAATAACTTGTGTACAGAATTTCAGATCATTTGCTCACTAGGTTTTTCAAGGATAATAATTTTTATTGTGCAAAAGTACTAGACCACTGGGCCCTACAGCTATTAGACTATATTATTAATATTATTCACTATATTATACATAACACCAATCACCACAATAAAACCTCGCAAATAATGGTTCTAACTAGTTGTAATGACAAAAAAACTATTTGTATAAAGTTCACATACAGTGATAAATCTAGGGTTGAAATTAATATTATCTTGAATTTAGTAACTTTAAAAGAAATTATCCTATTCTGTCAATCTGCCAATATTTTACAAAAATCATCTCACCAATATAAAAATGCATTTATTACACAAAGATAATAGCAAAGATTATGCTTTTTAATCTGTTTGCATAGCTGGTTGAATTTATTTGGTTTGAAAATGATGCAAAGTACTTTAAATATGAACTGATAAATTGTTACCTTAGTGCAGTAACAGGTTATCTTCTTTTAAATGATATACAGTGTTAATCCATTACTGCACTAAAGTGATAATATATGGATTTACAAATAAGATATTTTAGAAAAAAAATGCACCCAATGCAGACTAAGATTGTGCCGTCACTATTCACTAGTATAAACCCTTAAAATGATAAATAGGTAATTAAATTTGTCCAGATTGAAACATGGGCAAGTCCATTCCAAAATTAAACCTTATGTACATCAGAATATATGTATAACTTGAATAAGTTAACAATAAAGAAGTTTATAACATGAGAAAAAAAAATTGAATTCAGCTGTCAAATATGACAGGTTGAATTAAGATAACAAGATTTGATATGTATGATAATCAGGTGACTAAAGGTGTTTATCTTGTCATTATGTAATGTTAAAAATTTACATTGCCTCCAGTGAGGTTTGAACTCACGACCCCTGGTTTACGAGACCAGTGCTCTACCACTGAGCTATAGAGGCATATGATATACTGCTGTATTGTAATTAAACTTAATACCATATCAGTACAGACATTGTGAAGTAAGATAAGAAATAATCCAATAACTTAACAAGTCACAGCCTGTCCTTTATTATGCTATTATAGTTAATCCTTCATATATGTACAATATGGCCATATAGCCTCCATAGCTCAGTGGTTAGAGCACTGGTCTTGTAAACCAGGGGTCGTGAGTTCGATCCTCACTGGGGGCTGTGAACAAATATTTTTTTGTTGCAAAAGTTACAGGGGGCGGTGGGGGAGACCATTAATATTAAAGCTCATAATGAAGTATGATTTTTGTACGAAAAATGAAAAAAAAAAATCATATTTTATATGCAATATACAATGTATTGCTGATCAAAGCAACCTTTAAGTTAAAAAAGTTAAAAGACAGTTTAAGATTTCTATCTCAGAACTTACAACATTTGTATCATTGAAATACTGTTGGTTAATAGGTTTATTGTGAAATCTTGTAAGAAATAATGTGAAAATGACTGTTTTTATGATTAATATATCTATCTTTTTTATATGTTAATGTATTCATGCATCTGATTTCTTTTTTTGTTATGCAAATTTTATTTCAGCTGAAATATTTGTTTAAATCAGTAATTCAATGTTTCTTTATTTTATAATGTGATTAAAGTCAATCTCAACAGAAAGTCTTTATTAGGATAATCCTGTAATAAGATAATCCTTTTGAATAGATAAAACTTTACATGAGTGGGTTTAACATGTCATAATTTATAAAACAGTGATTTAAATAGGTGAGGAACACACATACAATACCAGGTCGAGTTTAATGATTTTATTTGTTACTAGTTTGGAGTAATATAATACTCTACATCAGGCATATCATCATGTCATAATTTACTACATAAAATAGCATGTTAGTGAAATCTATAACTTAATTATAGGTCAGTTGTTTTTCTTCTTATTAAAATATTATGTAAAAAAAAGATTGTTGCCTCCAGTGAGGTTTGAACTCACGACCCCTGGTTTACGAGACCAGTGCTCTACCACTGAGCTATAGAGGCTACATATGCTGCACATTGTGTATATAAAGCTATTGAAATGGGTGTATGGCAAATATCCAATGTGACATATGATAGCTTATCTGATATTTATATAAATATTAAATTTCTATCTGAGAGGCCTACATGAGCCTCCATAGCTCAGTGGTTAGAGCACTGGTCTTGTAAACCAGGGGTCGTGAGTTCGATCCTCACTGGGGGCTGTGAACCATGATTTTTTTTCTTTGATTGTACATATGGAAAGTTCAAACCTAAAGTGATATTATAAATGCCCATCCAAGGGTATATAGTGAGTGAACTGGTGAAAGTCAAAATAAGTTTTCATTTTGCCATAATTCCTTTCAATATAATTATCTTCTTGGCTTAAACGATAAATAATTGAATTGGCCTAAAAAAAAAAATCTGTAATTATTTCTGTAATTATGTATTGGAATTTATGTTCAGTTTATAAAAAGAGTGGGGCTCAACTTGACTGTGAAAAAATCAGAACTCTACGCTTAAAAATGTTTAATTATCTCCCTTTATGAAATTTCATAGTGTTTGTTCAAAGAACTTAACTCAAAAATTAACACAGAGATAGTGAATAGTGAAAGGAATTGCAGTGTCAAGGAACCATAATTCTGCCTTGCTTAATCTTTGATTTGTCTCCCTTGATGATATTGAAAAATGTTTAATTATCCTTGTCAAGAGTATAACTCCTAAACTATCAATGCTATCTCATTCGAACTAACCACAGTTACAGAAATATGTTCTCTAGATTGCTTAGTTTTTAGCTTGACTAACGAAGTAAATAGAGAGCTGTCCTACTCGCCTTGGCATCAGCATCCGCATTAAAGTTTTGGTGCAGTAAAATATTTTTCAGTATAACTTTTTCATTTTTTAAGGTATCAACTTCAAATATATGTTCCTTATCATCAACCACATCCTATGTGACAAGGTTCATAACTCTAGCACCAATATTATCAGATTTATCTCCCCTAGAACTTAGAATTTTCTTTAAAAAATATCATTTTTTACTGTAATTTCTTTATTTCTTGAGGGATCAACTTTATACATCAAATATATGTTCCTTATCATCAACCACATCTTATGTGACAAGATTCATAACTCTAGCACCAATATTTTCAGATTTATCTCTGCTTGAACTTAGAATTTTCCTTAAAAAAATGTTATTTTTTACTGTTACTTTTTTTATTTCTTAAGGGATCAACTTAATTCTTCAATTGTTCCTTATCATTAAACACATCTTATGTGACAAAGTTCATAACTCTAGTACCAATATTGCAAGAATTTTCCCCGTTAACTTAGATTTTTTTTACTTGAAAAATGTTATTTTTTACTATAACTTCTTTAGTTTTAAAGGTATGTGACCTCAAACTTCAAATACATATTCCTTATCATCAACCAGATCTTATGTGAGAAGGTTCACAACTCTTGAAGCAAGTTTTTCAGATAATCTCCCTTTGAACTTAGAAATTTCTTTAAGAAATATTATAACTTCTTTACTATTTAAGGTATCTACTTTAAACTTCAAATATATTTTCTTATCATTACACACATGTTGTGTGACAAGGTCCATAACTCTAGTGTGACTATTTCTAGATTTTACCCCCTTGAACTTGGAATTTATGTTAACAACAATAACTTGTTGTCAAAAGACATTTGAAGTCCCATGTTCAGAGAGCATTCATTGCCATAAGTAATATTTCTTTTCAATTTTTGCTATTATTTTATACTTTCAGACCAGAAGATGCTATACCAGATTTTGAGAGTGTGTTAAAGTTGAACAAAGACAATGCCTGTGCTCACGTGAATCTTGGGTTGATAATGATGAATCATTATGATAATTATCATAGGTAACATATTTAAAAAAAATACCATAAAAAATGTTAAAAATATCATAAGCTAAGTTGTACATTGTAGCAGTTATAACAGTAAGTTCTTGGTTTAAATGACAAATGATTATTGCAGATAAAAGAGGACCAAAAAGTATTGAAATATCATTTTTATCTACAACCTTGGTGTTTGTACATAGAACCTAAATTACAAGAAAGCTAACAATTATTCAGATTTACAAAATGTAATTAGCATGGCCTTTTTAAAAAGAATTTCATCATTGTATTAGTTATCAATAGCCATGTTTTATCGCCAGCCGTTCTCTTCTTCATAAACTCAAAGTGAATTAGTCTAGAAGGTATATATTACAATGAATAATTATATGAGCCGCGTCACGACAAAACCAACATAATGGGTTTGCGACCAGCATGGATCCAGACCAGCCTGCGCATCCACGCAGTCTGATCAGGATCCATGCTGTTCGCTATTAGTTTCTCTACTTGTAAAAGAGTTGGTAAGCGAACAGCATGGACCCTGATCAGACTGCGCGGATGCCCAGTCTGGTCTGGATCCATGCTCGTCGCAAACCCATTATGTTGGTTTTGTCGTGACACGGCTCATATTTAGATTATTTAGTATAGTAGACCAATCCTCTTCAAACACTCATTTTTTTATATCAAACAAGTATGTCTTTTTTTAAGTAAAAGATGTTTGTTTTATTTCTTCATTTAGAGCCATCAAAAGGTTTACATCAGCCATTAAAGTAGATCCGACCTATGTTAGAGCCTATGTGTGTAGAGGGGAAGCTTATCATAAAATACATGAGGTAAGATCAGTATAAGCATAATGTTATTTGTTAATTTAGAGCATCTAAAGAAGTATCACTTTTTAGCTTGACTTTTAGAGGAACTGTTTAGCAATGAAGACACATGTTAAGTTTCTTTCTTTTTTCTTTTACTTTTGAATGTTACATTTCTTTAAAAGATACACACTACCTAACAATGTTGTCATATACATATATTATATACAACAAAAACTGAGAAGTATGTATTTATAAAGAATATGTTTATATATTTCAGCTGAAACTAGCTCTGAGGGATTTTACTAGAGCTATACATCTACGACCAGATGTACACCATTACTATATGTACAGGGTGAGATTTTAACCTGTAACAACTTTCCTATAAAACTCATATGATTTTAATCCATGAAAAACTTGTTGTGCACTAAAAGCAATATACATGTTTTATATATTTATCAGACTTACAGGTAAATGAAAGACTTAATTATTAAAAGCAACCATGTGCAATCCAAGTGCCAAAAATTTGGTGGACAAAAAATGACTTTGTAAATTGAATTGTAAAACAGAACTATTACATGAAAGTTTAAAAAAGAATGAACATAAAATGTGGTAAAAGATGTAATATATTCTGTATTTTTCAGGGTCAACTTTTACTGGAACTAGGTCACCTTGACCTTGCAGCTTTCTGTGTCAGGTATTTTCTTATCTTTCACTTCTTTACTTATTTTTCTCTTAATGTGAAAAATATCTTTTTTATAATTAGCATAATACAGTGATTTTCTCTATTTCAGTGATATATTCAATTTCATGGCATGATTTGTTGCAACAGTTATGTAACTGCATTATAAGTACAGACATACAATTGTTTTGCACCAAAGTCAAAAAGCTTCTTTTATTAATTTTTATGAAACTTCACCTTAAATATACTAACCTAAGATATTGAATGAAAGTTAACAAATTTAGTATTGGAATATCAAATCTGACATTAAAACATATTTTTATTATAGACATGCTTCAGAGATTGGCAGTAATGTATCTATGGGACAACGCCCCACCCAGCAAGCTGTTGTACACTCATTCTTGAAAAATTATGACAAGGTAAGTAGTATGTTATGTAATGTCTTATCATAAGGGATTATCATATAATGTTGTGTGTTGTTATTGTGTTTGTATGTCTGTGTGTCCATGAAATATATCTGTTCATGTTTTATGTTGTTGTTTTAATGTCAGTTAAGTGTACATTGTATTTGTATAAATCATTGTTCTTTCATTCCTGACAGGAAAACATGTTATATTATAACAACTTCACTAATTTAAAAGGTCAAGATCACAGATCTTAAAGGTCATATTGAAGGATCTGATATGTGCTATGTAAATGCTGTTTTGACATAATTCATTTTCATTTGTAAATATGTACCCTACTCAGAAAGTATTTGTGATGTATTTGTTGTTTTGTATAACTTTAAGGATATATTTGAATAGATCTATGTTGTAAGTCTAATAAATTATTGTTTATTTGTTCATTCTAGAAGCATACAAATTATGATAAGGTATTGTTATAAATGTTGAACATAACAATAAAATGCATAGTAAAATCTGCACCTATTATGTACATTATGTATACAAGCACTGCTAATATGACATTTCTCAGGTCATACTGTTTTTACTTTGTTCACAGATGATGGCCTAAATTTTAATTATTATGTTATGTGTGGCCTGAGAAACCAAATTAAGTAAATTGCTTTTCGATTTTTATACATAACAATAGGTTAATCACATTAATTTTAATGTAAAATTTAGAAGAGAAAGTACTACTTTTGTTAACAGGTATGTATAAAAAGTAAATCATGCACAATAGCAAATTATTTAGAAAAATATGCTATTTTATTTAGATATTCTTATCAATGCACATATAATAATAAATAATTCTATGTTAATGAGAATCTGTGAGCTAAATGAAGAATGTTTACATTTTATTTTTCAATTTCAACAACTGAACTGCAATATTATACACGAAAATCAATTTTGTTTTCTCTTTTTTTCCAAAACTATTTTGTATAGACAAGTTTGATTTTAGTATCAAAATATGGTACAGTTAATGATACAAGTCAGTGTTTACTCATGTTACATTGTATTTTCATCAAATGGATTTGCTCTGCTTTGAATTTGGAACAGTCCATTCAAAGTTTAAGGGATTTCAATATCAAAATACAAAGTTTACGCTACCAACAGTGTTAGAGCCTGGTCAGACTGCAAGGATGTGTGGCTATACTGGTGGCAAAGGCTTAACACTTTTGGTTCCAGCAAATAAAGGATTATTTCTGTTTTAAGCATAAATTTTATGTATACAATGAAAAATTGTTATCTTTATGAATGTAAAATAAAATATAATGTGAAAATCTAGTTCTGCATAATGAATTCTTATAATTGTGTTGTTTAATATGCAATTGTGTATATGATTAATGTTGTGTTGTTGTACATGCAAATGTATGTTAAATTGATGTTGTGTTGTGTTGTTTGATATGTATTTGTTGTTATACCCCCAAAAACAAAGTTTGGGGGGGGGGTATATAGGAGTCACCCGGTGGTCTGTTGGTCGGTCGGTTGGTCCAGACGTCCGTTGCATTTTCCTTGTCCGGAGCATAACTTGAAGACTAATAGTTGGAATTCAATATAACTACATACAATGGTCAAGCACATTGAGAGGAAGTGCAGTGCACAAGAACCATAACTCTATCTAAAGTAATTACAGAGTTATTGCCCTTTGTTACTTTTCCATTGCTTTCTTTTGTCCGGACCATAACTTGAAGACTAATGGTTGGAATTCATTATAACTTCATACAATGGTCAAGCACATTGAGAGGAAGTGCAGTGCACAAGAACCATAACTCTATCTTGACTAATTACAGAGTTATTGCCCTTTGTTACTTTTCCTTGTCCAGGGCATAACTTGAAAACTACAGGTTGGAATTAAAAACAACTTCATACAATTGTCAAACACAATAAGGGGAAGTGCAGTGCAAAAGAACAATAACTCTATCTAAAGTAATTACAGAGTTATTGCCCTTTGTTACTTTTCCATTGCATTCTTTTGTCCGGACCATAACTTGAAGACTAATTGTTGGAATTCATTTTAACTTCATACAATGGTCAAGCACATTGAGAGGAAGTGCAGTGCTCAAGAACCATAACTCCATCTTGACTTATTACAGAGTTACTGCCCTTTGTTACTTTTCCTTGTCCAGAGCATGACATGAAAACTACAGGTTGGAATTCAAAACAACTTCATACAATGGTCAAGCACAATAAGGGGAAGTGTAGTGCACAAGAACCATAACTCCATCTTGACTAATTACAGAGTTATTGCTCTTTGTTACTTTTCCATTGCTTTTTTTTGTCCGGAGCATAACTTGAAGACTAATGGTTGGAATTCAATATAACTTCATACAATGGTCAAGCACATTGAGAGGAAGTGCAGTGCACAAGAACCATAACTCCATCTTGACTAATTACAGAGTTATTGCCCTTTGTTACTTTTTCTTGTCCAGAGCATAACTTGAAAACTACTGTTTGGAATTCAATACAACTTCATACAGTTGTCAAGGACATTAAAAGGAAGTGCAGTGCATAAGAGCCATAACTCCATTTTTACAAAACACAGAGTTACTGCCCTTTGATACTTTTCCTTGTCCGGAGCACTGGTTGGAATTCAAAACAACTTCATACAGTGGTCAATCACAATAAGAGGAAGTGCAGTGCACAAGAACTATAACTTCATCTTCAGTATTTATAGAGTTATTGCCCCTTGTTCCTTTTCCTTGTCTTTCTGGACTTATTACAGAGTAATTCAATAAAACTTCATCAATGGCCAACCACATTGAAAGGAAATGCGACATACAAGAACCACAACTATCTTTAATTGCCCACAACCATAACTCTATATTTCAATTCTTTACAAGGTATTCTGTTACTAGTAACATCCTCATTTCCGAAGCAGTCTTGTGGGGGTATTAATCACATTCAGTAATAGTTCTAGTTTAATATATATTTATATGTTTATTATATATATATTTATATGTTTAATCAATGTTACATGCTATAGATAAGAATCCTAGAATTTATGCTAAATTTATAGTGTATTTTACCATATTTGTTAACTATATATTTTATTTGAGAGTTTGTTGTCATGGAGATATAAATTATTATGTTATATTGAAGGCTATAGAGGCGTTACAGACGGCATCCCGATCCAAACCAACCGCCTCCATGTACATGCTGTTAGGTAAAACTCAGATGAAGGCCAAGAAATTTGAAAATGCCATCACTAGTTTCCAACTGGCACTGTCTGTTTATGTAAGTAATAATCATGTAATTTATATGCAGGTATGATTACAACAAGGGTATTTTTTGGAATAAATGATGTATAAAAATTTAAATATATAAAAATTCTTAATCATGGATTTATATCATTGCTTAATATGATTGAGTTCTTCTTGCTATTACATAAGTAAAGCAAATCATTCCTGTCATATTGTTAAATGCATTCTTAATTGTGAAAAAAGAAGTTTGTATTACAGTTAAATAAAACATTTAGAAATAACTGTATGAAATTTTGATGACAAAATAATATAGTGATTTAAATACTGAATTATTAAACTGAGACCAGGACACTGTTTTATATTAAGAACAATTATTTTATAGTCAAATTTGGCACTTGTAAGTGGAACCTAATGTTTTGTTTTGTCATAAT
The DNA here is from genome assembly GCF_026571515.1 of Ruditapes philippinarum. NCBI lineage: Eukaryota > Metazoa > Mollusca > Bivalvia > Venerida > Veneridae > Ruditapes > Ruditapes philippinarum. Next base: position 127,068 of record NW_026857033.1, on the reverse strand, counting down.
AGATCATTTCCTACAATGAATGCAATATAAATATTTTTTTCTTCTATTGATGTACTTGTAATTTGCATACAGCATGTATGAATACACTAAATATACATGTATAATTGTTTTATAACAGAAATCGATGGTAATATGCAATGCACTTGTACATGGTATAAAGTGCACATTTATTATATTGTTATAGTTTCTATTAAAGGGTATGATTGAATGGTTATCAAGTTTTCATGCCTTGTATCTATTTTTATGACAATCTTGTTTGAAACATTTTAGTTATAGTTGATGTCAATCAATGAAAATATGAAGTTTTAAGTTTTAACTGTATTTTCATTTGAGCTGCATCAAGACAAAACCAACATAGTGCGTTTGCGAACAGCATGGATCCAGACCAGCCTGCGCATCCGTGCAGTCTGATCTGGATCCATGCTGTTTGCTAACCAACCCTATTACAAAAACTGAAACTAATAGCGAACAGCATGGATCCTGATCAGACTGTGCGGATGCGCAGGCTTGTCTGGATCCATGCTGGTCGCAAACACATTATGTTGGTTTTGTCGTGACGCCGCTCATTTATTGTCAAATGCTTGAAACATTTTGGTATTCGTCTTCTCTTGGTTGGTCTAATTTCAAGCATTTTTGTCTATCTTTACAGTTTAAATTGTTTGTAAAAAAGAATAATTCACACATATCACACCAAACAGCTATGCAAGAATCATCATGTCTAAAGTTAACTTTCATTTCTTATGGAATAAGATATTAATTTCACTTTTAGTGAATAATTATACACTGAATACATTGATTGATTATACACTGAACATGTATATTGCTTTTATAAACTAGCTGCATACCTTAACACTTTAATTTCATGGAGAAGAAAAATGCACAAATATTTTTTTTAATGACTTAAGTATCATGATACTTTAAATATGCATTGCACTTGTACAGTCGCTTAAGAATTAGGCTCTGTATTTGAAAAAAAGTGTACAGTATATCATACGCCTAAAAAAAAATTACTTCTCTTTTGTTCAGATTTTGTTTAAGCATTTAACAAAAAGTATGTTTAAAAAAAACAACAACATATAAGTGATATACTGGTGGATTGTATCACTGTGATTGGTCGTTTAATGTTGTATACAACTTGAACAATCAGTTCAAGCAATACAATTTATCAAACTAGAACACTCATGTTGTAGTAACTACATGTATGTATTGTTGCTGAAACAGGTTTGTTTTAGATACGCATTGTACTTTTAAAAAAATAATAATAATAATAAAAATAATAAAAAAAACACATGAAAATAAGAATTCAACTTACGAAGAAACGTTTTACTAGAAAAAAGCACTGCAGGCAATTGTTCAATTATGCAAAGGCTGAGCAATATTGATAACTATGTACTGTTTAAAGATGATATAAGATTAAGAAAGATGTTATAAAAATAAGATGTTGAACATATAATTGTTTAAAGGAACAGGAGTATAGATTTCAGCATTCAGTAAGCATACCTTGGTTCGGTTATGCCTAGCCCTGCTTCTGAAATATGGGGCTTTATTGTTGTAGCTATTATAACAATTGATGGTTTTATGCTGGAACATTTTGCCAATTAGACTTAATAAATCATGTCCATACAGCTTTTAATTCTATCTTAAACTAAGGAAACTTAGTTGTAAACAATTTTGTACAATTTTGAAATGAAAGCTATACTTTTGAAAAATAGTGCAACTATCTATAAGTTCACAAATTTTCACCTTTTTGGATAAGTTTGGAATTCTATGAAAGTTTTATGAAAGTTATTTGTACTGTTAAAATTAATTGTAAAATCAGTCAATCTATTATTTGGCAAGCAGTCATTTAATAGCCTGGTGAAACACTGATCTTGTTGAATATAAGATGTATGGATATGTATATATATTTTGGGTGTCTGTTGTGAAATGGCCATTGTCCAAGCAGAATAAAGAAAGCACAAACATTCTATCCTCAAGCACTAAAAATACCCTAAGAGTAAGAACTACATTTACCATATGTGTTATAAATGCAGTTTATGCTGGCTTTAGCTTGTTAGGGTTTAATCTATATATGAAGATACTCCTGAACTTGGAAAATGTTTGGTTGTTTTTTCTGCTTATCTCGGGGTACAGACAAACCTTTATAGTTATAACATGGTAAATACATGTATATGGATATAAATGCCAAAATGTTAATCAGGCTATTAACTGCACAGTTGGGCTGTTATGGTAAAAATTCTGTTGTACCAAAGATGTAGATAACATTATTGTATGTCTCTGGTTGGACCCTCAGATTTGATGGGAAAAACCCACATTTGCCAAGTTCGGGATATCATTTACTGGTAAAGGTTCCCGCTGGTGCTTGTTGCACAAACTAATCAGTAGATTAAAGAAACTTACAGAAATATGGCATACTTAAAAATAGTTTAGTTGTACTTGAAAGCTGCACAAATACTGGTATAGAAATTTTGTTAATCTATAAAAAATAAGGTGAAAGGTTTATCACATAATGTTTAGAGTAGAAAACAAATCTTAAATTTAGATAAGTTTCTGTGATGGTGATTTGCATAATTTGAATATTGTATTTTTATTTGGAAAAAAAATGATTACTAATTTAAAGACATTCAATTTAAGTTGTATTGCAGATACATGTTTTTTCAAAGAATAAAGTATCAGTAATGAGATTTTAAGTTTATTGCTATGATTAAAGTTGGTCTGTAAATTCATTTTAGTAATGTTGAAGTGTTGCATCGAAATCATAATCAAAGCTTAAATGATAAAATTGAGCCGTGCCACGACAAAACCAACATAACGTGTTTATGACCAGCATGGATCCAGACCAGCCTGCGCATCCAGGTCGTCTGATCAGGATCTATGCTGTTCGTCTTCAAACCTATAACAAGTAGAGAAACTGATAGCAAACAGCAAGGATCCTGATGCGCAGGCTGGTCTGGATCCATGCTGGTTGCAAACGCATTATGGTGATTTTGTCATGGTGCAGCTCATATGAAATTGCTTTGGAAGTTGAATATGGTAAAGTAATATAAAAATTTGGTTGTTAAATTGTGTTTTACGCCAACAGCTAGCCTAGTGTTAAAATAAGTGTTGGGATTTTGCTTTTTGCTGAATATAAAAGATGTTAAGAGTATGAAGGAGTAACCTGAGTTAGGAAGGAAATAAAACTTCAGCAACGTTATTGTCTTCAACAGTATAGATAAAATGGTCTTTTGTTTGTTTACTTTTTAAAAAAAATATTTTGATGTAATTCATTGCAATTTGATTGTAATAAAAGTGAAAATAACATTTGTGATGTCAGATAATACATAAACAAAGAAAAAAAGTTAAGAATCATGTAGATTTGTAGTAGGTAACATCTTGAACAAACTGCATGTACATGAATATCTTTGTTATTTCGAAATTTCCAATATAAGATCTAATGATTATTGATATTTTGACACAGAAACCATGGAAGGCACGAGATCCCTGGCCCCAGGAGGCGGCAGATGCCCATTATCTAATTGGTCAATGTAGCATGGAATTGAGGAACTATCTCGATGCCCTCAATGCATTTACTGATGCTATCAAACTAAACTCTTCAATGGCGGAGGTAACTAATTTTATTATAACACTGATAGAAATATTCTTTCAATGAAGATGTGTTGCACTCATCATGGGCATATTTATTAGATGATTAAATATTAGTTTTATGGAAGTAAGCTTCTTTGCTATAATGTTATAATATCACATTACCATAACAATATATCTTTTATCATTGCGAACTTGGATATTTTTGATATATTTTAATCAATTTATGTTCTTTTTATTAATTTAAGAATCATCTCATTCCCAATTTGTACAGTAATGATATTTAGTACATATGTATCTGAGAACTTATGTTTTATAATATATTTTAGGCCCTGTATCAAAGGGGAATGGCAAGGATGAAGTTAAAGATGTCTAAAGGAATACAAGACTTCAACCGTGCACTGGCAATCAATCCTACCATATTCCAGGCGTATCTGTCCAGAGCTTGTTACTATGGCGGCAAGGGAAACTACACTAAAGCTATCCTTAACTGTAACGAGGCGATCAAACTTCAGCCAAATAGTGTTAGAGCTTTTCTTTACAGGTAATTCATGGTCATTTGTATGCTTCTAAAATATTTTTGATGGAGGCCAATTATAGTAAGATGATGTGTGGAACTTATACCCCCCCACTGTGGCTGCTCAAGGTCGACCTTGAAGGTCAAATGTCTGACAATTTTGTGTGTGCATTTTAAATTCTTTACTCCTTTAAGGACTTTCTTCAAAGTTAGGTAAAAATTTAATGTCCACTGTTGAAAATAATGATTAATGATCCTACATAAAATCCTGTATTATAGTGATGATGGGGTTATGGGTCAGTCTTGTGATGCTTTGTACATGTAGTTATGTCAACTGATGGAAATACCTTACATTTTTTCATTAAGAAAAAAAACCAACTCAATTATTGATTTATTCATTTATTGTATATTTATATCATTTATTACTAGAGGAGCATTGAAGTATCATATCAAGGCATATGAACTTGCCATCAAAGATCTATCAAAGGCTGCAAGTATAGACAGTACATGTGCACTAGCATACTTTAATCGTGCCGTCTGCTACCAGGAAAATAGAGATTATCAAAAGGTATGTTACATATTTAAAATGTATTTCTACCAAAGCTAAAATATTATCATTTTTCATATATTCGTTATGTATATATATTATTATGAAAGCAGCAGACTGGAAAGATTTTTTTTGTTGCTGATGCCATGATAGAACTGGTCATCTAAAGGAGGAAAAATGTGTAAGTGGGAAGGTGTCTCAGGCAGTATAGCTGCATAATGATATTGCCAGGGCCCAGTTCAATTTCCTGTCAAACTGTATATTTTTCTTACTCTAAGGCACTCTGTGACACTGATCATAGAGACACATTAATTACCAGGTATTAGCATTAAAATTTTGTGCAATTATAATGTCTGCCCCTTAACCTACAGGTCATTGCCTTGAAATATACAGGAGTAACATTGTTTCTCTTTCTTCGTCTAACATGGAAGGCCTTTATGATTCATTGGTTATTATTGATAACGTTGTGTCAACTACCCTCACTTGGGTTCAAATCCTACCATGTATGCAATGAAGGATTCTACTGACAACCTTGATTCAAGCTTTAAATGATGACAAAGTCATGCCTGAAATTATGTATGGAGAGTTTTTTCAGCATTTAAACAGAAAAACTTCTCATGTCCTGCAACTATGTAGGAGATAATATGCCCAGTCAAAGAAAAACTATGTGACATTAGCCCTGGCTAGCCTAGGAAGTTTTCTTGAAATTAGTTTGAAGAAACTCAAAGCTCTCAACATAACAAATATGCTTGTAATGTGTTTATTTTATATTTTAGGCTCTAACAGACTATGGTATTGTCCTGCTTCTAGGAGATTCACTTAAACTTAAGGTAAGTCTTATAATACTGCTTTAAATATTGCTCGCATTCTTGATTTTGTCTGTGATTTCAACTATAATGTATTTTTCATCAATTGGACTTTCCTGAGGATAAATATTAAGACAATTTAAGTCTATGAGTTAGCATGGGCTAAACAATTCTGATGTTCTCAAAAAAAGAAAAGAAAAAATTACAGAGGAAAATTAACTTGTACAGGTATGTCAGTAAGGATGAGGTATATTTCAATAAACAGAAAAATACAAGGGATACTATAGTTAAGATCTAATTTTTTTGTGCATATACATGTATACATTGTTTATATACAGGTGCTAATTAACAGAGGATTGTTGTATTTTGAGAAACAAGATTACTTGAATGCCCTGTATGACTTCAAGTTATCTGCCAACATGAATCCTAATGATCACAAGATACTTCATACACTAGGACTCTGCTTCCATAAGTAAGTTGCTTCTTTAACTAAGCAAGTGCTAATTGCTTCAGCTCTTTGATTATTTTAAATTCAAAGCAGCATAACCATTAAACAACTGTGTAATTGTAAGTTCTAAATTATTTGCTTTAAGTATGGTCATTTCTTTGAAATTACTTATTTTTCTCATATGTTTTGTGTTATTTGAATGTGTGCTTTTCGTTCTGAGCTGTATTGTTCTATTTTTTTTACATTTGGCATCCTTTAGTATAAGAAAATTGCATCAGCAAAAAATTTTCTTGATTGATACATGCATTTTTTATATGTTGTTTTTTTTAATTGTATAAAATTTGTATACATACATATTTGCATACAGATCAAGAAAATGAATTGTCATCAAAAATACAGAAATAAAGTAAAGATTTGACTGCAGTAATTATGCTTCATGAGATGGAATATTTGTGTTTATATTGTGTACATTTTACTATGTTCAGGTTAGGACGTTTACAGGAGGCTGTGAAGACATTTACATTGTGTGTTAAGAGTCAACCATTCTTCCTGGATGGTATCATAGCCAGGGGAAATGTTTATATGGACTTTGGTCATGAAAAGGGTCTAAGATATGCCATGTAAGTATATCATATGTTTACAACACTATACTAAAATGATATAGCAAAAATTATCTTTCTTGTGTCGGCGCCATATGACCTAAATTGTGTTGGTTTGCCGTAAAACCAAACAAAACAAGATGTATTTTTTGCAGGTAGTTTCATCATACTATTTCACTTATTATACCTATGTCTATTTGATTGAAAATTATCTTCTTAATGTGTTCTTAAGACATTGAGATCTTCATTTGTAAGCTTTGAAATCAAATGAGTGACTTATGTGAAGAGATTGCAATATTAACAGAAATAAAGAAAAAAACTGTACTGCTAAATCAGAGATATAACAAACTTTAATTCCTGAACAAGTTTCATATGACTGTTAAACTTATTGTTTTAAAGTTTGTTACTTAATGTCATCTAAGATATGGTGCTTTTGTTTAATTGAGCGCAATATTTTTATAACATTTTAGGCGTGACTACCAGCGAGTATTAAGGTTTGATGCGATGAATCTACCTGCACGAGTTAATCTAGCGTACACATTACAAGTGTCCGGTCACTTCATGCAGGCTTGGAGACAGTTTACTACAGCTATAGATCTAAAACCTAGTATGTGCAACTTTGTTAAATGAAAACAATCTTTATAAGAGTATAAATCTAACATTAGGTTCACTTCAAATGTAAAATAGTATTTAAAGTTTACTTCACTGAGACGTTTTTATAAGTCACAGCAAAATTCATTTTCGTATACTTCATAGTATAAATGGATTACATATATTTTTACATCTCTGATTTGATTTTTTTTATCATAAAAACTCTTACAGTAATTTTCACACAAACGAGCTAACACTGTTCCTAACAGATTTTTTATACATAACTTATATATACATGACTGTATATGCATGCATCAACATGTATAATATAGACACATCTTCAGTTCAATGGGTTTGGTACAATTTTGATATATAAGATGTTAATTTGGTAAAATTGTGAATTGTAATGTTTGTTGTTATAGATTATAAACCAGCACTTGAGGGTCGGTCAATAATTAATCTACAGATGAGTGACACATTCGCCTCCTTCCATGATATTAACACAGCTATAAAGGTCAACCCAACTGCTGAATTACTTACTAATAGAGGAGTCATACATCAGGTTTGTAAATCATTTTACAGTATATTATAGTTGTGCTACAAATACTAGTATATTGTGACACAGGGTCAGCCGATAGGTATCATGATATGGAACCCTGAGGTACAGTGGTATTTTCTTTCATATTTAATTACAATATAGAATAACTTATCTCTCCTTTTTATCGTACCAGTCAAATTCTACAGAATTATTTCTAATTCTACTGTTCTGGGGGTTAAAGTTCAAAGTCTTAGATTTTAGTTACTTTAGATTTAGTTAATATGTGTCTTAATTGGTTGACTGCCTTACATTGTCTAGTGTTTTGTGTAGTCAGATATACAACAATTGTTTTAATGATAATGATGTGAAATACAAATACATGTATAAAGAAATATTTAACTTTTGAAAACAGAATTTAAAGATATTTATCACAATGGAATCATCAATCACAACTTGATGAACCAATGTAAAGAATTTCTTCATGTATGTTTATTTAATTTACTTTGTAATAAAATTTATACTATGTTGACACTAGTATATGTACATTTTAACTCTTGTATGATTACAGTTGTATTTTAACAGTTTCACTCTTGTATGTTCCACTTGTATGTTTACAGTTTATGGATGATGGTGTTAATGCAATGCGTGACTACCAGGCTGCTATAGAACTGGATGAGACTTACTCCTTGGCATACTTCAATGCTGGAAATGTTTACTTCCACAGCAGGCAGTTCTCACAGGTAAATTATTTTACAACACCAGCTGTGTAGAGCAAAATTATTTTACAACACAACCTCAAAAGAGCAACCACTCTTTGGGAGACAAATATTTTGGTTGATACCGAGTGGTGTCGCTATACAGAGGTTAAATTTATTATATGAAACCTTCATTTTGGGAAAAAATGATACTGTTGTTGTAAAGAGGTGATTGCTCTACAGAGATCTACTTTGCAGAGGTTGTGCTATGAATATCAAATATAAGAAACTACCAAAGGAGATTAATATTTTGTATGATGTTATATGAATATGACAGACAAACCTCCCTATATAGACAAGAGTTTGGAAAAACAAAAAAAGTGATCTATATGCAAGTAGAAAAATAGAATTGTGCTACCTTTTATGTACACTTTCATGCACTAGGTCTTAAATAGAAGTGTTATTTATAAAAATTAGACTGTAAAACAGAAAAAACAGAAATATCTGAAAATGTTTGGATTTCTTTTCAGAATAATCTATTTCAATAATAAAAATGTTCATTAATGAACAACTAATTGAATATCATTGACATTTTAAAAAGTTTTTAATGGTAATTATTTGCTGATTTTAGGCCCTGGATTATTTTACCAAAACAATAAAATACAACCCGAAGGATGAGTCAGCTATCCTTAACAGAGCTATTACCAGAGTAAGTATTTTACTTGTGTTCTTCTTTTCTTAGTTCTCTTGCTCATCAGAGGTTCTACCTGATACAGATAAGGGTATCTATTTCACAAATGCCTTTGCAATTTCACCATCTTAATTTGTACATAAAGAGAATATTATTTATATATAATTGTTCATTGAAGTTATTTTGAGAAAAGATGCCCAAATTGAAGACAGATAACTGATTTTTTTTATCTACCCTCATGTATTATTCATTTATGACATGATCACTGATCAATAACACACTTCATGGCTATAAACAAATCCTTAGTTTAAAATTTTGCTAGATAATTATCTCTGAGATGAGTTGAATTCAGCATTCAGTATTTCAACATTTGAAATTAAATTTGAAACATTGAAAAAAAAAGATTTCAAATATGTATTACATAAAATTGGAAATAAGCCATTTTGCAAATAAAATTTACATATTTATCACAGCATGATTGTTTTAGGTAATACAATAAAATACAAGATTAAAATTGAATATTTTCTGCTCTAGGTGATGTTGAAGGATTCTCAAGGTGCCCTGGAAGATTTCCGGGCGGCCATCAAGTTAAGCCCATACTCTGCCCACATGTACATGAACAGAGGTAACCTGTATGCTTCAACACAACAATATGATATGGCAGAGAAAGACTTTACTAAAGGTAACACTAGTACATCTTTCTGGTCTAACAATTTTTTTTTTTATTTCAGTAATTTTGTCAATATGATCCTAGAAATATGCTGTTTTCATTGTTATTCAACTATAGTTATCAGTTGTAGCCATTATTTTACAAGTATTATAAGTTGTCTTCCTTTAGCATTTTCCAAATAACATAAGTGGTCTCCCTTTAGTATCTTAAAAGTTTCTCCCTTGGGCACTTTCTAAGATGTCTCCCTTTAATATTTATTTCACATGAAATATCTGTTGTCTCTCTTCAGTATTTTAAAATCTACCTTTGTCACATAATATGGTAAATGTTAAACTTGTCTGCATTCAAAGATATATTTATTATATGTGCTATATGTAACTTCTCTTCGGTGTTTATACTACGTAGTAAATTAGATAAAACATTAATAAAATAGGTAACCATGAAAGCAATGGGATCAATTATACTTCAATTTATTAAGTTTGGACACCTATACTTTTACAACAGTCCAGATCATATTTTCTCCTTCAACACTCATCTTCTCCTTTGAGATCTGTCAGACCTCAGAGCTGTAAAAGTTTTATTTTGTCAAATTTAATATACAGTAAGAAGCTGTGCTCTTTAGGCATTGTTTGAAAGCATGTATATACATGTAAATTACAGGTTATTACACCTACACATAAGGCATGGATGTAATTAATGAATCCTGTGAAATTGATTTTAAATTAATATTTTTCAGCTTTGGAATTGAACCCTGATGACCCTCTGGTATTAAAGCGGCGAGCTGATGTGCGAGGAAAATTAAGCAAGAGGAAAGAAGCGATACAAGACTATAGACAAGCTATTGAACTACAGGGCAGAATTAGATATCTTAAAATGGGAAAATAGTCTACAAAAAACAAAAACATTCTGAACATTGTATGTGTACTGTTGGAAAAACGTGTAAAAAAAACAACAACAAAAAACAACAAGACAATTGAATTTTTCATGTGGTTGCTTCTTTTCTATGTAAAACTTAAGTGTATCAACTTGGATGAGTTATAAAGTTATAAAGAAATCTAAATAAATATGGCGTTTACTGATTTGTTGGAAACTTTGTTTTGAAATTAAAATATTTTATCTTTTTTGGATTCTTAATGTATTTAAAATTCTAGAGTTAAATAAAAAAAATATCACACTTTAAAAATGCATAGAATGATATTACTTGATTTTTTTCTTTGATCATAATTCATAACATCTTATGTCTATATTTTATTTTAAATTAAATAATTTAAAGCAAAGGATATTTAATACAACAACATTTAATACATGTATCTATGCAGTATGTAGAGGCATGGGCGACTTATTCATGCCAATAGTTACCTCCCATTGCAATGCATTTTTATAATGTGATTGCTGAAAGTTTGAAAAAGTATAAAAGAATTTCTTCCTCATGAGTAATGCTGAAAAGTTGTCATATAACCCTGCTTGTTCCTAAGTGTCTTAAAAATCACTTGCCGAATCAATTATTGATTTTTTATTGAACTAACTTTTGTGGCTTAATGATTCATATTTTTTACCTACACACCTGCAGCATTTACTTATGTACTGTTCGTTAAATAAAGAACATTTCTGTTTTTGCTTTAACTCTTATTTAAAGTGACTTTAACTTGGATTGATATGGAAATTCTTAAGTATATAATATTGAATATAATTATAGAGTATTAAAGAGCAAAGCTGTTTGCTGGTTGTGTTATGTATATACTATATTGTGATGATTTATATATAGGCTGTGATAGGCTGGGAGAACTGTGTCTCTCATCTTTATTATTCTATGTGATTTATTGTTTCTTATAGTTTATTTTTCAATCTTTCTAGAAAAAGAGTAAAATTTTTAAGTATCAATATTTTGTTGTTGTTATTTCTTCTTTGACATGACTATATAAACATGTACATGTATTTTTGAAAATAAAAAATCGTCTTTAGCTTGACTTTTTCAGAAAACAAAAAGAGCTGTTGCTACAGTCATGTTGCTATATTTTTTTATTTCTCACTGGATTGCCTTCATACTTAGATACATCAACCCTTCGGACAAGACTTTCAAGTTGACCATACTGAACTTGAGCTTCTCTCATAAATGACCTTGACCTTCAAGGTCCAATGTTTAAATCTTGCTTGCTTTTTGCTGTAATGTTAATGTTAATGTGCTCTTCTTTTGGAGGAAATAAAGATATTATTATATTGTTATTTATAAATGGATTGTCTTCATACTTGGACACAACAATCCTTTGAACAAGACTTTCAAATAATCAAAATTGATTATGACCTTCAATCATCAATGACCTTGAAAAACTTATTGAATCTTGCTTGACTTTTAATATCAAAAATGTGGGTAGCAGTATTTATTATTAAAATATATATATTTTAATAATAAATACTGCTTCCCACATTTTTGATATTAAATACTGCTACCCCGTATGTTGATAGTAAATAATGCTGCCCACATATATTAATAGTAATAACTGCTCCCTAGATATATGCTGCTTCCCACATTTTAATATTAATACCCATATGTTACTGGTAAATACTGCTACCCACATATGTTAATAGTAATAACTGCTAGTAATTGTTTTGCTGCCCTCATATATTAATAGTAAATACTGCTGTCCACATATGTTACAAGTAAATGCTGCTGTCTACATATGTTAATAGTATTAACTACTGCCCACATATGTTTATAGTAATAACAGTTGCCCATATATGGTAATAATAATAACTGCTGGTAAATACTGCTGCTCACATATGTTTATATTGAATACTGCTACCTATGTATGGTAACAGAAAAAACTGCTTCTGACATTTTTATATTAAATACTGCTTCCCATATGTAACTAGTAAATACAGCTGCCCACATATGTTAATAGTAATAACTGCTGGTAAATTTTGCTGCCCACATATATCAATAGTAAATACAGTTGCCCACATATATTTCAAGTAAATGCTGCTGCCTACATATATGTTAATAGTATTAACTGCTGGTAAATATCACTTCCCAGATAAGTTAATATTAAATACTGCTGACCACATTTGTTAATAGTACAAACTTCTACCCACATATGTTTAGTATAAATAATTAGTATTTTAGTATAAACTGCTGCCTACATCATTTAATATCAAAATACTGCTGCCCACATATGTTTATAGTAAATACTGCTACCCATATATGTTAGTAGTCCGTAAATGCCTAATTAGTTAATGGTTTTTTAAAACTTTTTTTGTAATTTGTTAACCAAGTTCTGCTGCCCACATTTTTAATATTAAATACTGCTCCCCACATACGTTAATAGTAATAACTGCTCCCCACATATGTTAATAGTAATAACTGCTGGTAAATTTTGCTGCCCACATATATCAATAGTAAAACTGCTGCCCACATATGTCAAAAGTAAATATAGCTGCCCACATATGTTAATAATAAATAGTGCTGCCCACATATGTTAATAGTAAATACTGCTTCCCACATTTTTAACATTAAATACTGCTACCCATAAGCTACTAGTAAATACTGCTACCCACATATGTTGGTTTAAACATATTTATTTAAGCTCGATTGCGAAACAAGTTCTTACAACTTATATTAATCACTTTCGAGTCTGCTTCCTGGAACCAACCAGTACTGGTGTCATATGAAGAAACATGGTCATGACCCGAGTAGGGCTCGAACCCATGATCTCTGGGTTGAGAGGCAGACACCTTAACCACTAGGCTACCGCTCCCCTTATATGTATGTTACTTGTTAATACTGCTGCCAACATGATAATAGCATATACTGTCCACATATGTTTCTAATTGGTAAATAGGTAATTAGGTGATAAATTTTTTCATAATTTGCAAACCGACTTTTCCTACTCACACAGTCATGTTTATTGTAATAACAGTTGCCCATAATTATATGGTAATAATAATAACTGCTGCTAAATACTGCTGCCCACATATGTTAATGCTGACCATTTATGTTAATAGCAAATATTGCTCCCCCAGTAAATACTGCTGACCACATATGTTACAACTTGACATAGAATTACGAAAAATAAAAGTACGAAAGTTATATGTAGTAAGTACAATCTAATATGGCTGCGCCCATTTGAGAAAAAAAAGGCATTTGACATTCACAAAATTCACTAACATACTTGATAGATGTAACTTAAAAACAAATTTATTTCAGTTAAAATCAAATAAAACATTGCTTGAGATCAAGGAGCAGCGATGCCAGTTAAAAATTACTTCCCTGTTTTCCATAAATTGAGTAAGTTTTCTAGTGTAAACGGTGTAGTAGCCGGATAGTAAAGTTTACGGATATGGTGTTGTTTCCATTGCAAAATAGTTATAGATAATCCAATATATGCATGTAATTATATTTTGTTACAGTCAAAACAAAGAAATGTGTAATAACTTTCCGCCGTAAAAATCTATATATTTACGAAACTCTTATCAAGGCTGTGAGCATTTCTAATCGAAAGTTCTGGGTGTCTTTTGAAGAATTTCCTCATCCATTTGTTTGAAGGCCCTTTCTGGGTGTTTATAACAGTATTTCGACCTGAGGCCATAATTACTTCTCTTGTGAGGTTTCGAACCATTTTCTTTGACAGAGGAAATCCTCTTTCAGACATGTAAAGTATATAGGAAACAAGTGTTGCTTCCTCCTCTGATGGTTATTATTGGTGTACGTCCAAAAGAAGTATCTAACCCTCTGTAACGCCCTCTGGTATGGTCCTTCAATGTGGATTGAGGAATTCCATACAAGTGGGATGCCTTGTAGACAGATATCCCCTCTTTACTGCGGCCACAGCTTTTGCCATCTGACCACTATCGTGAATTTCTGTTGTCGTGGCATTTCTGAATCAAACAATGAACAAGTTGCAATAGGATTTAAATCATTATTTATAATTCTGAATGGACACCACGATAATAAAGCAGGATAAAAAGGTGCGGTTTAGATATTTTTAGTTATTTTTTCTGTGAATTGTTGTAAAATAGTTTTATTCGGGTTTATCTTTTAAGAAATAAATTTGTTTTAAAACAAATAAAGTCACAAATTCACATTTCTAATGACTATCTACTGCTGAAAGTACAAAAGAACAGGGTATACTATGTTAATATGCATTGTAGATGGAGGGGGTCCGTATAAATCCATGCTGTTTGTTAAATTTCAACTGTGAATTTTTATAAGAAAACATGAAAATACATTGAAATTTGATTTCTCTTCCTTATTAATAAAAAAAACCTTAAATTTTTGCCTGTTTAATGGCAGATATTGTATGTAAAACAAGACAACTCGAGATCGGTACGGAATTTATTCAGACCGTCGTCTGCTATACCGTGGTCACGTGACTTCGACGGAAGTGAACCGCACCAGGATAAAATCGCGATTAATGTAAATAAAAGAACCGGTGACCTTAATTGGGTATTCTGTTAAATATTTTTAGATATTCGTACAGGAGTACTATTTTACGCCGAGCATTGGTATACGCCGAGCATTGGTCCACCCACTCTATAATTATGAAACTGTACATGTGCATATAAATTATTATGAACACGCCTTCATCCAATTAAAAAGTTTATGAGATGGAGTTAATCAAACACGATTGGCTAGGGAGTGTCTGACAATTGAATAAATTATTTTTGATTGGTCTTCAGTTGGTCGGCGCTAAAACATTGTGCATATCATTAATCAATACAAATATCTTAAGCCTGACATGAGAAGCTGCTGCTCTGAAAAAAGATCAGATATGCTGGTACGAGGGTTGTCCCAAAATGTCATAGACTATATTATTTTCTCTTCAACCTGACGTCATAACTTAATAAAATTTACCAGATATCTTCCTTGGTCATTTGTTAATTTAGCTACTTAAAGTCATTAGCCAATATATTAGGTAACGCTTTTTATCAGGGTTTTATATTAAACAGTACAACATACCCGGAGCACGATAAAATATTGGTCAGTGTTGAGAGCATGCTTCTTAAAATAATACCTTTAACTTCTAGCATAAAAATAATTATGGGAAATACATTCATGTGGAATTACGTCATTCATTTTTATGTCATATCACCAACAAACGTTTATGTAACGTTAATTTGAAAAAAGTCTGTAGCATAATACTTAACAGCAGTGCCATTTTAAAAATGCCCAAAATGCCGACGTCAGATGAAAATGCGGCGCAACGCAATGTCATTGAATACCGTGTTAAGTTGAAGAAGTGTCCAGCATTAATTGACAACATGGAGAACATTATATTTTATCAAGATAATGCACCTTGCCAAAGATCTCAGGAGACACAGATTGAGCTTGATGTGATAGGTTTTCAGAGACTTCTGTACGCCCTAAGACTTTGCAGTGTTTCCTTATTTGAAATCACAATTACTAGGTCACAGGTTCGAAAACTTCAGCGAACTCTGCCAGGAAACTCAACTCTGCGTGTGTTGAGTACATTGAAGAAGGATTGTTTTGAAAACGTTTATGATAAATGGGTCGCCTCACACTTACAGTGCATCGCGAAACACAGTGAATACTTTAAAAAACATTTTAAAAATCTTATAACGTCATGACGTTTATGACGGCGTGCGCCGGGTATGTTTAGGTAGCATTCTTTAAATTTTAAAAACTTGGTCAATTTTGGAGGAATTTTGATTTTATTTCACATAGACACACATAAAAGGTGTATTGACTTTTCCCTAGCTGGAGGACTCTATTGTATTATAATTGATTGAGTAACAGACTTTGTCTACGATATTTTGGGACAACCCTTGTATATGTCAATGTACTTTGTCTTAGCGCCTGTTGATACTTTCTTTTCGGCGTGGATATATTGAGAAGGGTAAATATTTTTAGCTACTGTGTAACTATAACTTCAAGTGAAATGTTTTTTGCTAATTGCAAAATATGATTTTCCTTTACTGTATATCAGCCGCTGATTAAAAAACTGAACATTATTATCGAACATCCCTGGCAACATTTGCATTCGACCCTTTTTGATAGTTTTTTTCTTGAAACACTATGTCTTTGTTTCTCTACTAATCAGTTCTTAAATATGAGCCAAAATCACCGCTAAAGAACACTAAAAAAAGGCCCAAATAATAAGATCAATAATTTTTAGTAGAGTCAATTTTTGCAACTGTTTTTGGTGGATATACAGTATGTATTATCAGTTGTGGGAACAAGTAAGTTAAAAGGTATAATATTATACCTTATTCATAATATTATATCTTATTTGAATTTTATGTTCATTTTAGGTGTGTGCCCCATTTTTCTCATATGACCCCCTGTTGATGAGTTTATGGGTCCAAAGGTCCCCCTTGGAATTCATTTTAGATTGAACACTGGAACATAATTAAATAAATAAAAGATTTGAATACATGTACATTCTTTCCAGATTTCTTCAAATCATACCCCTTTACTAGGTTTTTATGCCACCGCAGC
The DNA here is from genome assembly GCF_026571515.1 of Ruditapes philippinarum. Classification (NCBI taxonomy): domain Eukaryota; kingdom Metazoa; phylum Mollusca; class Bivalvia; order Venerida; family Veneridae; genus Ruditapes; species Ruditapes philippinarum. Next base: position 109,928 of record NW_026857033.1, on the reverse strand, counting down.
ATCTGCAATGCGGTGGCATATAGCGATTCACCTGTGTGTATGTGTGTGTGTTTGTGTGTTATATAGATTATATAGTGAATATATATATATATATATTAGTAGAACTTAAAAAATCTTCTTGTGAAAAACCACTGATCCAATTTCAACAAAACTTGGCAGGATTGATCCTTGGGTGAAGGGCTTCCAAAGTTGTTCAAAGAATTTCATTCCATGCAGAAATCTGGTTGCCATGGCAACCAAAAGGAATTATAAGAATAAATTTAAAAAATCTTCTTGTAAAGACCCAAAAGGCCTAGAGCTTAGATATTTTTCATAAGGCATTGTCTGGTAGACCTCTACCAAGATTGTTCAAATTATAGCCCTGGGGTCAAAATTGGCCCCACCCCGGGGGGTCATTGATTTTCACTATATGTACATATAGTAAAAACTTAAAATACCTTCTTGTAAAGACCCAAAAGGCCTACAGCTTAGATATTTTGCATAAGGCATTGTCTGGTAGACCCTTACCAAGATTGTTCAAATTATAGCCCTAGGGTCAAAATCGGCCCCGCCCCGGGGGTCATTGATTTTCACTATATGTACATATAGTAAAAACTTTAAATACCTTCTTGTAAAGACCCAAAAGGCCTAGAGCTTAGATATTTTGCATAAGGCATTGTGTGGTAGACCTCTACCCAGATTGTTCAAATTATAGCCCTGGGGTCAAAATCGGCCCCGCCCCGGGGGTCATTGGTTTTCCTTATATGTATATAGTAAAAACTTATAGTAAAAACTTTAAAAAAATTTCTTCTAGCAATTGACAAATGCTAGAGGTTAGATATTTTGCATGAAACATTGTGTAGTGAACCTCTAGCAAGATTGTTCAAATTATAGCCCTGGGGTCAAAATTGCCCCCGCCCCGGGGGTCATTGATTTTCAATATATACATATAGTAAAAAATCAAAAAATCTTATTGTCTGAAGGTACAAGGCTTAGAGCTTTAATATTTGTTAAATGATATCATCTATAGGTACTCTACCAAAGTTGTTCAAATTTTGCCTCTAGTGTCAAAATTAGCTGAAATTTCTGAATGGGGGAAAGCTACAGCTTAGATATTTGACTTGAAATGTTGTTTGGTGGAACTTTATCAAGATTGTTTTGAATTAAACCCTTGGGTCAAAATTTTGCCTTGACCAAGGGGACAGTGACCTACTTTCTGGTCCTTTGATGTACAGCAATGAAATTTTGACCATGTGCACAGTTTTAGTTGTAAAATTGAACTTTGATATCAGGTGACCTAGATTTTGATGATGTGACCTACTTGTCCTTTGATGTATAGCTATGAAATTTGAACCATGTGCACAGATTAAGATGTAAAGTGAACTTTGATATCAGCTGACCTAGATTTTGACAAAGTGTCTTACTGTGTTGTCTTTTGATGTAGTCATGAAATTTAGGCTGTGTGAAATATGACCTTCACCACCAAATTCACTAGACTCAAGTGCATTGATATATTCCTACTCTGATCTTTTATTGGATTAACAATAGATTTAATCACTAATCTGATAATAAGAATTAGATAGGTCAGGGATCTATGCATTATGACAATCTTCAATTGTATAGAAACAAAAAAAATCTGTTCCTACACTACTATTTAGTGTTGTATTAATGCAGTGGCATAGCATTTTTCTCAAATGCAATCTTGTTTTTTAATGATTCCCGTTTACCAGGTTTCTTAAAATTATTGAATTTTTTCTCCAAATTATGCCCCTTTCAAAATTGACTTTAACTTTTTGTTGTAGACATATAGCAAAACACTTGGACAAAAACATCTGACAGAAACCATAGGTTTATTAGCTAAATAATTAGTGCATTGTTAATTGTTGTTTTTTTTTTTTCTACCATATTTGTTCCGTTGATGGCATTGGGTAAAAATTTACTGTGTCTCTACTTTTACATTAAACTTTTTTGACAAAAAAAAATCAACATATTCTGTTCATAAACTGTCCTCGTCAGGAACTGAAAGGTGTAGACTTGATATTTGAAATGTAGCATTATTTTGGTGCTCCTTATGAAAATTGTTCAAGCTATAATTCATGAGTCAAAATTGGCTTTGCCTTTGAAAGTGGTCTCTACTGTGGTTACACTGATATAGCAAACATCATAAAATATCTCCTATTAAAGACCATACAGGCAAGACACTTTAAAATGGTGCATTGTTAAGTGGTTTTTTTATCAAGTTTGTTCAAATTTTCCCTCTTAGTCAAATTTGACATTGACTGTAGCTAAATTTGGATACATGAACTTTGACCTTGAGTATAATTATGTGTCTATGTCCTAGTGATCTACTTTTGCATTTTTCAGGCCAGCTATAGCTTTCAGATTTAGATCGTTTGTACAGTTATTTGTGTAGAATAAATATTGACCTTGGATGGATGACTTTGAACTTGACCCAGTGACCTGATTTTTGGAATTTTTAAGCGATGACCCTCAAAATTTGAATCTTTTCTTTTAATGGTAGTGAAATAAGAGACATCATGGCCTTCTTGTTTTCTCATCACTTATATTTACAATCATGTGCATGTTTTAAGTGGTAGAATTATTATTCTATCATGTTTGCATCATGTTTTTTGTTTTCAATACATTTACATCAATTAGATGTATAATATATCTGAAGGAAATCTTTTTATTGTAGAATCTGGAGCATACTCGTATGTTTGGACAGATAAATGTGAAAAACTTTTACCAGCTCATTACAAACAAAGATGTCTAGATTACATGACAAAAGACCCAAAACCAGTTCATTGGAGACCTGACACTACGAAATATAAAGTTGATGAGTATGGCACAAGGTACGTAAAATTAGTGATGGTAAAATTTTGGCTGTAATTTTAATACTAGTAATATTTGTAATGTGTCTGAATGTGAATAAAGTATCACTAAGATGTTATCATTATTTTATCATGGAATGGTCAAGTAGTTTCTTTCTGTTTAAAAAAATAGTTGATGACAATGACTTTGTACATATCATTCATATCACAAGTTAATATAGAGATAAAGGACCATAACTGGCATTCAAGTATTAAATTTTTATAGGTATTGGTCCTCTGTGCCAACATAGTTCTTTTGTTAGATTATGCTGTTGTCAGAAAAATTATTACATATTTATATGTTATGCTACATAATCACTAAGGCTTTTGATGTAAGTTTGAATATAGAAATCAACTTCAGTTTCAATTTAAAAATGTATTGTTTTATTTAAAAAGCAAAACAAAAAAAAACATACAAAAAACGATTCTACACTAAAGTCCTCATCAGTAGAATTTTCTCTATATTTTAGTGTTCACAATATATACATATATAAATTACAGGCTCCCTATCCAGAATCACCCGATCCATGTGAGATATCCAGTACAGTGTAACTATGGGTTGTGGGGCGGTGAAGGAGTAGTAGAGTACTGGGCCAAAGTTATCAAAAGTAGAAAATATATACATGTGCATTCTCCATTGTAAGTTACATCAGATTAGTGTCATCATTATAAGCTCAACTATTGTATTTATATAATAGAGATATCCTCCTTACTCAGGCATCAGTATTGTCATCTGCATCATACTTTAGATTAAGTTTTTCATCCACCCACCTTGTTTCCTATACCCTTTAAGGTATTGCTTTGAAACTTTGTATACTTATAAATGACCATCATTCCCATTTTCAGGCAAGAGGAAATAATTCTGTCATTGATTTTAACAAAATTATACCCCTTTTTCAACTAAGAATTTTGGTTAAAGTTTTCCGTACGTATATTTCCTATACTCTTTGAGGTATTGCTTCAAAACTTAGTGTACTTGTTAATGACCATCATGCCCACTTCCAGGCAAGAGGACTTAATACTGTCATGGATTTTGACAAAAAATATGCCCCTTTTATGACTTATATTTTGTTTAAGGTTTTCGTACAACCCCAATTATTTCCTATACCCTTTAAGGTATTGCTTTGAAACTTTGTATGCTTGTAAGTGCCCATCATCCTCACTTCCAGGCAAGTACATATAATAGTTGAGCATGCTGTCTTATGGACAGGTCTTATTATTGTCTGTGTAGTGCAATTCATTTGTAAAACCTGGTATGATTCATTCCTAATATACTTGTAGATAATCATTACATTGGTGCTCGTGCAACAGTTTAAGTAATCTTTGAAGGATCTTTATGAAACTTGGTTTAAATGTATTTGTTTGTGATATCTGAGCCATGTTCTATATCATATTTATATTATTTTAGGCTACTTGGAGTTACTTTAAATTAATGAAACAGCTTGACTGGTGTTGATTGATTTTCTTTATCCGTCTTCGAGGATATTTATGGAAGATATCCACAATATTTGTAAGTTCAATGTTTCAGCAAAATTGATAAGATAAGCAGTCTTGAGTTAGGGCTTTTGAATTACTTAAAATGGTAAGTTAGGTTTTAAAATCCATCAACATGGTTATATGGCAACTTTTAAACTTTACTGGTGGAGAAAGATCTTATTGCTATAAAACCTATGTGCTTTAATGTGTTTTCTTACAGGATTGCAAAATACAGTGTACCGTTTCTGGTAGATCGGGTATTGTACAGTGAAATACTGGACAAATGGTTCAAAATTCCATGTACAAACAGAGCCATGGACTTGATAGATGATTCCTTTGGTTTAGATTATTATATTCTGCAGGTATGTCTTAATATTTCTATATCACTATTTTTTATGAGATCGCCTGCCACGAAAATTTGGAGGGGAATATTAAAATGGCACAGTCTGAAAGTCCCTTCATTCACACATACAAATGAATACTTTGAAGGTTTTGGAAACAAAGTTTACAGTTTATAATATTTTAATGCTATTCATTTAGGCAGAATTCTATGTGTCTTTAAAGACCAACAGGGAGAACAATAGAGTAGCCACAAACATGTAAGTAATGTGCATGTATCCTTCAAGATCCATATTTTCGAATCTGTCAGTCTAATTTTAATGAAAATGCTCTAGAAAATACTAAGTATAATATTGATGTCTAATTTCAATGAAGCCCACTAGAAAATACTAAGTACAATAATGATGTTAAATGTTGTAATACATTGCTCTTGTACTGGTAGACCCATGAACGTGATCTCAATTCTAAACTGGCAATGGATCTGAAGCGGGAGATGTTACTTCAACTTTGTAAGGATGAAGAAGATACGAAACTGCCTGAAAAAAGGAAGACAGTTCTTCAGAGATATAGCCAGTTTATCATACCTGTAAGTTGATTCTATATTTTTTACATGTTTTTTTTTCAAATTCTTATAAGTGCAAGAACAGCCCTTTCAATACAGAAATTCCTTACTTTTAATGCAGGTATCAAAATTATGTAAATAATCTCCCACCTTAAGGGAGAACTAACATTTGGTGTAGTCAGTATGTATGTTATGTTTTACAATTTGACAACTAATACCAGAGTTATGACTCTTGACTGTCAAAATCAATAAATTCTATACTTTGACTCTTTTATGACAGACAGTTACTACACCCAATAATGATATTTGTTTAGTAAGGATGTTGTGCACATTGATGTTGTTTATTTTGGTTAAATTATATGCCCACATAACAACAGGGTATAACTAGAATCAGTGTTTCCATCTGTCCAGCTGGTTTTTGTGTTTTGTTTGTCAAGAACATTTGGATAGTTTAATAGATGAATAGATCTTATTTAGGAAACATGAAGTGCCCAAGAACCATAACTCTTGCATAATTTTGGAATTATTGCTCTTTGTAATTTTATACGCTTTTTGTTTGTCTTGGCTTAACTACAAAAGTTATGAAAGTTATCAACTTGAAACAAATAATAATATTCATTGAAAAGAAGTGCAATATCCAAGAAACATAACTCTTTTATATATTTTTGGAGTTATAGCCCTTTGTAAATTTCAAAGTTTATTTTGTTCATGACATAATTTGAGGTATTATATTTTCAATGTGAGGCTTCATAGATGAATAGATCTTACTGAGAAGAAATGAAGTGGCCAAAAGATCTCTATTTTTTTTTATTTTTTTTTTGCAAATCTGGAGAGTTATCTCTCTTTGTAATTTTTTCATACTTAAATTTAGTTTAGAGCTTATCTGAAAATAAATATGATATATCAACAGGAAATTTCATAAACATTACTTACATACTAGCATGTGTGGAGTATTTTAGCAAGAAGGACAGTGGCCGTTCTAGTTTTGAATATGACCAGTAACTGACCCCAGACACTTATTTAGTCAAAATGAAAACAGAAACTTATCATTTCTAAAATTTCTCTCACCAAAAAAAAAAAAGTAATATTTCTATTACATGAATATTAGTACCATTCAACTTCTTGTCAGAATTTTTTTTCCTTTGGTTGAAAAATTCACTTGATGGCCAAAGATTTAATGATCATGGTCATGACTTAATACCTGAATCTTGCTTTTTTAACATTTAATTTATTGTGGATATTTATTACCTAATTACTGTGAAATTTTAATTTATTAAAATAGATATTTCTTGAAATACTTTGAATAAAATGTGGATAAAAAATCTATCTGGCCACATGATGGACAAATCAAATCTTTTTTGTATTAATATCCATGCATGATATGCTTGTAGCTCAGACATCAAGGTTACTAGGTGAAGAGACATTTTTATAGGTCACATGTAATTTGATTTAAGAATACTAAGAGTTCTCTAAGCATTGAAATTATTTGTTTTAAATACTGATGTCCCCATTTGATTTGTTAATTGTACAAAAAAGCTATTTGTGGCTGAAGTAATGTAATATGATAATGACCAGTGTTTTTAGTGTTAAATAATTTAACATTTTATTTACCATACAAACTTAAGTAAAGGGAGCTTACTCATGTGTTCTTCATAAATTGCTTTATTGAGTTACTCCCCTTTGACTGGTATTGTAAAACTATCCTGATTGGGATGTTAAAGAACTTTACAATTGTAGAATGTATTGGTAAAAAAATTTGACATAGTCATATTTTCAATAATGAAATTTAAATCAATGTATAATTATGAAATATTTTGATGCAGCAGTATTAGTGGTTTCTTACTTAATTTAGAAAAGGCCTTACCCATTTGATTTTGGTAAAATTGTTATTTTTGGGGGAAAACTGCAAAATTTTAAAGAGATTTTCCATTTGGATGTGGCCTTTTATAGACATGAACAATAACTAATTGTTTTTTCTTTGATCAGTAAACAATGTTTATATTTTATGAGACTTGTGTTTCTCCATGGTTTTAACTTTTATCATGTATTTAGGAATACATACTGTATAACCAAATTAAAGTGACATTATGCCCATCCAATGGTATAAATGAAAGGTGAAAGTTAAAATAAATTTTTCATTTTGCCATAATTCCTTTTAATATAAAAAATTATTTTACAATAACAATAAACAATGCATGGATCCAAATTATTTTTTCGTAAATATTCATTAGAATTTACCTGTAACGGTCAGTTCATAAAAAGAGTGGGGCAGTCTTTTTATATTTTAGGCAGATTTAAATTTTATCCTTAACATTTTCCAATATGAATTGTTGGTCAATCACTATTATAGCAGTCAATATTTTGAAATATATAGTCAGTTCAGCTCAACTTGACTGCGAATATGAGCATAATGTCACTTTAATAGTTTTAACCTTTTTATTATTAAGTACATTTTCTTGAAGTATGACTTTTCTGTCAGTTTGCTTAATATATTAAGGCCAACCATAAATCTGACTTGTACATTTTAGAAAAAGAGTTGTTCAATAGATAATTTTCAGCTTTTCTTTTTTCAAGAAAAAAAAGGTAGAGCTATTGTCATAACAAACTAGCTTTGGCTTCTATCATGGTTCTCTTTTTTGATGATCAATTTCATAAACTTTTAAAACTTTTCACTTGGTATATTATCAAGTCATGTTCACCATAAAAATGTGATACCACTTAAAAAGGGCAGGCGATTATAAAATTGAATTTTGCAAAGTTGTGTCCTGTTTTAGATTTCTTTTTGCCCTGGAAGGACTATTTCTCAAAAACGTTATTCACTAATACTGTGGAATATTTTTTTGCTTAATTAAAACCATATTTCAACTTTTAAAATGTTTTTGCAAAGGTGCATTTCTCAATAAGTAACAATGTTACAGAAATTAAACTTCAAATACTGAACTATCAAAATGGGAATAAATTAGTAAAGGGCAGATAACCCTGAAAATTGTTCTAACTTGTTGTTATTTCCCTTTTGGTACTTGGAACATTTTCCTATCCACTTGTATCTTTAAAGATTATTCACTTCAATACATGTGCACTGTGAAAATGGGAAAATTGTAAGGACTTGAAATGTGGTAAAATAAGGAATTTATTTACAGCTCATCAAGTTTCAGCTGAAACTGCTATGTCATACAATGTTTGTGAGATTCACCTTTCACAGAATTGAAAATTCTTCACCATGATTTATTTTTATGGGTTGACGGGAATTGACTGTTTATTGGTAAAACAGTATCAGATTATGTGTATAGCAGTGACTTAGTGGTTAAGATGTCATCCTCTTGGTATATAGGTTGTGAGTTCAAGCCCAACTTTGGTTACTGAGGAACCAGTCCTGATGAGACCAGGAAGCAGGCAAACTCTATTAGGTTTAAAATGAAGTATTTTACTCCACTTCTGCCGTAACAGACTTGAAGCAGACTTGAATAAATCAAGATTTGCAAATATTTACCATGAGAAAGGAAGAAAACACAATGTGAATTTCATATATATAATTATTTACTCTGATCTTTAACAATATACAGCAGCACTGCAGTAATAAATATTCATGTAATCATTTGTCTACACATATTACAATTACACATTTATCTTTACACATATGCAACTACTAAACAACTGAACATAAGGAAACAACATAAATTATTACGATTTCTTATTCTTTACTTTAAGATATACAATAAAAACAAAATGAAACTAAATTGGTATTTTTTTCATTATCTTCTGATCTTTACTTTAAGGTATTAGATAAAAACAAATTGAAAACTGAAAATTTCTTTAATAATAACTTAAAAACTTACAAAACATTGATTAAAGTTTTAAAAAAATTTATTATTTCCCTTTTGAAATTTACAAAATAAAACATAAAAGATATTAATGTTATGTTAATTTAAAACTGTGAATGGATTAGTCAATATTCAGCACTAAAATTCGGTAAGAATTAGAGTCAAATGCATAAACAAAACTGAACAAACATAATTTGCATCATTGCACAGGCAATATATCAATAATACTGTTCATCATTTATCAAATAACATATATACAACAATTTTACAAATTTGCAAGAGTTTGAATCTGTGGTTTCCCTGAGCGATCTCTCTGTCTAAAGCTGTCACTAAATTTCTTAAATTTACGAATCACAGCTTTTTTGTCCATAACTTTAGCCTCACTCTGAAGATTGGCAGTGCCATTGGATGGAAATAACTGACGTTTGCTTTGTGTCTGAATATTTGCCCCTCTAACAGATTCTTTTGGAGTTGATGTTTTCATATCGGGAGTTTTGCTCTTACGTCTAAATCTGAACAAGTTTCTGAGAGGTTGAGTTTGTTTTGGGACCTTAAACACTGCACCTTCTGTGTTTGCTGGGATTTCAATGTTCTGAACTTTGGGGGAATTTTGAGGCACTGGAATATTTCTGGGTACGAGTGTGACTGGTGGAGCACGAGTGTTAATGTTAGAGTCTGAGGATCGTGCGTCACTGGTAGTAGAACAACTTACACGTGAACTACTACTGGCATTGGTTCCTGGGGAATTGTATGGTGCGTTAATACCACTACTACATACACTAGTGGGACTGTCTGTAAGAATTGAGTCAACATTAGCACTTCCATGAGATATTCCGCCTGCATTAGGATTGTCATTGCTTGAGCTAGATTTTCCCTGAACGTCGGGACGTTCCGACATTGCTGTGATATCATCCTCACTTATACTACAACTAGAGTCATGAACACTTACATCGTCATTATTATTTGATGTGCATACACTGGTAAGATCTGGCAAAGATGCCCTTCTTGCCTCCATTGATGAGCTCCCACTTGATTTGTCTTGTAGTTTGACACGCGTGCTTGAACGAGGAATAGTGTTTGATTTTGGCACAGCACAGGTGGTTTCATCACATAAACTTTCAACAAATAAAATTCCTTCCCGGCAAGTTTCACTTGGTTCAATGGCAGAGACTGATTCAAGAATTGTTTTTGAGCATGGTTCACCAAGAAGTTTATGTAATTGATGATCTTGGCATTTAACTTCACAGTCACTATCTCGAGAACTAATACTCCCACTACGAACACGCTTACATGGTGGCAGAGGTGGTTTATTGGAGGTTTTCCTGGCACTATTAGTTACTTTACGCATATAAGATTCTTCCAAACTAATATCCCTATCTGAGCCATTGTCACTATCATGAATAGACCAGGTATAAACACTTTCACAGTCATTATCACTATTGAGATTTGTGTCACTATGATGTCTGATGACAGAAATTGTTGGTTCACCAACATATGGAATTGCTTCAGGAAGATCATGAATCATTGTAGAGTTTGCCATTGGAATTGATGAACTACGGTGCTTGCTACCACTAGATCCAGCCGAGCCTGATGAGAGGAACGATTCATTAAGCATTGTTGAACAAGCACGAGGATTAGAACCATTTGTACGATTCCTACGACTACTACCACTTGAAGACCCAGAGTCACAAATCATTGTTGAGGAAGCTTTTGGAATAAGTGAACTTCCTCTGTGACTACCACGACTACTGCCAGATGAGGAGAAACTGTCATCAAGCATTGTAGAAGAGGCAAGAGGTTGAGATGAGCGTTTTCTGCTGGTTCTTGACTGACGACGAGTACGTTCCTTACGTGAATGATGACGTGAAGTAGGTGTAGAAACATAGTCAGAACCAGAACTTGTTGATGGTGGCGGTAATACAGGTTTCACAAACACTGGTTTCTCTGGAGAAGATTCCTTGCCTTCAACATGACGAGTCAAAATGTCTTCAGTCACGGCACAAGGAGCACCATCTGAGGCGCCCCCAAAACTAGCAACCATAGAGTTTATCTTTCTCTGACGATCAAGAGTAAAGTCTGAATAATACTTAAGTCTATACATAAATTCCTTATCAAGGTCATAACACTCAGGCACTATTTGATTGTCTGAAGATTCATCTGACTTTGGGTATCCGTCAGAAGACGACATTTTGTGTGAGCTACTGCTGGATGATGATGTAGAAGTTGTAGAATCTGTTGGCGAGATTTTCTCTAGACTTGGAATAGCCTCAATCACAGGTGTGTTCTCATTAGACTCATTGTGAGGAGAATCTAAGTAGTTAGAGTTTCTGTCAACAACCAATGTTTTGTTGGAGAGGGTAGAAATATCTAGAGGAAGACCATCTGTTTTGTTGACGACTGCATCAACCATGCAGTCGGGGAACATCGAACGTGACTCGTCATCATCGCTGCTGTCTGACAGAGAATATGTTGTTCTTCCTGGCGTCTGCTTCAGGAATGTAGGAGTTTCAAGATTTGTGACGTGTGTCAGTGACCCTGAGGTTGTCTTTAAAAAGGAAGGAGTTGATGGTGGCGCCATAGTTCCAGAGCCCGTGTCTGAGTCAATACCGCAAGTTTCTAGAAGGTTATGGAATTTTGTAGCAATCTCTTCAATCTCTGATTGTAATATCTGTTCCTGCTGCTTTATGCTGACCTGAAAGTAACAAATACAAATATATAAATATTGCATTTTCAAAAAAATTATAATTAAAATCGATGATATAAAAACTAGTATTTTTCCGTACCTTCATGGCCAAATCTGAATGTATTAATGAAAACTAGCCATATGTGGGTTTTAATATTTTGAAAAGATTAAATGTCAAACTGATCCCTTTTTTCGCTGAAGGCAGGACTACAGACTATATGATTAAGATTATTTAAAGAGCAAGGGTTTTTCTGTAATCCCTTCAGTGCATTTCACATAGGATCATGTTAAACTGACCTGCTTCTGATTTTATCTGATTTCCCTTCTGAACCTATTTTAGTAGCAGATTAGGTTTCTTGCATAATAATAATAAGCAATGAATAGGGGGAGTCATCAGTCTACCAGATTGCCAATAATTTTGTCAAAAAAGGAGAACCTGTGTGTTAAAAACCCTTAAACCCTTTTTGCCAAATCGTCAGTCTCATTCATTCATTGCCGTAAATCTGCCTGCTTGGCAAATTGTTCTTTTAATCCCGACTTCCGCTGATAATTTAAATTTAATTTCATTTACCCGTTCTGCATTAAAATATATTTTTTAGAGCCTACTGAACTGTTAATTTCAATCTGATATCAAAGATGACCTGTGTCAACACCTGTTTCTTTAACGAGGATCAGAAATCGTAAAAAATTATTTAATTCAAAACGTTGATCTGAAGATTCTGCACATTATAATTTTTCGTTTAACAAAACTGTTTTACAAAAGGTCATAAGGCAAACACAATTGGCTGCTTAAGTTTGATTTTCCCACATTAAGTGTTTTTTTACTATCTTGACCTAGCAGCAATAAATCCCTAGACTGGCCAGTTAACTAGCTGGATCCCTTTAAACATTCACTAATTTATTCATCAGCATATAAATTTTATCCTTTTCCAACCTTTTGCTTTTCTTTAAATAGCACATAACTTGTGCGAGATCAAAAATAATTTTATTGAAGTTGACCCTAGCTTCAATTACGATGATCAACAAAGTGACCATTTTGTTATCGGTGGTCATCTTCACACCTGAGGTGACTCTGACCACTGCTGGACCAATCAGTGTAACCAAAGAGTGCCCTAATCATTTCTGTTAATTTTTCCAGTGCGTTGGGCACTTTAAAGCTTCATTTCATAATCTCTATTCCTCTAATGATCACCTGACAACAGTCTATCCTCAAAATTAATTTATTGAATGCCGAAAAAAAAAAATGTTTTTAATCATATACTGAAAATGTAAAAAAAATATTTTGCTAGCATTTCTTATTGAATGAATGACAACTGAAGTGTTCATAAATTATTGTGGACTTTCAAACATTAGTTTTTTGTTACTGATCAAAGTACGCCTTAGATCCACACTTTTAGATAGATGTTGCCGGCCTGCAAAGTTTTCAACTTCAGTAAGTCTCAAGTATCTTAACCAATAAATTTGTTACCTTTCCTTTCATACAATGCCTAAACACTTCAATGTTAAATTAGTGAAGTTTTGAAAAATTCAAGACTTTTATCTGCTGCAGCTGAGATGAAATATCATATTAATGAAATAATTAAATGTTAGGGGTTAGGACCCTTCACTGAGAGTAGTCTAATCAGGAGTTGATTAAATAGAGGCTGCACTTAGGGGTCAGCCATAATTAATTATAACTGGCTGACTTCCTATAGGGAGTTACTTATTGGAGAGGCTGGTGTAATAAAGGAAGATAAACTCTTAACATAGTTATCACTACAGGAGGTTATCTATGTAAGAAGATTTAATCAGCAGACAATCAAATTGTACAAGGTAGAAATAATTTGAGAAATATTTCTTATCTATGTGTGATCTGGCTACATTAAAGGATGAAGGTGACATAATATTGGGGAGAGATAAATTATTAATGGTTCATAAACATATTGTTGTTAATTAAATAGGTATGTAACAATAGATACAATGTTTATTGTTAACAGTTAATTAACAAAAAATGGCCAGATTGAAACAGGTTGATAAACTTTGAACTTTTAATCACTACCAGTGTATTAATACTGAAACTTATTTGACAATCTGAGAAATTTAAGAAATAAGTTAATATATCTGATTTTTTTTTATATAAAAATCTTTATAAAGAAAATAAAAATATTTAAAAGTGTGTACATACCATATCAGCTTGAAGCATGAGGTACATCTCGTCAGGTGCCATTGAGTCTCCACCGTTACTTGCCATGCTACCAGACTGTAATCGATCTGAAATTATACAAATAATTTGTTATTTCTTTGCTGTTATTATAACATTATTAATTTGCTACAAATGACTTAAATGATAATTGTTACAATAAGATGGAAGTAAAGCAGAAGTTATCCATCCCAAACTGTTCTCAAGTCATATGAAAATAAAATAAAATTGTTTCTTGTTTTAATAAATATACAGACATTTTTTTTTAAATATCAAAATTATAAAGTATTTGTAATATATAATTATCATATAAGAATGAAAATTTACTGGATTTTAAAAAAATAAAATCCCAATGTCACATAACACTTTCATAGAAGTTTAACATAAACATAAACTCCTCACAATATATCAAACCAGTAAAAAACAAAATACCTGTATCAATAGCAACAATAAATCCATCTTTGGTCTGAGTATATAATAAATTAACCATTTAGAACAGTTAGTCAGACCTTTGATCATAAACAAATCACCACACACATATATTTATGTCACTGTGGTATATATATAAAATACCACAAGTCAATTTTCTTTCTTTTTATCCTTTTAAACTTTTAGTCTTACTGCGTCAACAAATTTTATCACTATAAAGTGTCAAAGTCATGAATATTTTTTATATATAGTCCAAACTTCTTAGATAACAGCCACACTGTACAGTAGAAGAGGTATGAATGATCCCTTTACACTGGGCACACTTCTCACATCAATCAAACACACCTCTTTTCATTCAACCAGGTACTCTAGTAATGTATCCTGTTCTCTCATTGGTCGATTTACTACACCCCATTATACTGTAACTGAAATCTGATTGGCTAACGGATAATTTCATTTACTGATTGTTATGATGTTCACACAAGGTTTTGTATTATGTAATAAACATTGATTGTATACCTTTTGATCTTAAATGTAAATTCTAAGATCAAATGATAAATCCAATGTTTCCTTCTTTACATGATGGGGTATTACCTACAGGCCTGAGGTTAAATCTTGAGATTCTATAAACTTCTTAAAGTACATTTAATTAAATGGCCATAGCAGCGCACGCCAAACCTATTAACAAAGTGGAAATTCTTTGCCTATTAAAATCTCCAATGAAGGTGAACAAAATTGTAATTACACCTTGTGAAATTCTGCCTTTATTTGTAAAGCTGCAGTCCTATTCATTTCTTCACTGTGTTTCATTGCATTTTAAACCACATTCTATTCACCTTATCGAAAACAAATAAAATTGGGAAATATAAATTGCCAGGTTTTAGATTGTTTTATGAGACTTGTGACAATGTTAATGTATTTTGTCACAGCACTAATACAAGTTAATGGTTATCATTTCCTTATATGAGCAGATGTGTGTGCTTCTTAAGACAGCATGAACATTCGTGTAAATTTCACATTGATTATTGAAGATGAGTTATTGATGTTTTGTAAAGTGTTTGATAAAGGTGGAAATTGATCCTTTAACATTCACATAAGATGCATGAAAATTAGTGTGGTTTTTATTTTTAATATAATTAGATTACTCACAAAACAAGCTATTCATGAGGAAATGAAGAACTGAGTTACATAATTATTCATTACAATCGCAGATCGAAACTTGTTGAACAGTATTAAGATCTGTTGCTTTAGAAATGATTTTCATCAATTTACTATGAATGGAAGACGTGTCTTGTGTTATTGTAATATCTGGGACCAGATGGTGCATACATCATCCGGGTATGTCACCTCAACGACGGGAAGGTCTGTCACCGAGCCCAGTACAATTGTTACCAAATAAAGGCCAAAATTCAATCACAGACTTGTTGATTTCATTAACCTTTCTGACCTTAGGGTCATCGTGTTTTTAAGCTCAAAGAAACATTGAACACTGGCTGTATCATCTGCTTGATTGTGCTTAAAAAATCGTATTCAATAATTTTCAATATTTATTTCGACCTTTTAATTTAATTCCGACCCCTTGTATAATTCAATCGGTCTAGCAGAATTTTTGAGGAGGTTAATTGAAAAACAAGCATTTATAGAAAATAATAAGATTGAACTGAAATTCAATTAAGCTACAAAAACACGTCTAATGGGTTTATCAAAGACATTAAAGTAAATTTGTTTTAATGTAATCTAAAACAGTACAGGATAGTGCAATTAAGGTGTAAATGTTATCTTTTAATCTTAATTAACTTAACCAAAATCTAAACACCTCTAAATCTTAAGACCCAAGTATATATAAAATGTGTAAACAAAATGTGTGATAGAAGGATATAGTCCAATTTCTTGTTGTTTTTATAAGTTAAGAACAGCTGTACCCCAGGTGATTTTCCAAAAAGATCCCTAAATATATGTTTAATAGGAGATAATCTGGGGCTAATCCCTCACATCCTTTAGTCCAGAGACAGTTTGATAGCCTTATGTTCAAAGTCTTTTCAGACACACTGAAATGGCATGGCTATGTAATAAATTAAACACTTAAGGCAATTTTAAAAGATGTTTCATGAAAAAGATACATTTAGTTTCTTGTAGTGTCAACGTAGATGACACATTGACTTCCTACATCTGTTGTTAAGAAGGATATATCGCTTTTTTTCCCCTTCAGTTTTGACAAATGTTACATTAAGTTTTACCACCCATATAAAGCTAGTCATTGAGAGAGGTGTAAGGTTTAATACCCTGATCACTCCACCTAGAGCTACTTTTAGCACCTACATTGACAAAGCATGTTGCACACATATACCCACCCACTGGGCTTTTTCTTATTGAATTAAAAAAAAGAAACATTAATAATAATTGCATGAAGCTAACTCGTCAACCAAAAAATCATCTATACGCCTTGTTATTATGCAGTCAATTTACTACTCATCACTCTTGACAGAATCAAATTGGTTCTTTTCAACCTTCTTGACATGATATTTATCAAGTCACAATTAAAAGACTGCTAAACATAGAAATTTTTACCTGTACTTTCCATTAATAATCCATTGACATTGTCCATATATAAAGTATATTTAGATTTAATGCAAATTTTTAGACTGAAAACGTTCCCACAGAGGATCTAACCATGCTTTAGAAATGGCAATAATTACAGGTTTTAACTTGTGTCTATAAAAAGGACAAAAAAATTGTTACAGGCATTGTTGCCAATTTAACCCCATCATTTAGATTTATCTACATAGTTTGTTCAACAGACATTCAATCTAATTGAATATGATCTAGCGGAATTTAATGCTAAACAATAGCCTTTTGATGAGTGTCGAACATAATTGGTATTATCTAAAAGAATAGGGTTTTGAATAGAGACAACTACAAACGATACACAAATTTCATGGTGATATTTAACTTCTGTAAAGATCTGTTACATAGATTTTATAGATATCTCACAGTAACTATGCTATAAAATTTAATTACTGAATTTTTATTATTCCAAGTCTTAACATTGGATTTCTTTTCAATGGAAAGGATTTAAACGCAGAATGAGAGAAATGAAATTATTTCCTTATGTTGTTAAGTAGATTCTTTTCACAGTGAAACAAAATTTTGACTTTTCAAATTTAATTAAAGATATTTAACTTGATAAATTTTCCAGGGGCCGTTTTCTTTCCCACAATGCACTACCGTGTAGAATCAGGCAGATCTAGAACACTTCAGTCTTCTATTACTTTATGATAAAAATGTATCAAATTGAATCTGTTTTAACAGATATGGAAGCCAAATTGAAATTCAATGCTAAATTTTTTTCAGATTTTATCGAAATGGGAGGTACCTATTCAGGTCATTAATTCGGAAGCAAAATAGATTTAAACTTATCGTGTTTCAAAATAAACAAAGTAATATAATTCCTGTTGATTTTTTACTGGTCATCATATTGTTGTAAGTTCAACCATTGTTCAAAAAGAAGAATTGAATTATCGTGCTCCTCATTTTCTCATCATTGCTATGGTAATTATTTTGACTAACTCAATCTTTTGTCAAAAAAGCAGTCTATTTTCTGATCCATACTGTATTTCATGTGTAAAATAACACTGACAATTATCTTAAAATAAAATTCCTCATTTTGAATTGTATTTTTTGGGTCAAATACAATACTTATTGCTGAAATATGAACTATTTTATTCTTACCCTCTGACCTGTAGTAATAAACTAAAGGACTCTCCTCCTTTCTTATCATTTTCTTTCCTTTTATTTCTGTCAAATTACCTCTCCATAAAATCATTTTGATGTATGTTAATAGAGAAAAAAACTAGCACTAATTTCAGGTCATTTAACGCTACTTATTTATACTGACTGGTCATTTGAGCCTTAATTATCAGTTGTTTTTTTGAGTAAACATCTTTTAGCTGTTTGAGTAATTGCGTGACATTAATTCTTCATCATCATTAATGACATTCTGGCCACTTATTACTATAATGAATGATGTGCTTTGGTCAAAATTTGTACCTTCTTTAAGGAGGTGATTAAACATTGTGTGACAAATTAACAATATGAGGAAAAAAATGCACTCCTTTTTTTAAAATGAATCTGCAATATTTTTTCATGGTGTCACTTTAAAGTCCAACCATATGCTATGACAAGTATAGAAATAAAGTACTGTCCAAATATTGAGTTAAATAGGATGAGATTAATTTTTTACCCCTAAGACATTGATTAATTCTTTAGAAACAAGAATTTATTGAAATCTTTACGCTGAAATTTAGGGAAAATGGCAGATTTTAGAAATGTAAATATTTGGTTATTAGCATGCCTCTTGTTATCTCTATAAAATGTGAATGCCATTTTAAGGGGATTTTTTGGCAGTGACATGTGAAAAAAGTCGAACAAATTAAATCTTTTTAAGTGTAAAAAGAAAATTTAAAACTAATGAAAAAGACATTGACTGTATAGAGCCACCCAGTGTGAGCACATCTGATCTTAAAACAACACATTACAACATGTAACAAGGGAATCAAACATGAAAATAATGACCAGGACTGAAAGTGGTGGTGTTTGAAAATGCATTATCACCACTATCAGTAGCCTGGGAATTGTTGATTTTCAAGTTGATATAGCCCATTCTCAAGTTGAAGGGAGAAATGTCACAATCAAATCTCAGTATCTTCTTCATCTAGTTCACATCAATGGTAATAAATCAACAAATCAAAACAAAACTATCACTGGTATAACAACTACTACAAGTCCTAATCCAAATACAGGCTATTCCCAAAAGTACTGTCAAATATTTTTATTGTTTCCAAACTTTTCAAGTTGAATTTACCAAATTCTTCATAATGCTCACTTTCACACAATTTTCATGTTATAAATTTTTACAAACCAATATTACAAGTCTATTTTTACATAAGAAAGATTTAATTATGATAAAAACTAACCTGCACAGTAATTTTGATAATATTCTATAAGCAGAATCTTCAAATAGTTCATATTAGATCCATTTGTGTTGTATAATTCCATTTCCAGTAATTGTTAACTTAAAGATTTTTTTTTAATTAAACAACACAGTTAAGTACTTTTAAAACATATCAAGTAGAAAGATGCTATCTTTAGCAATATTCAAGAATGAATGAATTCCCATTAGAAGTCCTAGCTAATATATAGCCATATAAAATCAATTAGTGAACACCTATTAGCATGAATTGGTGCAAATTGAAGTTTTAATTAAGTACAGGATATATTTACTAATTATACAGTATCATTTCTTTGTATATGAAGGAAGAGGATAATGAGTTATCACTTGGAGTAAATTTAATTGTAATTAGAAGATAGCACAGGAAGATAAGATTTATTCTTCAATTGATTAATTGGCTTTTAATTGATTGGTTGAACAATTAAAATATAAGACTTTTGATGGTAACTTGTCATAATTCTGACAGGATATATCACAATATTGCACATGATACAAAGAAGATTTTGACACTGTACAATATGTGCCTATTTTGGATTAAAACAGATTAATTTTTTAAAATATATTCAAATACAGAGAACATGAAAGAAGAAAGATGAAAAGAAGATGTTAATGGATTTCACAAATTTCATAATGTACCCAAGTGTAAAACATAACAAGATATTAAAATAAACCTAACTTTTCCCATGAAAATATATCAGATTATTTTACTTAAATGAAATGCTTATGTAATACAGTATTTGAAATATGCAAAATCATGAAGTTGTCATCAAATGTTATGAAGCTGTATTACAACTATTCTCAATTTGTAAACAATTTAGATGACAGCCAATTAGTTAATGCTATTGAATTCTTCAATGAAAATATGAAATCTTAAGTTGAATCTAAGAAGGTATTTAAATTTTGAAAAGCATAAAATTGCTGAAAAAGGAAACTGGAAGTAAAATAGCTTGTTTTATTGCGATACAATCATTAAAGATCAGTATCTTAAATTGTTTAGTTGAATTTCCAATAAAAAGGTGTCCCAAGGATCTGAAATGGTGTACATGTCTTAAAGCTATACAAATATTTGGGAAAAATAAAATTGTTTCTTTAATTTAGCTTGCAATAAAAGTTTATCTTTATTGTTTATCTATTGCCACTGGGAAATGGGAGGAAGTGGACTTGTTTTCCCATGCAGCTATCCTTGCCAACTTGTGGTCAAAAAAGATGTTCTTCTCATCATGAACCCTGAGGATACACTTGATTTTTGTGTTATTAAATTTACAACTGATCAGTATGATAACTGAGCTTATCATTTAAATTTCATGTTTTACAATTTAATCTTTCTTTGAAGTCATTCTCTTCTTCATTTATCTGAATTTATCAAGTATTTTCCCCCCACTTTATTTTGATACATTAATATAAAAGGTACAGTTATTAAATGTATAATAGTTTTCTCAAATAAGATCTTGAAAGATGAATCTTTCCCTCAGATACTCTTAAAGATGAAAGAAGTTATGCATCATTTGCACATCACATTGAAGATTGAAATTTATTGCAAAAATATTAAAAAAGATATTCAACTACAACTTAATATCCCACAAGTCAAAATACACACTTACACAAACCAAATCCCAAAATTCTAATTATTTAATGACCTTTAAAATAGTGAAGTCTTACCCTTGTATCTTTGTAGCACAGCCAGTGCATCATAGGCCACTTTTAGAGCTTCATTATGACATTGCCACATTAATTGTTCAAATAATTCCCTCTGACTCATTCTCTCTCTCTCATCTACACTCATCTTCTAATTCTACAGATTCAAACTTTACAATTTTTGCAATATTGTTAAAGGTTGTTTTTTTTTAAAATATCCGTTCCAATGAAGATCTATACCTTTTGATATCAAAGTTAAGTGTATTGTATTTCATTTATTTTGTTAAAAGTATATACTATGTAAAAATAGATAATTACAAGTAGTAGTTCTCAATGTAGGTGTGCTCATCATTTAAATTTAATTAATTAGTTAAATGACACTGAATTGGTAGGTAAATTGAGTAGTGATTTAACACAGTCTTAATTGAAAACCAAGGTGTGAAAACTGCTTTTGTCTTTAGAACATCAACTTTGGATACCTTTAAGTACACATTTAATTCTATCTGACTTTATGACAAATTTGGATTTTATTAATTGAATTTCAACAAATGTATTATTATTGAAATTGGAAATTGGAATTTCAACAAATACTTGTTCTTGAAATATTCACTCAAGGTATAATGGATTTCTATTTCTATTATTTAACCAAGACAGACACCATTTTTGACACTGATAAAACATTTTAATTTTTATGTTGTTTTACAAGGGAATTTATTTACTATTACTTGAAATGGCTTTATACCTCTTTTAAACTGGTATTTAAGAGATAAAAGAAACACTTCCAATATTTATTGTGAGATTTCACTTATGTTTACCTTCTTCTTACTGACACCATCCTTATTGATCTTAACTAAGTAGATAGTCTCTTTTACATTATCTTTAATGCTTTACATTTGAATTTCAATTAAAAGTAGCATTGTAACAATTTAAATCTTAAATTTGTAGTGTAAAATAGAAAAAAACGAAATCATTGAAGAACACACCAAATGACAAAAATTGAAGATGTTGCAGGCTTATTGCAGCAAAAAGAGATTTTCTTTTCTTGAATATTTGGGTGAAATTGACCAATTGTAAGGTAATTTATCATTCAGTTAGTCACATCTCCCTATGGTCTAGACCCTAATCATTCTAAATTAATTTCTTTTCAATTCAATTAAGATGGTCAATTAAGTTTCAATCAATTACAACTGTATAACTTAGGAAGGGCTTATCAGCTATCAGAACAATCAGGGAAGTTGTAGTCAACCTTAAATGACAAATTTGAAACTAACTGATTTATCAGTGATTGGATTTAACTTAATATTTCAACAAATTTGCATAATTTTGTTAGATGTTGTAGTTAATTGGTAACATGTGAAAAACATGTGATTAATACAATCAGGGGTTCCCGCACTTAAAGTCCAATTAAGTCTGTTGTTTGCATGTTTACACTAAAATTGGTAGACATACTAATTTCCATGTCTCCATTTCAAATATAGGACATACGTATTATTGCCAGTTACAAGTTTTGATGTATCTTCATTCTTCAACAATGTCTTTAACTGGCAGAAATCCGGAAATGGGACTTATTAAATAGACAATTTATTTCATTGTTTTAAGGAGGTGTTTATTTCAATGTCTGTGTGTTGGTTCACTCTTGTCACTTCAATAACTAGAACAAACAACATTATCTTTATTAAACACCAACTATAACTCACACTAAACACCACTTGTGATTTGCATGAATGTGGAGAGGCATTCCCATTGAATTTCCTCAAGATAATGTGCAAATTTTACACCATTTTACAATGACTTACCCTAATCAATGGCCATAACAGAACCATAAAACAGACTAGCACATCCATGAAAATTTCATAATGTTCTTCAAATGTTATCACAAAGTCACATAACATTACACTCTTCCAAATCATTGTCTGATTTAACAATTATTTTAACATCTCTACTTATTAATCCCCTTTGAATAAAATTCAAGATTCTAGTCTAAGACACTGTATTTTAATGTTTCTAACCGATCCTTACTGACTTTTGTTGCTAAATTTTATCTTAAACTATCATGGATACTGTCTCAACTACTGGCCAGGCTTGTTAGTTAGCAATAAAGTACAGGACATCAAAGGGTCAGCAATTATGGACATTATCTTTTAAGGGTCTTGGTCAGAAGAGCTGTGCTTAATGTTATCAGATGGGTATAAGGGATCTTGAGTGGTCCTCCATGAACACCTAAAGTTCCTAATCATGTTTTACTGTGGTAACAGGATTATGCTCAAGTTATCTTCTGTTGTTACCTGGGTAACATGCAAGTTGTTACATAATCAAATAGCTTACTTCCCTCTTAAACTTGTACTATAAATACAAAGAAACAGTTATTATATATTATCAGCAATAATAATAACCATTTGAAGT
Organism: Ruditapes philippinarum; assembly: GCF_026571515.1. Taxonomy (NCBI): domain Eukaryota; kingdom Metazoa; phylum Mollusca; class Bivalvia; order Venerida; family Veneridae; genus Ruditapes; species Ruditapes philippinarum. The sequence continues at coordinate 86,544 of NW_026857033.1, read as the reverse complement.
CATATGAAGTAACAAACAAAAAAAACTGAAAAATTTGTTGCAATGAATAATCAACTTGTCATAAGTTGTGTAAATGAGACAATTAAAATAGCTCCATGGCTTAAGACTAGTAATAGAATGATTTCTCGCTATTCAGCAAGGGCAGGCTGTTGTTTCCTTGAGCAAGAGACTTTGGTTTATACATAATTTATTTTAGTTCAATTGTGTAGGATGCTATAACCTTTTAGACACACCGTTGAATCCGTTTCTGGAACCAACCAGTACTGAGCAATGAATGTAAAGTTTCTTGCTCAAGGAAACAAAGACCAATACGGGGTTTGAACCCATGCAGCTAGCTATCATTAGTTTACCATTCTGACGCGTTAACCACTAGGCCATACTGCCACACTAAGACACTTTACACTTATTGCTGCTTGATAAGAGAATGTCTCTGTATAAGCTAATACAGCTTCCTGCCAAATCACACCAAAATTTTTTTTTTTTAAACTAAAAAGTGCATAGATTATTGCATGATTGCAATCATTAATTTGCAGCCATTCCTGTTTAAATAGGCATAGATGAAACTTCAGAATTTTTTGCCAATATACATGGCATGTTTATCTACAATCATTATAAATCTTTCTTTTGGCTATTTTTTGTGTAATGAATAAAGATATGCAAACTTGCGTTCATAAGACTAATACTTTCATTGTTCATGTTATATAAATATAGACTACAGATTGTCTTGTCGGTCATCTTCAAGCATTGTCTTTCATTGTTTTCATAGTGATTCAAGCAGACATCCCTAGCTTACATTAAGATGATGGGAGGAAAGTCACCAAGAAAGATACCTATCTAAATCCCTTTATCAAAATCATTATCTTTAGATCCCCTATTTACAACAATGTTAGGGGGTTTCATACCAGGATGACAATATAGATCTTATTTTAGGATATCATCCAAGCCATGCTTTAACACTTATTAGCCAAACAAATATTACAACTTTGACCAATTGACACTGATACATGGTACATTACCTGATTAAGCCATTCTTGCCATAATCAGAATTTGTGGGAACAATTGCAGTTTTAAGATGTGTTTATCCACAGTTCTACTGTTTCACATGTAAATTGTCTATCACATCTGCCCTTTCGAATAGACACTATTCTATGTACAGTTTAGACATTTTATCACCAAATAAGTGAGTTTATGGAATGTTGCATAGATTTGATATTACAATACTAAAATTTATTAATCACCATCATCAACAATATTTCAGAAATTAGATGAGGACTACTCAGGGTTGTCATTAAGAGGCGGCAGGAGGCCAAATTGCCTGTCTCAAATGCATTATGGGCCGCCTCAAAATTAAGAAAACACTCCTTGTTATGCATGATAAAGACAGAAATGACCGCCTCAAGTTCAAAACAAACCTTCTGCAAAAAATGTTAATGACAACCCTGACTACTGTAATGGACAGAAGCTGATACATTTAGACTTGTGGTGTACATACACCTGTACATACACAGTATTTACAAGATTCTATCCAATTAAACCCAATTAAGAATGATTGACCCATCAGCATGTAGAATGCCATGCCTACTGTTTCCCCGTCAGCAAAGTGTCAATCATATTTATCAAAACATTAGGGAACCAGGGCTGACATATATCAGTTATCATCAAATGTCATGTTTCAAAATTATACTTTACAGTCCATTCAATTAAATGAAATACTATCAATTCAAATGCATCTTTTCAATTGATTAGTTTTAATGTAAATTAATCACAATGATTGAGGGTAAAATTAATGAAGATTTATATATACATTTGAGCTTTGAAAGTAATGGTCCATTTCTTACAGAAGAAAATTCTATTCATCAAATCTACAGTTACATCATTATTCATACAAAAGTTTAAAGTTTCAAAGGAATTTGAGGTTTGGACAACTTTTTTTATCAATGAGACTGAAAATGCCTTTATCATACATCTTGTATTTTCACTTTGATAATTTGATTCAATAATACTCGAGAGATGACAGTAATTCAAACTGACTTCAAGTTTCTTTGTGACTAAATAAAGAATGAAAATTATCATGCCCAAATCTTGTCAAAATTTGCATCTATACCAAATACACATCTATTTACTTATATAATAATGAAAGTCTAGTGTTTTCTATGCTGTTATGATAACTCTGACATAAGTAGACCTTAATCTGAGATTTCTAAATTACATTTTACATCTTAAAGATGAAAATATTTCATTACAGGTATATACAAATAATATGAATGCAGGCCGTATTTCAAACAAACTATAGAGCGACTTTTTTTAATTCACGATTGAAACATGATAACAGAAGTCAATTGCCTTACGACAACAAACCATTTTCAGATGACAAAGTTTTCAGAGAGGAGTGTTTAATGCTTATATACCAGTATAGAAATTCTTCCACTGGATAAGAGTGGCTTTTGGGCATATGTCAATACATAAATACTAATTATGTTTTAAAAATCTAGCACTAAATCTAATGCCATTTTGAGTAAATAATGTTTTTATCTTTAAACTGTTTGCTTATATAGGTATGAAAGGCAATTTTATCCTTGTATGTGGGAATTTAAAGGCAAACTAGAAATATTTGTTCCATTTATTTTATGAAAAGTAAACAAGCACTTGACATGATCCAACAAATGAATCATCTTTTTTATTCGAAATTTACAAATTTCGCAAAGCAATCATTACATTTATTTGCTTTAAAAAAAAAAACTGATATGAAAAACGTTATCTTTTTTGAATTGCAGTATTTTTCCAATGTCATGCTCAAAGCTCTGATTTTTTTCCTGATTTCTCCATTCACAGCATAATAATACAAATCTTGATGGTTATAAATTGATTAAATTAAATGTATATACAATCAAAATTTATATCTTACGTAATGTGAAGCCTGTACCAGGTTCCAATTGCATTACTTATGTTATAAACACATAAACTATACTAAATCAATCTTAATAAGCGAATTTGACAACAAGTTTCTATGGATTAATTAAAATTTTAACTCCTTTCAAAACAGATCCTGTTTCAAAAGGAAAAGTATATTGATATATGTAGAATAATTTTGACAATCATTTTAACTCTTGTCAATTTATTCTTTGTTAAGATAATTCAGATAATATATATCTGATTAAGTCACTGAATAACAAAACCCAAAATACTGACTAAAATTTATCATTTAGATGAATCAAACATCGCCCATATTTTTTAAGCTTTTGTTTAAATTTGTTCTAACGGTCTTCATCCAATTAAATCAGCATAATTTCATACCCCCTACCTTCCTTTATAAATCATATAAATATTACATTACCTGTTGTTCCATGATGATATTCCAGTTAATACTTTTGCTTCAAATGTAAATTCTTAATTACTTTTTTTCCCCCAAAAAGTCTAAGTGTACACTCTTAAGAATATAGAAAATATTGAATACGTTTTAAGATTTATTAGCAAAAACAACCTTAAAACATCTTGAATTATAATGCTTTGAACATGATACTACTTGATCTACATGTTTGCAGGTTTAAGTGTTTATTCAATCATTGTCCACATTAATCTTGAGTGTAATTTATTAAGAATTTTTAATATGATAAAGGGAGGTAATAAGATTACAATCATAAAGTTGATTACCTTCTTAATACTGGCACAAGTTACATGTGTGAATGTTTATTCAGTAAAAATTTAATAGCAAAATAACTACTCCAACTGTCAACATATAAGAAATCCATTTTCTACATGTCATTTAGCTGGGAATGAGAAACATTTTGGGTTAGATCAAATAAATCTTGATCCCAGTTTCCCATATCAGGTGATGCATTTGTCTTATTATAATGGACAGTTGAACTGTAAAGTCTCCATGTTAAGATTTTTATCAAGAAGGCTATGACCACAATTAACTTAATGCAGTGTTACTGACCAATGTCCAACTCAATTATCATTATATATCTAGATGTAGGAAACAGTCAAAATGGCATTTATAGAAAATTTATGAATATTTAGATATAAATTATGTTTTCTGTACAACCTTTTACTAACCTATTCAAAATGTGCTTTATAATTTGATGTTGAATTATTTCACTATTAATGTTATTGGTAATTGCCAGGTGCCCACTAGTTAAAAGTTTATATATAGGGTCTCACACCAATGTTTATATATGGATGCAGCATATTACTAAGGGTCTCACTTTTATATATGGACGCAGCATAGTCTCACACTTACATCTTAACTTTTAAAAAGAAAGTCATCAGAATACATAAATTATGAAGTGTCACATCTGAATTTTTAATTCCTTTGTGTGATATGTTACTGTTGAAACTATCCAGTATGTAGCAAAAGATATGTGACTTTTATTAGAAAATAAAATTTGTTATAACTAACATATCTTTGAAATAATGTCTGCACATTTTCATGCTTATTACATAATTCATCCATCACGACTCATTACATTAAATAGATTAAATGACAAACATTTCAGCACAACATCATTCATAAAGATGATTTAATTTCAATTAAAGGTGAACATTTTATCTGAATTAAGGAAGTGTGCAACTCATTTGTTAACTTGATGCTTCAATTTGTCATCACCTAGCAACAAAGCTAGAACAGATGCCATTTTCTAGTCATAGAAAAACAGGACATTCTAAATTAAAATCAACCATGCAAGTAATTTGTTTCAATGAATAGCAAATTTGACCAATTACACGCCTTCCGACCATGTGGTCAAAATATAAAATAATGAATATTCCTTGTGTTAAGAATAAATAAAAGAATCTCCAAGAACCAGCTTTTAACTTAAATATAAAATAAAATTATTATGATTTAATAATGTCAATGAATATTTTGTAATTAAAATTGCAAAGTGCTCCATGCATAACAATTACTATTTTGGAACTATTCCTTATCATATTAATGAGAACTAACCTTTTTTATTACATGCTTTTCGGTGGTTTATAGAAATATATCAGTGAAAATTACCACTTTGATAATTTCACTGTTTTGAATTTAAGCCCCTTACGTTGTTTCGCCACTCGTGAAATATACTTTTTGGTGCTCACTCGGTGAAATATATTCCGATCTTACACTGAACTAAACAAATATCCTCTATGTAATGACGAAGTCTTTGGAAAACATTCAAATTGACATAAAGAACACCAGAATACATGAAGAAACTCTGTTATGGTGCATCGTATATCGCAACTGTTACAATGCATTGATTAGTTGTAATACATGCAGAGGGTACTGATGATAATTATATTATAATACATATTATAGATTCTGTTACAAAATTAATAGAAAACCCCCCAGTTGTAATCACCATGTATATCTATCTATTGTATTATTGATATAACTGTAGATAGTATCACTATGTGTTGCTGTATCAACACCATCAACTGGGAACTCGCGTTCTGCACCTGTCTCACCATCACCCTGCAACACTGGGTCATTAATCAGTCTTTATCTATATGACCAACTGGTCATCAGGGCTGGTCATCTAAATGACCTATTACAGGTACAGGCTTTAGCTTTCCACTCATCACTTTATAAAGTGTTATCTACAAATATCTTATTTATGGGCTACAGCCATTTATAATGGATGAGTTACTTCAATGAAATTTCCCATCAATCTGTTTGATTCATTGGCTTATAGAATACTAAAAATGCAATCATAAATATTTTTATGAAACTTCTACAAAAGATTTTGTTAAACTGTATCGCAATTTTGTCCATTCCATTTTCTTGTTAGTATTACTGTATGACCTGTTTTCTCCACAAAAGCGATGAAAATATTTTGATAAATTCCCTTGTTTTTGTGTTGTTTTTTTTTATTAAATGCAATTTACCACATTCCTTCCCTTATCTTTACTGTTATTACTTATAAAAAATTCTTTGATAACTGACTATGAAATTTAAATACAATTTTCGATCATTCATTCACAGGGAACCTCCCTGTGATCTAAAGAAATATCACACTGGTGATTAATTTTTACACCAATTGATCTAACTGACTGAACCTTTTTAAGACCTATAAATTTCGACCATGTTGCATTCGTGGACACTAATATGATCAAAGGTTAACTCTTGTAATATAAAATCATATCTTGAAAAAAGAACAATTTTACACACCATCAGAATTCTATCCAAGTATCCAAAAACCATGGCATGTGTCCACCCTTTGATGTGACCTTTGGGGCAGTTGGTAAGCGTGTTAAAAACATTAATGAAATAAACACCATCTTAAAGGAAGTATTTGAAAAACTTTTTATAAAGTCATATGTTCATACAGCAAAATGTGATAATGTGTTTAGAATATTGACAGACATCAGAGACTTGGAGACATTGTAAAACTTGACAGTCCTTTTTCTGATATTGATAAAGGTGGTAATTAGATTTTCACCATGGTATTCAGCAAGGTCTTCTTCTAACACTACAGTTGTTTATTGAAGATGTGAATGTTTATGTAAGAAACAGTGTAAAGCCTGCAATTGTTTACACAATTTTAGTATCATTTTGACAACTTGGCAAATAAGAGCCAATGGATTTACCATAAGGCAATATTAGGAAGACTGATACAAGTTTAACACCCTTGAACAGGTTTTCATAAAACTTTTAACACGAAAGTTATACAAAAAACAGTATTGTACCTCGGTGCTAATTCTTTAACTCAACGATATAATTGAGCCTAAGATCTTTGACCAAATATTTAGTTAAGCCATTTTGAATAGGAAAGTCCTTTGCAATGTTTACAATTCCAGTTCACACTGTCCTGACAATACTTTTAAATCTAACATCTATGAAAAGAACACTCGGAGTCGGCCACAAAAAAAGGGCGAAGACTAATAAAATAGGAGTAGAAATTGCTGCCCGTGCATTTACTAAATAAATCAAGGGGAATTATTCCCTTTTGCAAAATTAAATTAAGATTATAACCAGAGTAGTAAATTTAAGACAATAACAAGTTTGGCTCAGTTCAAAGACGAGAGCTGAAGAGACATGCATTCCCCTGTGGGGAGCCATATGCTGAATGTCCATCATATATAGCAGTCTGTCAGTCTAACTAAGATACTAATCATTGGTCATGAGATGCAAGTCAGGCAGTGGCAGTCAAGATAGTTTGATTAATGAATATTTCTATTGTGAGAGGGTCTCTGCATGTCTAATCAAATTTTAGTTAGCATTACGGACTCTCGTGAACATTGCCAATAGTCTCTTAGGAAACTGGGAATGAAATCTAATAGAAATTTGCAAATAAAAATTTTAAAAGAACAAAAAATATTTAAAAAGAAAATTTAAAAATTTTAAAGAAAATTTAAAATTAAAAAAGAAATTTTTGAAAGAAAAATAAAAACTTAAAAAACACATTTTTATTAATTTTATTTTTGTTTAAAGTTAAAATTTCTTAAAATTTTAAATAAAAGAAGTATGTATTCTTAAATAAAAGAAGTATTTGATTGCGATATTTCCCTTAAAAGGGAACAAAAAAATCCTAACAATTCTATCTTTATATATTATGTCAATGAACAATTTTTTTAACGATTCAGCTGAAAAACCTAAACAAAAAAATATATAGAATCATGTAAAACAGAAAACCCAAAGGCTGCATTGAAAATTTAAAGAAATATCTTGACTTGCTGATTTTATTTAAACAGATGCTTCAATACAGATGTGTATACTAAATGATTTCTCATTTCAACAATAATAAAATTAATGCTATTTGTAAATAAATCTGAATTTATACAAAAAAGGCAAAAGTTTTATCGAAACTTCAACAGGCAACGTTGTTGATGAAATGGGCAGATGTAAAATAAAAACACCAGAAAATTGTTTGAAAAGAAAACCCATTTAAATTATGTTCTCTTAATAGACATCACATGGTGAAAAGCACATCAAGCAAAGATATTATTGAAAGAATAAATGTCTAAAATATAAAAATCAACAGGAAGTTATCCTTGAATCAACAAGTTTAACATCTGTTAATGTCCCTTATTTCTAAAACAAGGGCAAAAAGGTCGATACCAAGTTGATGTTTCAATAGAACTTTTATGTTTTGATTGAAATGAAAACTAATTTTGAATTGAACTACAATAACTTGTATTTCAATTAAGCACCAGCTTCGAGTTTCCAAACAGACTTTGGTTTAAATTGATGGATTTCTGCTGTGGGTATAGGTCATGAAATTACAGATGTGAGCTAGCTTGTGGCCATTACCTGTAGAAATGATATACAAGGACCAGCTAAAAGTAATCAGACATTTATGAGAACTCATGCAGGGTGTGCCAATATAAAGTAATAATTTCTCCACCAACTGTGAGAAAATGACCAGCCATCCCTTTAATACCTTTCATAAAACCTAATAGCACAATGAAGTAATTGGTACAAAATGCTTCAAAATGTATGGTTCATAATTTATTACCCGTCACAAGACATGAAAATTAATCAGTAACATATATTCACAGCCATTGTCTCTTCCTGTGTGATATATACCTTTAATTGGATGTCCATTGTGGATCCATTTGTCATTAATTAGTGTGTCTCCATGAATCATATTATTATTGTATTGTATGAAAGATTAACAACTTCAAAGTCTATGAACAAGACACCCTATGGTTCCATTATAACAAAAGTGCATCTGTGATAATTAATTATAGTCTCAATGCTGTTATATTACAGAGAAATTGCATGCATCTCACGCCTAACTAGAACATATTCATCAGCCTTTTTCTCAGTTAACAAGATTTTTAGTGAAACAGGGCTTCACTTAATGCAAGTTTGGGAGTCATTTACTCCTTGATTTTGACTTCCAAAATCTAATCATTTTCCTTCTTTACCTATATAATGTGACTTTCAATATCAGAGATTTTAACTTTATGGAAGCCCGGGTGAAAGCTTTTGTATTAAGGGAATCATTTAATTCAAACTACCCTACATATAGTCACTTTGTGTATGAAGTTAGTACATTGAATCTTCAAATACATGTAAAGTAGATGTTAATCTAAGTCTTGTGTCTTTCACGTTTCATTGTTAAATAGTTTCCTAATTAAAACAAATTGATACATGTATATGTCTGTTCATAAGACAAACATCTAAATACATATATTTTTTTAATGTTTATCTGAAGTAAATGTCCAGATTGTGACAAAACTATATCACCTGTATGCATTACATTTCAGTTTTAAATAATTTAATAAAAAAATAATTATTTTGTTTTAAATACAGCCAATTAAACTAAAACGTTTCTAAAAGTATGTGAAAAAAAAATTAAAAATAAAACTATAACTTTATTTTTACCTTGAAGGAGCAATGTACATCCGACCATTTTCAGCAATAAAAGCTCAATCCCTTGTAAATTGTAAAATTCTTACTCTATACTCTCTTTAATTGTCACAATCAAACACAAACTATGAAATGTAAATGTTTGGAATACAAACACCAAATGTCAATACAAGTTTGTCACAGTTCTTAAAGATGCTAATTAGCCAGTCATTATATTGTAATGAAGCTTATAGTTTGTCACAAGTATGAAGAAACTTTCAAACATTGCAAATTTGGAGAAATCCTCGCAGTTCATTGGCTGTAGCACACGTTTGGAATTTTAAAAAATGCAGGGGGTCAATTAAAAGATGTTCTCAATTAATTGAGTGCAGAGGGTAGATAATTGGTGTAACAGATCAAAGGCAATCAATTACCATTGTTATTTGTGATGTGATAATGAGAAAGGGTCCTGTAACATACATCAAAAGACAATGGGGACATCAATAAATAATTGGGGATTAAATAGAGCACTTTATTGTCCAATTAACAACAAGGGGTACACATACACAGTAGTGATTTACCCCAGGAGACATTCTTGTGCCATGGTGATATATGAGTAAAATCAAACACCATCATGCATGTTTTTGCAATAAGAAAGGGAAAAATGCTTTAGTTGTGTTGAATTTTCAAAGACAAATGAATTTGTATAGTATGATTTCTAAAAAAAAAAAAAGTTTTGTTTTATGAAGAAAAAAATGTTATAAAGGTGTTTTATAATCTTTTTCTTTTTTTTGAAAACTACTTAATTATTATAACTTGAATTTTCCTTTGAAAATAAAACAAAAAAGTTTTATGATCAGCACAGAATCCCTCTTCTTTAAAGGTCATTCATCTGTCAAATTCATTTGAAGAAAAAATGTGTCAAACTTATCACAATTAGTATCAGAAATAGTTTCTAATTGCCATTAGAGAACCTGTCAAATTGACAAACACATGTATATGTAACACATTTCATAACTGCCATACATACACATAAAGTTTGTATTTCATTTCTTGTCATGTAAGCTGAATGACCATGACTTTACTTCCTATTATTCCAGTTGATTTAGATGTTAGACATTAAGATTATAGTATTGCATAGGTGGTCCTCAACTTCTTTTAAAATATTTTAAATACTTTCTAATAATGATGAAAGATAATTGTAACATTAGATTTATTTACTGAATGGAATATTTTGTATTGAGATAATAGTGTTTTTAGAATGTACTAACCTGTGCCATCCTTAATTCGTATAAATGCATCATCATCTGATAGCTTGACCATTTAGCATGCAATTACGGATCAGTATCTATGAACTTATCACTTCTAACCATGCAATGCTGTATGGATATTTAATAAACTTTTAAACATTGAAATAAAATCGCCACAAAATTGTCAAGTATGATTAAGTAGGGAAGTTAAATTTACTATTTTGAGACAAGTCACCTGCTTCTGATGACCTATATAACTAACAGGTGTTTCCGTTGGTAAGGAAACCATTATGAGTATTAAGCTGAATAAGCCCTTTTTTCAAGGGTTTAATCATATAAATTTTGCGTCATGAAATCTGTCAGAGTGTGCGTCAAACATTGTTAAATACTTGCGCATGTTATAAGGTAACCTTGTATGATTGATATAATTGCTATGTTTAATTGATATAACATAGCTCAGGCTCGGTAATAAACCTGTAACCTGTTGTATGTGCTGTAATTACCCTGTCCACATTGTCCAGCTTTTCACAATGGTGATGGAGGGAGTCAGGGCAATGCACTTGACCAAAGGCTGACCAATGGCAATAATATAACCAACACCAATTATTATATTGCAATATAATGAAGCAAGAGAGAGTTCATACAACATTATAGTCATGTACTAAGATTTATGTCATTTAAATGGAGCTTCTTATGGTACAGCCTTTTCTGCAACAATTGCCTTAATTTCAAAAATAACAAAATTTGTTAACTTCGATCAGATTTTTTTGTAAAATTCCATTTTAAAGCTATGTTAGTAAGGACAAATTAAATTTTATGTATCTTACAAAACATCTGCCCCTTAAATTAAGGACTTCTTAAAACTCAAAATAAAAACTTGAAAATATTAGGAATCAAACACTTGTAAAGATTATTTTTGTTGTATTCATATTAACAGTATAAGTATGTAGATGGTAATAGTACCTCAGATAGTAACAGGTACTTGAAATGGATTACTAAGTCTCACAAGAAACAACTTTTTTATTTAACTGCTGAGACTTTAAATGCTGGTAAATACCTTTTTATAACTGAACAACATTAAAGACTTAGTTACAACCCTTTTAATTTCCTTTTGTACTTTCTGTTGTTATTATTCCATTATAGCCACCATAAAATAAAGCTTTACATACCAGACTGTTACCAACTGGGGAAAACAGGGCCTTAAATTTTCCCATGTACAGGGTACATTAGCCTTTATTACTTTTACTAGAGACCTCGGTAAATGAAGTATTTGATGTGATGTTATAGCCGTTTAACTTCATTTCTAGATATCAGGTGATACCTATTTATTTTGATAACTACAAATAAAGTGTATCACCTTTGCCTGATATTTGTGTACTTTCATTCAACACCATACAATCAGCTTTGTTCAAAAGCATACATCTGTCCCTAAATAATGAAATGTATCCTTATTCTCATTGAAAAAAAGCTATGCTTATAAAAGTTTTCGAAAAATGAGAAACAGTCAACAAATACAGGGGAGGCTTCATTAAACTGTAATAAAAAGTAAACAGGCAGTATGAAAGTATATGATTTGATTCTATTGTCGATGTTTGACCAGCGAATAAAATGTATGAAAGGTAATGATCGATGTTTCAATTCAAATTTAAGAGGGAAATAACTTGTACTTTTGACATATTATTAATTTTAATTAGATACCTCCAGTCACTGACAGTGGCTCGAACCTGCTGCCCTTTAAACACCTGCTTTTTTATCAGCCTGTTTCAATTTTCTCAAACACATATTTTTTTGAGCCCCTGTATTAAAGTATGATAAATCCTTAAAAGATTTAAGTCGATTCTTTTTGCTATTTGAGAACTTCAGTGATTCTGTAAGAATACATAAATTTTTGCTTCTATTATTTCAACTAAGTGGTTCTTAACCATGTAGGATTTCTATTTTAGCTTTTAATTATTATAAAATAGGATATTCTTGTAAATATTTTATGTTGTTTTTCCCCCCTTAATTTAATTGATATAGATTTTATTATATTATGATGATGAATAAAGTGGATAAATAACATAAAAAAACAAAAACCCAACCACACCCCATTTTTTTTTTATATCAATGCCAATCAAAGAAATATAAGTCAATCAATTTTATTCTGAGAGAAAATGGATAAGACTATGACTATTTAGTAATTACTCTCAGAGATTAATTTACCTGCAACGAAATGTATCCAAGCATTGTCCAACAACTGAGATAGATATAGGTGGTTTTTATCCATAATACATCAGTTTTAGTCACAATAACAGTTTGTTTATATCATCCAATACCAGTAAATTCACAGTCTAAAGCAGCTTCTGGAGCCAAAATATTGTCACTCAATGTTAGAGACACCTGTCATCAATACAGGGTCAAAAGTTACCATTCTGAACAAAACAAAGAAATTAGCACTGTAAATTTTCAGATATCCTTTGCCCCTTTGGCACCAGGTGTTGGGTATTTCTGCATAATCGTATAATGACTGTAATCTTAACTGCCATCTTTCCAATTTTATAATTCCACAGTTCCAATGATTGGTCAGGATAACAGATTTAAAATTCCAATACAGTGTTAAATATTTGACTTTGATTAAACAGTCGGAACCATGTTTGTTAAATCAACAACAAAAAAATTAAATTATGGTCTGTAACATTTCAACATTTGTAGTTAGCTTTGATAATCAAACATGGTAACATATGCTTTCCTGTAACATTATACCATAGTCAGACATTAAACAACTCAGAATACAGAACAGTTATGATATTAAACAGTAATTTTCAGTGACTGAGTTCTGTATGGGAAATTTATTAATGGATAACAATAGATCAAGATCATTATTCAATAATGAACTAAGTGATTTACATAAATGTTTTAAGATACATCATTATTGATATCGGTTCAAGGAGTCTGCAGCGTGACAATGCTACAGAAGCTGGGAAAGGGGCACCTGCTAGAACAGGTGCCCTCTCTACCAATTATCAATCAATAATTTACCTGTGCCTCCAGCAATTATATTCCTTTTTTGATTGGTTATTGTTGAAAAATGTCCAAATACAAAAGGATTTTATGATGATTATTATTAAAATGTCAGTACAAAGCAATTACTTTTAAACATTGTGCACATTTTGCCTGCACTGTGTCTGCACGTTCAGTGATCATTATTACTTTTCATACTGACAAGCTGGTTTAAAGTCATAAAAGAGAGTAGGCAGAAAATTATTAATGTTATTTTAAAATATAAATAAAAGCAAAGTATCATAATACTATTTTCTTATTTTGAGAGAATTTAAAAAATGCAATTACATTTTTTTGGCCCAAGGGCAAGAACTGTGTATGGACTTTATAATTTTGCTACAATGTATTAGTTACTTCCCTTGACTTCATAAGTTCATTGTAAGTTACTCCCCCTGATGTCTAAGAGGGTATCAATGATTATCCTGGTATTATATGGATTATCCACAAGTCTTACTCACTAATCCTTTGACTTAAATATCTGTACAGGGCAACATTAGCTATATTATGTCAAGATGTTCTAGTCATACCTGATAAATTGCAATTAACAAGGGCCCTCTACAAAATACACAGACTCTGCGAAAAAAACTTTGAAGGTTTAGAGAAAGAGTTTTAAACTGTAAAGATTGTGTCTTCCAAATATCTGGTTCAATAAGCAACAATTAAATATTTGATAATAAAAAGCTGCTTTGATTAAATGCATTTATTTTAGCACTAATTATGATGATTTTATTTCTATAAAGTCTGCTCGTGGGAAGAACCCAGTACTGACAGCATACAATGAAAATGAACGTGATTCTGTCAGAAGGAAAAGTTAGAGTGGTGGCATGGCCCAGTGGTTAGCATTTCGATCAATATGTCAGACTAGTACTCTAAGGCTTGCTGGCTGCATGAATTCAAATCCCATCAAGAGCAAGTCATCATGAGCCATACATTATAATAATAATAATAATAATAAAGGCTTTATTTAACGAGGCTACATATTCGCCAAAACGATCTTCCATATGTACCTCAACATATTTACAACATATTTACATCAAATAATTATACAAAAGACAATGTAATATTATAAAACATGGTATTAACTAGTTATAAATGCAATGACAAACTAAACATAAATATTAACCATTAACAATGAAAACTGCAGTAAACATAATTATACAAATATAATACTATGGTACTGGTTTAACCAGAGTACTTCCACTTTATGTAAGCTTTTTTGAATTTTTCAGTACTTTCAGACTGACATACATAGAGTGGTATATTATTCCAGATTTAAGTTCCAGAATAAGAAAGTTATTTACCGTAAAACTCAAGATTAGGTTTAGGGACATGTAGATTAAGATTAAGTACATTGTTGCAAAGCCATGTTTTCATGAGCAAAAATCTTTACACCCATTGCTCAGTAATGGTAAGTTACTCATTGCTCAGTAATGGTTAGTTCAAGAATGTTTCAATAAGCTTATAACTTCCAACACAATCGAACTAAAATAAATTTGTATAAACTAAAAGGGGAGTTAAACTGTGTGAAGGTTTTTTTTTAAACGTAAAAATTATTGAAATACTTTCTTTGGTTTACATTTTTCATTTCGAAATAAGTACTCGAAACACCTAATTGATTAGGAATGGGCCTTGATGTTGTTCAATAAATTTTATGCAAATTAAAGATTTAAAAAATTTATGCAGATGAATACTGAATGATCAGTTTTTGTAGTTGTACAGTTTGATTTGCACTATTGCCATGATTTCAAAAACAACAGAATTCTACAAAATTCTGCAATATATCAATTTTTTATCAAAACTGCACTGTTAGACTTACACAACCAATGGTAGATAATAGAATCTAAAAATCTACTGTCTGACTTTTAGAAGCTTTTCCTTCTAAAACCTGTTTAGAATTTAATCATTATTACAGTGAGATTATAGTAATTTAAATTAGCTCCACATTTGACCTCATTTGAACATCTGACCTGATGTATAAACATCAAGGATAAGTATTTTGAAATTTATTGAAAAAGAAAATCAAAGCTGCAAATTTTTGAGAAAATGTGCTCCAAAAATCCATCATGGTAACATATCCCCTTGTGATCACCTAGCCTGTCAGTGGTTTATGTATGAGCGGGTCAGTAGAGGTCATAGCCGGTTGACCATGCTATACCAGCAGATTCTAAGATATGATATAAACATTAGTGTCCAGTTGAAAATTGTTTAGACATTTACATTGTTAGTTGTAAAGTTGTCTGTACTATGTGTAGCTATAAATGTGTGGAACTTGCTTAGCAATACAACAATAAAACTGAAACTAACATAATTCCGGTTCTGTCAAACCTCTCGCAAGAATGTAGACAGTTGTTTAAATGAAACATTAAAAGGTACTTCAATATCTTAACAACATAATATATAGATGTGAACACAAGGTACACTGAAATTTGAACGCTTAAATTTAAAAGTTTTTTTTCAAACTTGAATCTATTTAATTTGAAGTACAACTTGTACTATGATCTTACAAGGTAGAGGTGAGAAACAAACTCAAAGTTGTGCAATCCCTGCAGGGTGCCCCATTTCTATTAGTTTGATATATAATTAGTATAGGTCTGTTAGGTACTTGACCCTTTAACCCTTTGGCTATCTATGTCCATTACATCACTGGCAACAGGTATCTGTCAATCAATTACAAGTCTCATTACTATATTACAGCTGTCAATCATTACCAATAAAATGTTTATTACTGTCAACCATGTATATAATACTTTTAGTTAGAAAAATATTTTCAAATTATTCAAGACACACATATCTCTGAAATAGATCTGTAAACTGTTAAAGAACTATCATTCTTTTTATCTTTAACTTTTTTAACAATTGGGGACTAAGGGGCTTTATCACATGACATGTTTGTTTTGTAAACAATGTTGACATGATGAAGAATTCCATTATTTATTTTAGCAATTGTAAACAAAATCTGAATGAAAATATTCTGTAAATTAACATAAAAAATTACATGCTTTCCCATAGAAAAATACAGATTTGCATCTTGAAAAGACATAATTAACTGTCTTTGACAGCTAAAAAATCAAGGTCTTTCTTTATATTAAGATATAACTATCAAAAAATATCAAAATGACCCCTGTGACAGTTAAAGCCCTCTCTTACTTGAGCATCTTTCATTCTTCTAAATTAAGTCAACTTGCAGACATTGTAATGCAGTCTTCAGTGTAAACTGGACAATAAATAGAATATTTGCTGATGTAACAGACCACAGCTGTTGTTTCCAACTGAATAAATATAAAACTAACAGTGGTATCTTGTAGAACCATTATTTAATCAACTTCATCATCATTGAACATCATAGTTTTCCTTTGTCTCTTTAGAAAGATCAATAATCGCTCCTTGTTAGTAACAATGTTAGTAACAATGTCCAGTGCCTGTTTTGACAATGAGAGTGCCTTTGAAATAACCCAAACAGTACCACAAACATGTTATGTTACTTTTTTTTCTCAAGAATATGTATTTTCCGCAGACACCACAGTATTAAGAAAGAACTTATACAAGAATTAGTTATTGAAAGTGATAGATGCTGCTCAAAATTAAAGCAGTGGTAGTTCGATGAAGGGCCATCTATTAGAGGCACTGACTTCTAGTCACTAGATACTTACTACTTTTGGTTTGAAAACAGTGAAATGAATGATAATAAGTTGCAATATTCATCTGTATCAGCTAAGAAAATATAATTATCTATGCATTATTGTGAGCTGAAATCTCAATTTTGAGATATACAGCATACTGGGCTCTGCATAAGCATTTTGACAGATAGTTGTTCTAAAAGTGTAACATAACATACTTACATGTAAATAAGTTACTGGATGAGAAGTTGTTGTTGTCACAGAATGGAAGGTATAGCCCACGGTGTTTCATTTCTCTGCAAGCCCATCAGCTGGGAAACCCTTACAAGAGGTCAAGGGCATCAAAGTTCTGATAACAATATCACAGTCAGCATCCCATTTAGTCCACTGCAAGTTAAAACACACAAAAATTCAAACAACATACAGAATACAAGTCCAATTCATAATCCAAATAGTTTCTGTCCAAAATGGTGTGTGTTTATCCTGTGTAAAATTACCCTAAAATCACTGGTGTAATTGATCTCCCCATCTCAACAACACAGACATTTAACACAGCATCTTTCACACACCTTTAAGTGTCCAGTAATTACATTGTCTACACATAAATCCTGGTCACTTTCTGTACATAATACACATTCACAAAATTAACATTTATAATGTTTTAAAAGTGTTTGTTTCAGACTCTGATTACTATCCATACAAAATTGTTGAATTACACAGAAAATCCAGCATAAACAAATCAATTTCAAGAAATTTGGACAACTAGCCATCAATTGAGGGGTACACAAAGGGGCTAGCTTGCAACTAATCTCCTATTATTAGGCTATTTACTTGAAGCTGTCAAAGGGCTGAAAACTTGCCATAGAAATATTGTTTGCTGTGGCCAGTTTCATGTTGGTGTTCTTTTAAAAAGACTAGATGCATATTTTTATTGTACACAAAATAACTATTGATGTATTTTTATTCTTATTTGTTTAATTTCTTTATAGCAACACATATATACAGTTATTTTAACAGATAGGTGTTACACAAAGTATTTATTGTATGAAAAACTTTATTAAGAGATTGCACTGAAGTTTTCCATCAAATGTTTCCTAGTTTTATATTTGGTTCTTTATACATGTATGATTTAAGAATTTACAAGATGTTGTTATTTTTTTAATGAAATTTGAAATCGCATCCTGACAATAAAGCATACATACCTAAAATAAAAGACAGAAACTTTTTTTGTATTAAACATCTAACATTAATTTTAATATTATGATATTTTTTCTTTAAAAGTGGTTATCATAGATTAACGCTTATCCAACTAGAAATGTTATAAATATGAAATATATGGGGATTATGTCCATACACAGAAATCCTTTACCAATGTAGCATTCAAAGAGAAGTAACAAAAAAATTCTTTTTGGATAAAGTATATTAATTATATGTTTAAATCCATAATATATCAATAATTATTTTGAGTTTTAATGAAGTATTAAGACAAATTAAGTTCAAATTCAGATGTTAATATTACAACACACTAAATATGAACTCTAAAGATTGAAATAAAACATCAGAGTTGACAATTTTGTCTTGGTGCTTGCTGTTACTCTTTGCCATCTGAAGTAAAGAGCTTATTTCTCTGTCTGAAGTCTCTGACTGAAGTAAATTGCTTATTTCTCCACACACTATTGGATCAGCCAGCAGCTGTCAAACTGACCCCTGTTTAGGGAACATGTATAGCTGGTAGAGTTACACAGGGGGTCAGCACCATCATTAATCAGTCAGATTTTGTCCAACAATCAATGCTAACTGTGCATCTTTGGAGATTACACACTTTACCCACAATACCCCTGTGATAGAAACCATTGTTGTTGTAATAACACAGGCAAACAATAGCCCTACTTTTACTTTTTAATGTTGTTTTTTGTAATTATAAGAGGAGTTGATGTTATTTTTGTGCTCCATTTGCTGAGGATAAGGGAAAGGCAATACTTAGAGGGCAGTTAGTAGAGGGGTCATTGTCGCAGGTGTACAATGATAAAAGGGAGGGAGGGAGAGAAGCCGACTGGGTAATAAATGTTTTTTTTGTGGGAAACTAACTATCAGCATTCTTGGTGACCATAGTTACACACTCACACATAAAATTTTAAATAATTTAAATACCTTCGAATAAATTTGCACATTTGAGAGATAATTTTTAAGCTTCCTTGGTATATATTTAGAAAATTAAGGGGAAACTATGCAGATTTTTTTTATTAATTAATAAATTTTATAAATACACATATATATGAAAGTAGGCCAATTAGCAAGAAGAAAACGCAATGGCCACTGGGGTGTAGTGGTTAGACTGGACCGGCAATCCAGAGACCCATGGTTTGAGTCCTGGCTGCGGTGTGCCGATTTTTCGTGCGATTTAGCTAATATATATATACATCGCGTAAAGAAATAAGCAAACCATTGCAACTAAAGAATGCACATTTTTACAATCAAATCAAAGCTTGCAAGAGAATTTTACCTGTTACATGAATCTGTTACATCTCTTGTTATCAGACAATATAAAACAGTTATAATATAAACATGTAAAAAAATATTATCCATAGGAATCGTATCCTTACCAAGACAAGAAGAAAATGAAAAGCTTTGATTTTAAAAGATCTTACTTGAATTTAGTGGACTATTTCATTTCACTTTACCACCCACAACATACTCTTTGATCTTCAGCATGGATTCAGAGAAAGAAGATCATGTGAGACACAACTCATTGAACTTACTGATTACTTTGTGAACAACCTTTCAAATGGCAAACAAACAGATCTTATACTTCTTGACTTCTCCAAAGCTTTCGATAAAGTAAACCATCTTAAACTCTTAGATACCCTGCAAGAACATGGTGTTTGTCCTCAAATTCTAAACTGGATACAGTCATTCCTTATTGGCCGTAGACAGACAGTAGTTGTGGATAGTGACTGCTCATCTGAAGTCCCAGTTACCTCTGGAGTGCCCCAAGGCTCGGTCCTAGGGCCCCTCTGTTTCCTTCTATATATCAACAAGTTACCATCTTCTGTCCTCAAATCCCAAGTCAGATTATTTGCAGACGACACTGCTGTATACCTAACCATCAATTCCTCCTCAGACCCCCCAACTCTCCAACATGATCTAGACAATATGGTTCTGTGGGAGAAGCAGTGGGACATGGAGTTTAACCCTTCAAAATGCCAAGTCATCCATATCACCAAAAATAAGACCATAATTAAACACAAATATATGCTCCATGGCCAAATCCTAGAGTCTGTTACAAATGCTAAATATCTCGGACTAGATCTATCTGCTGACCTTAAATTTAATACACATATATCTCGAATAACTTCCAATGCAAACAGATCCCTTGGCTTTATTAAAAGAAATGTCATCACTAAAAATGAGAAAGTAAAAGAACTAGCATACAAGTCCCTGGTCCGCCCACAGGTTGAATATGCCTCATCTATTTGGTCTCCTTATACTAAAACCAATATTGACAAAGTTGAGATGATCCAGAGACGTGCAATAAGATGGGTTAAAAGGGATTACTCCCCTCACTCTAGTGTCACAGCCATGCAGGAAGAACTGGGCTGGCGATCCCTTGAACATTGCAGATTGGACTGTAGACTGATAATGTTTTATAAGATATACCATAACCTAGTTGCAATTAATCTCCCAACTTATGTTCAAACCCCACATAGATTAACCAGACATATGCATCCCTTATCCCTACGTCAAATACAGGTATCCTCCGACTACCATAAGTACTCTTTCTTCCCTCATAGCATTATACTATGGAATAAACTTCCTAGTAACATTGCCACCCTGCCCAACCTGAGTCAGTTCAAACAGGCAGTGGTGGGTTTGCAGTACTAGTCTTACTCCCAGTGTTTTTAAACCATTTTATCTCTTATCATCTTGTTTCACTATTAACATTTTAACCATGACTAGAATACATTTTCAGTCTCACCTTCCAAGCATGTCAATGTTTGGACTTTTCTTTTTAGCTTTTCTCTTCACCTTTTACTAACAATCCGACGTGCACTAAATTCCTGCCTTTAACACTCGTAAGAGGGGTTGGCAGTATCCAGAGATAGATAGATAGATAAATTAACTTACCTAAATTCAGGTTTAAAAAATTCAACAGTATGTTTTCAATTCCTTTTAAGGAATTTTCTTTTTTTAGTTAGCGCCAATGCCTACTGTATATCAAAATGATTGTGCTGAGTCATTGTAACTAAATATTTTCTTTATTTCTAATTACATTCATTATAGCTTATAATATTTTAATGCCCTTTAACAAATTATAGCTAATTACAGTAAAATAGTAGCTCATAATAACTATCTTATTTGCACATATTCAGTGACAATGTGAAAATCGAGATCGTTACAATTAAATATTGTCAGACATATACGAGGAAGATTTTTGTGCCATAAAATATCAACGTCTATAATGTTCGCAAACCAGATCAAAACTTCTACAGATTATATACTTGGCATCTAAAATTGTAAAATTAGAGAGTATCACAATTATAATGTTATGTTCTATAGTTTATTAATTTAATATCACAATTAATGAAACTATTTAAAGCCCCATAATGCCACAGAAAAGGCCCATTATGCCCCAGAAATGCTTTAATTTTTATTTCCAAAGTTGTTTTCTTTTATTGTTTTGTAAAAACTTTTGTTTTAGTTCCCAAAATATTAATGGCCTGTCCAATTACCGGTACCGGAGCCATCATTTGTCTCTGTCGCCTTTACAAATAAGTACAGTTATAGTGACTTAGTATTTTGTATGGAAGCCAAAATAGTATTAAATAGTTTAAATTTGCTACTTTTATGACAATGTATTACAGCACTCACTATCTTCTTCAAGTGATATTAAGCATCTAAATTGATCAGTAACCCAATTTTTTTAAAGTATAAAACACATGTGTGCCTTTTCTAAAGAAAGAAATAATTATTCTTTGCTAAGGACATAGTATGCCTATAAGAAAAATTGAAGTTAGCATTTAAAAGAATAAAAATTGGTGCAAAAATAGAATGCATCATAAATCATTATTTGTTACAGTAGCTTAGGGACATAACACTGTCATCAGTACAGAAAAAGAGTTAGTTATTAATTATTTCAAACAGGGTCTGGTATTAAGTATTTCAGTGTTCAAAGATAAAAGCCATGATTATAGGAAAGGCACAGGTCTTGTGTTTTATTGTTTCCAGTAGAATAATGTTGTGATTATGACCACAAGTCAGCCAGACGTGGAGTCCCCATACTCTTTTCAACATATGACCCCTATTTCTCACCTATTCATTGATTCATAACATATGTGATGTCCAATCATTGCTTCTTAATATGGAACTGTCCGTGGTCATTAAGGTATGCTCATTACAGGTGATCAAAACTCCATTCAAAGGAACTGATCTTTGCAAGATTTGTTCATGAAATTTGATTTATGCCAGACACAAATAAAAAACATGATTATTGATCAAACTTGAATGAACAAGGAAGCCTGGGAAAATTTACAGTTTTCGTTATTTCAGAAACCTTTAGAAAGACACATAAAGGGTTCTAAATCATTTAATGGTTTACTTATTTTACTTCTTTAAATTCTTTTTTTTTCTTTCTGTTTTTCAACACTTAAAGCTTTATCTTTGGCAGTATTTTGTCTGAAATGATACCTTACCGTATAATAATTACATAAAATTGTTTATCATCACAGTCAATCAATTTTCATAAACTGCAGTTGTGTTTGCATTTAAAACAAATGTAACAAATAAAGAAGTTTTTTCTTCATGAAAAAACTTATGTTTTTCAATATTCTATGAAGTGCCAAAAATTGTTTTTCAAGAAATTGATGAGTACTTTGTATATATTTTTAGCGAACTTGTGTTTAACCTTGAATATAAGCATTAAACAAAGAGTCATCTGAGAGGAAGGCCAGTAGGGGTTAAAATTTGGAGGAAAAAATTGATTGTTTCTGTGTTTGGAAATTGAAATTTGGCAGCTGATAGTTTGAGAAAAGGCAGGTCTTTATTCTTAAGAAGAATCGTAAAAATTTCAATCATTGGGAAAGTGAAAGCTGCTCCTTGTAACTCTATCTCTGTAAAGAAACATCTTTATATCACAAAATTACTAAAATATGGAAATTTGAGCAGATTTTTGGTGTTAAAAAACATTTATATTTCGATTTAATGAGTTATTGATTTCAAATAAAATACTTAAATTCACCTAAAAATGAACAATCAATTTTACATGGTATACTTTTCTAAATAACTTAGATAACATATTATTGTATCAAATTCTAATTGTAATAATAAACTTCTCAGATATCTTAATGCGATCAATCTTAATTGATATTTTTTTTATGTTGAAAGTAAATTACAATGTAACAATAATTAATCACAAGAAATACCAGAAGAAAGTCTACATGAAATTTAATCAAATATTAAAAATAAATTCAACAAAAATAAGATAAAAGCTCTCTGCCGAAGGTTCTTGGCATTAGAAAAATAAATAGTATGGCTGCTTCTGACCATCTTGGGCATTAACAACTTGAACCCTGAGAACAGGGAAAGAAAACATAGCCTTTATTATGAGTATAAATGAGTATAATTACATCAAAGGCAACAGTGGGCACAGTGAAATGTTGGTGTTCTTTGATAACATATGTGATGTATTTCGCATTTTCTATAATGAAATTAGGTAAAGTTTAAATACCAACAAACAATGTCCTGTGATGTTCAAGTGATGTACTGTCAATTTATAAGCTAATTATACACTGATTATTTACTTAAGACGGACTCCCCTTTAATAAGAAAATAAGATGAATGTTATTAATCTGTTCTCAGAATTACCAAACTCAAATCTAGAAATGTTCACATGCTTAGTCTCCTTTGGAGGTAGGAGGTGCCTTTGTGGAATAAGCTGTTAATTTATAATACTGATATTAATTTTATGTTAAAGTAATTTTACATTAATTATTTTTAATGATATATTTATATGTTTCCTTATAAAAAATTAGTAAAGCCATAATTTACTGTTGCATTTATATTTATTTTATTACTTTTTAACATATTATTTTCTTTTTACATGTTTATACTGACGTTATATGCCAATTTTTTGTTGTTGTAAATTTTGACCAAACGATTGGAATGTTTTCATGAGTTTTAATCACAGGGCACGATTATAAAAGAGAAACTTTCCAAAAATATGATTATAACTATGTTCTCATTAAATTATACTTTATGATTTAATGTTAAGTTACCTAAAAGATGAAGAACCGTTAGACAAATCTTGCTATTTATAGCCATTGCTTTAAAGTTGCTTTTTCCCCCCAAAATGATACAGTGAAAACGGGATACCAATTCACATACATATAATTCAAGCCTTTGACCTGAGGGCAAGGTTAAAGTGGAAAGTAATTGAAGTTTAATCAAGCTTGATATGTAACATGGTAATGGCTGACTACCTGACCCTTTACTAACATTAGATTTCCTTGTAGATCTAGCATACTGATGTTTTATACAAGTATCTAAATACTCACAGACTTCTAAAGTTCCCCTAAACCGGTCATT
This sequence comes from Ruditapes philippinarum, assembly GCF_026571515.1. Lineage (NCBI taxonomy): Eukaryota > Metazoa > Mollusca > Bivalvia > Venerida > Veneridae > Ruditapes > Ruditapes philippinarum. The sequence goes on along the minus strand of NW_026857033.1, from coordinate 61,786 downwards.
CTACACAATAAATTACATTCTCAACTTTCTAAATTATGAGGCTGGGAACAGAAGTTGCCTAGTTCTTCTTTTAATTGATGAGAAAAACAGACCCAAAGTTCCCATTGGACAGTCTGACCTGTCGAGCAGAAAATTATATAAACAATCAAAATATTTTAGTGAATTTTGACTTTTTGAGAGAGTAGTCTGAACAAGTTGTCAAGAAGTGTCAAAAAAGTGAAAATATTAAGTTGTGCATATTAGAAATTCAAAAATATTTATCAATTATTGTATAGTATGTAATTATGAAGTGTAGGTTAAAGTGTTCATAAGTAAGCATTTACGAAATTGAATTAGTTAAAAATTGGTGCAGCCATTTAACCAATGCTAACTTATTAATGTGTCAATTTAGCGTTTGAATTTATTTTTTATAAACTGTCTGTTTACCAAACATTAAAAGTTTGACAAATAACCAAAGTAAATTGGTAACAATTTAAATTATTTAAATACTGCAATCCTATTGGACAAAACATAATTTCAAACTTAAATTCTTGAAACTGGACCCCCAAGCCAGTTGCCCCCCTTTTTTGGCTAACTTCTATCAACCCCTTTAAAAAACTTGATAAATTCTATGCTTAAGGTGTATATAACTATTTCCATTATCATCACATTAGAATAGTTTAAATCAGAATGTGGCCTGGATGCATGCTGGGTAATTTATTTCATATCATTTTATTCATCTATATCCCTTTTAATAGAACCCTAAGGGTCTTTGTGTATATCACAAGTTACTGGCCATGTTTGATTCAAACATGCCAGCAAAATATAAAAATATTTTCATATATCATTAAACAGCTAGACAAAGTTGACAAGCTTATTCAATGGGTGTCAGGTTTTATCACAAGGTAGGATGATAATTGAAAGAATTTCATATTTATGTGATAATTCTGCGTCAAGTCAATTGTATTTTCCTTTCAGAAAGTGATGAAAATGGTTTCAATTATGTCATAATATTGTCTGAGACCTGGGACTATTGGTGTGGGAATTATGGCAGTTTTTCTCAATTTTTCATAGTTTTATATCTTCTTTTTTCTATGCTGTAGAAAATACAACAATTATCTTTGCATTTCATCCTTAATTACCATTCAAAGTGATCAAAACCAGTGAATAGAAATATTGACACTTTTCCTTAAAAAAAATGTTCATGTTATTTTAATTCAAAGTGAGCATAGTTATATATTTTTATTCTGTTTAACCTCTGTTGCCTTTATTTCTAAAGAAAATGACAATCTAAATTTCTATTTTGATCACGAGGAATCCTCATGAAGAAACTTTTAAGTGTTATCACTATAAATATAACCAGTCTCTGAAAATATATTTTGGATTAATCCTTTTTTTAAATTTTCATAAACAGACCAAAACATATTGATACTTAAATGAAACCAAAGTTGAAAACGAACAATTAAATGGCTTTTAAGTAACAATGACCATTAAAACAGGATAGAAAATTGGACAGAAAGTGACTGACAAGTTTTACGCCAGACGATCATGCGTCAAAGATTAAAAAAATGTCTACATCATGCTGAGATAGCTTGAAATAAGATTATTATTTCAAATTTTTAATTCTTTCCATTTATAGGGAATGAATAAACTATTTTATTCTGATATTAAAAATTGGAGGTTCATTTTATTCATGTATTGAAGTGATGCAGACATATGAGATTGGATTGATAAATTCCAACACTACTTAACACAGTCGGTGGAAAAATTCATCTCAGTTATTCATAGAGGGAATTTAGGAAAAAATTTGTTGTAATGTTTATGTTGGACCAACCCATTTATTCAGTGTTGTTCCCACTTCGGTATCCTAGGTTTATCCTACTTTTATGTATGATTTTGCATGTAATATTAAAGGTGACAAAGTCCTCTTTTAAGATTTCAAGATGGTGACAGTCAGACTGTAGTTAAGTTGTTAAACTAATTGTGAAAAGCTATTCTTCAACTCTATAGAAGTTTACATTTGTAGCCTTGTAAAATTGGGTATCTCTTATATACTCTTAGAGGAACTCCACTGTGGTCCAAAAGCCTAAAACATAAATTTTTAATTTCCTACATAGATCAGCTGGGGCATTTTAAACTGAAAGATATGCAAAATATAAGTAAGAAATATACCCAGAAATACATTGAAAATCATTATTTTCTTCTACTCTTAGCCTGAATTGAGTGAAAATCGTCATTAGCACTGAACAACGCTTTTCAACTTCCAGGGTCTTTTTTTCACTATTGTATAATTAGAATAATCATTCTGGAAAAACACAGTTTTTGCACAAAAGTTACTTGTCTATACCTACATAAAATGGAAAATTATTCTTGAAAATTATTTCGAGTGACGTCATGTAAAAATACCTCAGCAATTGTCACAAAATGCTCTTGCTTTCAAGTTATTGTTATAAATAAACTGGCAACTCTATTCAGTTCCAAGAGAGTCAAAGTCATTATAAAGTCAGCAGCTTTAATGACACTTGTAATATCAGGTAATATTTCTCCACACATGTTTACAAAGGGGGTAGGGGGCTTCAAATAATTATCAGTCCAGCTTTTATTATTAACACCATTGCTTAATGATTTTCTAAAAATTGCTGTCCAAAAATAAAATTTTGTGAAGGGCATAGGTGTATTTATGGAATACCATGACAAGAGAAATGTGTGCACGTCCATTATAAGACATGTTAAACAGATGTTTCAGTCTCCAAATTTGGAATACAAAATACCGAGGGAATTTGCTAGTCATCTGTTGCATTTCTAATTGATTTCATGGAAATCTGTTTACAGTCTTATTATTAACTTTTAATTTTGTGATAAAATACTCTCAAATAGAACAGAGGGAGAACGGAAAAATTTAAACATGTTTCATGTTCCGAACAAATATTGACCAAGATTTAGATAAATCTTGATTACATACATCATAAATGTAACATGTGGTGTTTTTTTAAGGTAGGAGGATGGGATGGGGGTAATGTAGAAATAATTTAAATATAATTTATGTATTTTCTGAAGAAACAAAAATATTTAAGTACCACTCTGTACAGGTTGATGTTCTAAATAACAAGTCGGAGAATGTAGTATTAAATCATGAGAAAGTTTTATCTCTTTAATTTCACTATCACCTGTGGCGTCAGACATGAATTAAGATCATTGTCCACAATCAATAATTAACACCGTCTGAGAAGATACCTTCATCGCTGTCTTTACTATTAAAACCTAAAAAAAAATATCTTTAAAAAACAGTACCAGAATTATAAACAGATTTTCCTTTCAATGCATCCTTTGATCACTGCCTCGGACATCCTATATCAGAGTTACCCTATTATCATCAATACGCTCATAATTGACAGTGTCTAAATAATGAATAAAAGTGATCAAACCTTAACAAATTTTGTATCAATTACCCCTACAGTTTGATTTTTTGATCAACTGGACACTAATGGCCGTCAGAGGTGGCTGGACTTTATGATTGATGGATTATTACACACACGGTCCTCGGTCCTCCCTCTCCGCAAATTAAAAAGGACTATCAATGGGCTAGTAGTTGTTATCATGTTTTCATGTTATCATGAAAAAGAAAAGGAATGAGGAGCTCATCAATGGTATAAAAGCTCATGTGTCATAAATTTGTTTTTATTAAGACTTTTTGACAAGTTATTAGTTAAACAGGTAAAAAAATTATATGCATTTTAATTCTTTTAATTCTTTTTTTTAAAACTGCGTTCCGAGAGTCTTGGAAATAAAACAAATTATTCCAAAACATTTTTAATATTCTTATGATTATCTTAATATGTAAAGTTCACATCAATTAACTGTGTAAGTAAAGTTATTTATTAAGTTTTTCATGTTTCATTTCTGCACCGATTAATTATATACCCAAAGGTATGAGAATATCATCAAACAATAGAATAATTAATTAATTCAATAGCATGCTATTTAAAGTTATTATATAAAAAAAAAAAAAAAAAAAAGTAAATCTTAAGTTTATTAGAAAATGTATTAATGCAAACCCAGATTTAACCCACAAAATTTTTCCGCTAAACATGTAGTATATTTAAGATACATCTGACAAGGAATAGTAAGTCCAAATAAGACCAACTAAGTTGAAATATCATGTTGTTGGGGGGATTTTTGGATTTTTGCTTTATAGAAATTCAGAGAATGTTATCCTGTTTCCCAGTAATTCTTTAATTAAATGATTATATGGGTAAGAAAGGTTTTGTTTTAAACCAAATTTAATTTTTTAAATTTAATCTTGGAAAAAAAAAATAAATTCTAAAAAAAATAGGGTTAAATTTACAAGGGAAAAAATAAAATTTTTTTTAAATTTTTTTTGTTTTTTTTTTGAAAAAGGTTTAACTCCCTTTAAAAAATTTTTTTTCGGGTTTTTTATGAAAAAGGGGGGAAAAAATTCCATTTTTAAATTTCAAAAAATTTTCCTTTTTTTCAAATAATTTTAAAAATTAAAAAATAAATTTTGAAAATTTTTTCTTTTTTAAATTTCCTTTTTAAAAAATAATTTTAAAAAAATTTTTGAAAATTTTTTCCCAAAATTTGGGTAAAGAAAATTCCCAACAAAATTTTTTAAAAATAAAACTTTAACATTTTTTTTTTCCCAAGGGGTTTTAATATTTTTCCAAAATTTAAAAAAGGGTTAATAAAAATTTTTTTTCCCAAAAATAAATTATGAAATTTCCTTGGTAATTATTTAATTTAACCCAAAAATTTAAATTTTTTTTTAAACAGAAACAAAAACCAAAAAACAGGAACGGTGTCAAGGGGAAGTTATTAAATGTTTAAAAAAACAAATTAAATTTAATTTAAACAACCGGAAATTTTTTCAAATTTTATTTTAAAATTTGTTTAACTTTTCATTTTTATAGGAAAGTTAAAATGAAAAAAAAGGGACCAACCTCTCAAGCAGAAAAAAGTTTTTTCCATGAATTATTCCGATCACTTATTTTTCACATACACAGCCACACAGTTTCATTCCAAAAACCTCTGGGAATTCTGCATTTTAACCCCCTTTTTCGGAACCTGTTTTGTTTTATCAAAGGGAAAAGGAAAAAACCAAAACCCCCCTAAAATTTAAAAATAAAAAAATTTTTTTTAAAAAAAAATTTTTAGTGATAAAGAAAAAATCATAAATTCACAAAAATGTCTAAAATGTTACCCCAGGGCCTCAGAAATACATGATTTCAAATATAAAGTACAAAATCTTCTCTTTATTCTTGACAAGTAGTTGTTTACCTGAGGCTGTCATAAAGAACAGGGTTGACATTCTTATGTCTTATCATATGACTGCATCAATGTCTGTAATTCACTGTACCATACTTATCTGCTACATTATGGATGTGAAATTTGGGGTTTTGTGCACCCATAATAATCATTGATAGACAAATGGAGTTTTAATGACATACAATTTTAAGTATTAATTTTAATTTATAAACAAAGTTTTAATGGTATTTAGGTATATATAACTACCTTATGTAATATGTAATTTATTTAATAAAATTTAGTATGAAAATCTTATTGTAACAATTATTTAAATAACAATTTTATCTTGCTTAATTTTTAATTCAGACATGGGATATAACATCATTCATATAACATGTACATATAGTTCTAGTACTATATAGATAGATGTTCAAGACTGTTTTAACAACATGAACAAAAATATCTGATATATAGGCATTTTGGGCCATGTATTGGCACCAAAATTCTGTAAACAGGCTTGTAAGCAATTGTTTTATTTTCCTTCACTAAATATGGAATCATTTACATTCTAAATGGTATGAAATATATGAATAGCATAGACTGAGGCTGAATTGTTACAGCGTTATCTGTCAACAATTGATGTGCATCTGGATTACAATAGTTACCCATTTTCATCCAAACATATCAAAAACATTTTTTGATGTTTTGAACCTGGATTTTTACAAAATTTTCACAGAATTATTGTCTTTTAAATCCACTTACATTGCTTAAATATAAAATGTATGTACTTTTGTTATGAATAGAGTTGCAGGTATTCAGTCGTGAAAAAAATCAATATTAAAACTGAATTAAACATTCTATATCTCACATTAACTAAGGAAATATCTCTAAGTGATTTACAAAAGTGCAAGAAACAGCATTCTTTAAACTACCAGTAAGTCCAAAGTTAAAACAGGACCTGTAAACTTAAATTATTTTGTTGTCAAAAAGGGAAGTAACTGTTCTAATAAATCTTGTGACATTATTTAAGTTTTACCTCCCTTGATATATATCTCTTTTTACAAGATAATTTATGATTTATTTCCCTTTATATACAGAACCAGACTGCAAAAATTACAAGAGTGTTTTGTTTAATTTAAGTATTATTTACTATTTTCAGAAGTCAGAAGCAGAATGGGTGGGATTATCAATTAAAGAAGCACTTGACAAAGCTGAACAATCTCAAAAAAGGAAACCAATTCCATTGAAAAAACTCATTGCCGTACAATACCTGAAAGAGTTAAAAGGTATGTTCCTATATTAACAGTTATTAAGAGGTTAATACACGGCAGGAGAGGGCCGGAAGGTGATAATCGGCCCGCAAAATGAATAATGGACCCGAGGGCTTTAGCCCGAGGGCCATTATTCATTCAGGGCCGAGTATCACCTCCCGGCCCTACTCTGACGTGTATTAATGTCTTTAATACACTTTGTAGATCTAATAGATTCTAGTAGCATTTTTTTTTTTAAAAATACAACAACAAAGTTCTTTCGTTGAAATTCTTGTCTACTCTTCTACTGTTCTGTACAGAGATGTTTACTGTTTGTGTGTTGAAAGCAGTAGAATCTAGAAGCAAGTTTTATTTTCATTTTTTTTCGGAATGAATTTGTCATATTATTTCTTCAAATTTCAATAGTAACAAAAATGTGTTTGTACTAAATACGCTTAAGCTCTCATAATAAAAATAAAGCAATAAGTGCTGACAACCTACTTTCACTTTTACAGTTAACTGTTTGATGACGTAAAATATGACGTCATTGTTTCAGTTTGTGCACGTGCACATGTTCTGCGGGCTGATAACTAGTTCTCGGCCCCGGGCCGCAAACTCATAATAGGTCACGTGACACTCATAATCAGTTGAAATCATAGGCAATTTTGTTACTATATATAGTAACAAGTGTATTAATGAACAGTTAGTTACTCAAACTAATTATATATAAAATACTTGTCTGCCTTAAAAAGTTTGGAAGTGCCCATTCAATGTTAGTTCACCTTCAGATTTCTGTTCATTTTTACATGAACTTTGAAAAATTTTCAAATGATCAAAATTTTGTCAAGTGTACAAATTCAATAATTAAATTTAGCATTTAAGCACTTATTATCCATAGAAATTAACTGCAAGTTGAAATATGCAGATTTTTCTCTCAGTAAAGGGGTAGAATTTTTTGATAAAAGTAATCACATTTTGCACAATACATTAAACTATAGGTGTATTTTTCTTAAGTTTTATTTTTTACATGCCCAAAGAAACGTTGGGACATATTATGGTAGGGCATTGTCTATCCACTTGTCAATAGACAATTGGGTTCAGCAGATTAACTTTTAAAGGCTTTCAATGATTGTAAGAATGTTATATCAAAACACAGGTCAAGTTCCAATTTGGCTGCAATCAACTCATTATTGATAGAGTTGTGCCCCTTTAGACAGATTTTCTGTATTTGTTGTCAGCCTGGGTAACTTGAATTAAGGTGTTCAGGTAAAGTTTTTTTTTTACCCCTTTTGTAGTCAAAAGATTTCTTTTTACTCGTATTTACAAACATTGAAATCTGTCAAAAAAGTTATTTGATTTAAAACAAATCACCAAAAATTGCAAAAATATAATTTTAAGTTATTCATAAAACAGTGTTTGATGATTATTTTTATTAAATTTTTATTTTGTGTTACTGGACATTTGATTATGATTTATTCATTTTGGTCAAAAGAAACAGTAATATTTTTTTTAAAAAGTTTGTGTTTTTAATGTCAGCACTAGTTTTGAAGTTTTTTAAGGCAATTTTACATTAAAAATTCTTCATACTTTATCAAGCCTGTCATAGTAATAGTTCAGCAAGACATAAAAAAATCACTTATTATTTATTCATGACAGTGAGGGCACTTGGATTTCAAGTTTTGATTGGCATGTTGTAGAAGAAATTAATTATTCAATATTGTCTGATGGTTAAAGGTGGGAGTTTTGTATCTTCTCTCTGAGATGACTTTATAATCCATTGTCAAAAATAATTTTACACAGTATAATATTTGAATAATTTTATCCCCAGAAACAAAATTTTGTTACAATATTTGGTACAGTGATCCCCCTCTGTCCAGCATAGTTTGATGTTTGTTGGTTGATATATATCGTATGTGTCCGTTATTTGCAAATAAAACAAGCCCTCTGAAACCAATAACTGGATATAAACCAAACTACAGGAATAGTCTTAGTGTTATCCCCTATCAAAAATGTTCAAATGGTTCCAGTATTTGTATACAGTAAGTCGGTCACAAGATCATAAAAATCTATTTGTCTGAAAGACACAATTGGGAAAATGGGTGGGAAGTAGGGGTCTGGAACTAAATCGGGTTTTCCATGGGCCCCTTCTTTTTGGCAAACTCTGCTTAGATATTTGGTCTAAAGCATCATTTAATGACTCGCTACCAAGATAAAGTACCCATGCAGAGTTTTCTTTATGCATGAAAATAATTTTAAATAATTCTTCTCTAAAACACAATGAGTGTACAGTCTTAAGGTTTGGTGTGGAGGTTAGTCATGACATTAATATTTCCCTATAAGACTTTTTAAAAGAAAAAAATTCAAGCTATTGCTTAGTCTACAGCAATGTCATCTGACATCTAAATATCCGAAAAACTTTAATTTTGGCCATTAATTACTATCATTTCTAAATGGAATTGTCTTCATACTTACACACAACAACCTTTTGGACAAGACCTTCAAGTAAACCCGACTGAACTTGATCTTGAATCATAAAAAACCTTGACCTTCATGGTCAAATGTTTGAATTTCGCTTCATTTTTGCTATTATTGGCTGAAACTGTTATTTATGTTTGAATTTTTTTCATACTTGGACACAATCCTTTAGACAAGCCCTTTAAGTAGACCAAATTGATTGTGACCTTCACTCATCAATGATCTTGACCTTGAAGGTCATATTATTGTTGTTTTTTTGCCTGGTTTAAGAGAAAAGCGTTGCAACTTTTTTTATAAATTATTATTAATTGTAATGGATCATACTGGGACAAAACAACACTTATGACAAAACCAACATCTTGAGTAATTTAAGCATGACATTAATCTGTAAATGACCTTGATTGTCAAGGTCAAATGTCAAATTCAAATTATACTTTGTACAAGAAAATTATGTTTCTTAGGAGTATTTTTGACAACAATATTCTTCCTCCTTTGTGTTTGACTTTAGAAATAAGAAAAAATCAAGCATGGGCCCACAGTGACAGCCAGACTCTTCTCTGTATGCATGTAAAATTAGTAATGTTAAAGTCAGTCACCCTCTATACTGTATAGGTTAAAAAAAGTTGATAAAAATGTTCAATGTATTTCAGAGTACAAGGAGTCAGAGGATAATAACGAAGGTGAAGAGGAGGAGCTAGATAACATTTCCGATGGAAAGTATGTCCAGTCTTTTTTACATGCAACTTTATTTTTGTACAATCTATGATAAAATTATGGTCTGAACACAATCATAGTTACTGCCTTTTGAGTATATTATTTAATAAATTTATATGGCTCATCTTTTAACATTAAACATATAATCAGATTTAATTAGGTCATTGAAATTCTCATTACATGCTGCATCCAAAGTTATTAAATATTGAAATATATTTGCTCAATTGCAATGTATCAAAAAACGTCTTTTATACTAAGTTCATTACATTTGTATATAGTAAAATTTTGCTATTAAGCAAGTGTTATGACTTGCTACATTTTAGAAATTTCTATTTTTCCAGATAATTATTTAAAATCATAAATTTATGAATTTGTTTTAACCCATTTCATTCTACATTTAGCTATATAAATCACATGTCAAATATTTCCTATTTGAGCAGGTCAGTGCCCATTCCTCAAAATGGTTATTACAAACAGCAACAAATAATTTTCCTTTTTTTGACAGAGCACTTTGCTCCTTAAATTTCCTTTGTTTATAATTTTATACCCATATAATGGACAATATAATTAATCAATTCAGAAAAGTTAGAATATCATATTATTACTGAAATATCACTTGTTCTGATTCTAACAGTTCAATATAAATTACTGATATCATATGTAAAACAAAAACCGTTCTGGTTAGCTCAGTAGATAGGGCATTTAGTTAGCCCGATAGAGCATTAGATTGTTAATCAGGGGACCTGGGTTTGATTCCCAGACAGTGCAGGTCACTTTAGTTGTGATTGATCATGAAATGTCTTCTACTGCCATTCACACTGTAACTCTCCTCTGGCATGTACAGAAGCTATCAGTTTCTTGTAGGCTTAATTTCTTGTGAAAGAGAAGGTAGCTAGTATTTGTTAACAATATGGTGGCTGAACTGTGCTTTTGTAAGTTCAATATGGCTAACTGTCATGATACGGAGGGTAAACTTACAACACCACCATCATAATGTAAAACACTATACTTATTCTATTAAATTTATTGGAGGTGATATTTGAGTCAAAATAATCGAAACAAAATATGTCTTGAAGAGATTAATGATAAAAAAGAGCCAAACACAAGCACCTTGTTATGTTATTAGTTATAGATTTTCGACAGGTTATATGAGCCCAGCACAAGGAGTTCTATGTATAGATGACTGTAACCACAAGGAAAGAGATACAGTGCCAACCAAAATACTATTAGTTATAATCAACTTACTTACTTCATAAATTGACAGCAGCAGCACTTATAATATATATAACTGTCACTATTATCCAATGAAAAGTGATGCAGTGTTATGAAAGGTTATATAACCTGTAGAAAATCTTTATATTAAAATGAATTGATAATATATTGCAAAAATGCCTACTTTGATTTAAACAGAAAAAATATGCCATATGTGCAGCAGCTTATTTTGCTACTCTATAAACATTGTGTAAAGTGCTGCTAAATGTTAGCGTTACTCTATGAAAAAAGATTCTTTTGCACTTTAAACAGTATATCATAAATAAAATATTATACTTGTGTTACTGTTCAATACTAAATTTCCAGAGGCTTGCATATATTACATTTACTCAACTTGTCCAATTGAACCTACTCTCATTGATGATTCATAGTCCTCTATATATTATAATCATACAAGGGGCCGAGGGCTGTTTGAAAAGTTTGTGGACATTTTAAAAAATATATATATACAGCCAACCAGTGTCACTAATAAACTGTAAACATTTTATTTAACATACAAAGTATACTTAGCAAATTTATCTTAAATTATTACAAAATCCGTCTATAAATATCAGATTTACCATCATTAGGCAAACACTGTCTGGTTCTAGACAGGATAAATTGACCTGACTTTTTTTTACGTCACACTTTGTGACTATCTTTCAATAGTCAGAGTATCCATCCAGCACTTTAATATATTAGATATACGGCAGGGTTTTCATTTTTAACAGACTGGCGAAATCTATCATCTCCTTAAATCCTGTTAAAATCTGTTGTATTTTCAGCCTGTATATTAAAATAGCCCCCTTCCATTCACCCTTGGCCAAATGGGTTATTTTAGTTGACAGATTAACATGAAAATCCTGTTGTACAAGTCTTGTGTTTTCAACAATGTGTTTAAGGACAAAAAACAACAAAAATCAACAGACTAACTTAGAGCCCTCATAGTCATACTTATTATACTGCATGTTAGTGACATCAGTTTTGATAGGACAATCATTAAACATGTATTTTAATTATTTATAAGTCGCTGCTAATTTTTGATTGGGCAATGATAACAGTGAGGATTACCGTATATTTGTAGCCAAGTCAAATAACCTTGACAGATATATATTTGAATCTAACAAGGTATTATTTAGAGGAATAAGTTCTTCATCCAAACTATGGGCAAGAGAATTTGTTTTAATTTTTTTTCTAGCATCTCATTTTGTTCTCTTTTCAGTGCCAGTAAGCCAGAATCAAAGCCAGAATCAAAGGGCTGGCTCTCCTTCCTTAATTGGGGAAAATCTCAGAAACAGCAACATGTTGATAAACAATAGAACTACCTCAATGTGTTTCTTGTAAGAAGTACTGCAAAAGAAAAATCAAAAAACAGATCAACCAAGACTAACAAAGATGCCATCTATTGCATTCTGTTACACATTTTAGCAGAGACATAGATAACCAGTTATCTATGTCAATGATTTTAGTCATGCTTGTTATATTGGAAGAGGAGTAAAAATCTAATGCCCTCTTGATGGAGATGTGTACTGTTTGACAATTTCTTTAGAAATTTTTGGAAAAATACTTTTAATAGGACAACATTAAAATAGGAATAAAAACATAAAATATAATAATTCATAATCAATAAAATAATGTCAGTTTAATTTGAGTAGACATTCAAACATTTTCCATGAAAATAAAGAGAGAATTTTTTGAGCACATAGTGGTTCTTTTTAATTTGTATGCATGATTCTGCAATTTTTATGCCAGTCTGAATTGTCCATCTGACTGCAGTCCTTAACTTTCAAGGATTGCTTTTGAAATAATTTAGGAGAAATGTGTAGCACATTAAGATGATGTACCACTTGCAAGATTTAAGTTTCTGGGTCAAGTTCACACTTAGACTTAAGTTAAAAGGAACTTTCATAAAAATACATCAATGGTAATATCTGGTGAAGAATTCTGTAATCATTCCTGGATGGATTTTTAAATAACAAATGTGTAAGACATAGAGCTGTCATCGACAGAGATTATACCGATGTATCATTGATATTTTTCAATCAATCAATAATCGATACATATTTGAAAAAATTGTTAATTTTGATTTATTATTTAACAGTCTATAACTTATAAAAACTCACCCAAACATACAAAACTTTCATTTACCTGTAATTATCAAAAAAGTATTACACTTTAAGGAAAATACAATATATTTATCCATTTTAAACTATAGTTTTGAATTGACTGGGTGCTAGATACCCTCCAAAATAAATCTACGGCATTCTAAGTGCAAGAATTTTCCAGGGGGAGCATGCCCAGGACCCCCTTACCATTGTGCATATCCTCAAAAAGAGCTCAGGCACGCCTGTTAGGTCAAAGCTCATAGTTTACTGGCCCAGCTTTGGAGACATTTTTCTGTTTCTAACACTAACAATTGTTTACATTTTGGACTCATTATTGACTAAAGAAATAACATTTTTAGTACCTGTGACTCATTTGTACATAAACAGTCAAATAAGTCCATAATAATTTCAACAAGGGCAACATTGTGGCAAAATACACCAGTCACTAAAGCTTTTGACAGAGATGTTGGCATTATTGAAATGCATATAGGAGATATGCTCTGGGCAATATCCGGAAAATATCTGGATATTTTATCATCTCTAGTGACCTTGACATTGCAAAAATTTAGCTTAATTACTTGTCACACTTGTAGTCATGATAGTTATCATTTTTATTACAATCCATCAATAAATGTTAACTACGAGGGGTGTCCCAGAATTACGTGGACTTTTGCTGTAACTCAAAAACTACTGAAAATAAAAACAAACAAAATTAACATGAACAAAATGCAACTTTATTGCATTGGTACAAAAAATTTCAAAGTTGTCCGGCAACTGGATCAGTGTCTGTTGGCAGGGTAATGAGACAAGGGGTAGCAGGTGCGGGCAGTCCATTCCGACGTTACGACGTCATTCCGGTGGCATCGCTAGTTGTTAATAAATGCTTGGCGTCGAATGTCAGTTTTTCTCAACATAGTCGCCGCCTAACTCAATACACCTATGGTGTCGATATATCCACTGGTCGTACACCGCCTGTATAATAATAATAAAGCATACTATTAACTTTTGTTACGATAATAGTGTTAAAGACGACGGTGATAATGCTGACGCCGAATTATTATTTATCATTATTATTTTTATTATCATCATTATCATCATCATCATCATCATCATCATCATCATCATCATCATCATCATCATCATCATTATTATTATTGTGGAGTTTATTTTGTACGCAAAGACAATGTGCGTTAACAAGGAAAATAACCTATCATGCGCACTGCTTATTTTAGCAGTTCGAGTTCACCTTCTTAAAAGCTGAAGCGGATAAATTGCGTTTAAAATAATAAATTGTGATTAGCTTAATTTTTTAAAAATCATTTTTTTAAACACAAAATTATTGCTTACCCTTGAATAGTACTCAGCTTTGACCTTGGTGTAACGCCTGTCCCGATCTATGACGTCCTTGACTTCCTTAATTGACGCCGCAGTCAACGTTGACTTTCTCCCACGACCCTTGTCGTCTTCAATGTCCTCTCGGCCGTCTCGAAAACGCTTATGCCACTTGAAAACGAGTGATCGACAAACAGGAGGTCTCACTTTTGCAGTCTCCAACATTTCCTGCGTCTGTGTTGGCGTCTTCCCAAGATTAACACAAAACTTGATGATAGTCCGATGTTCCGCGTAATCCGTGGATATCATTTTTTGTTAAATATCCAAGAGCAACTGTTGTCAGTTGTCCGCTGGTAAACAATAACGGAAACAGCTATGACGTCAAAATTTCAAACGAACGTTCATATGACGTCACTGCATATGCTTACGACGTCGCGCCATTTTTTACGTATAAATACGCAAGATATTCGAAAGTAAAGACAACTTATTAATACAAAATATTGGACTGCCCCGCTCTGCGCATACTGCGTTACTATAGCGACGTAAAATATAGAGAAGCAATGTTAGAAATTTAAAAATAATGGACATATTCATTAAGGATATGTTAAAGGTATTGTGTACAAATTTGCTAAGAAATGCATTAAAAAATAAAAAAGTTATAGCAAAAGTCCACGTAATTCTGGGACACCCCTCGTATATGATCCCAATACACAAACTTTGACCTCTCTATGTAACCTTGACTTTAGTAGCAGTGACCTGGATTATGTGCAAAATGGGTCTCACAATAGTGAACATTAAGTAACATGAAAATCCCCTAATGAATGTAGAAGTTTGACTCCAAATGACCTCTCTCAGTGTAACCTTAACCTTTAATTTTTGTATGAAATTTCATTAGAATCCCTCCATATGTGTAGGAGATATGCTCTCAACAAAATCTCTATATTTTATCATCTTTAGTGACATTGAACTATCATCTTTAGTGACCTTGACCTTGCTTATATTAACCTAAATTACATATTTCACACCAGTAGTCATGATATTGACTATTTGTGTTTCAATCCCTCAATAAACGATGACTAAATGGTCCAAATACACATTTTCATATTTTTATCTGAACTTTGAACCCTATGTGTAACCTTGACCTTGGCCACAGGGACCTAAATTATGCATGCAACACTCCACCTCTTAATGGTGAACATTTGTGCCATTTTATAGTGAAATCCCTCAATGCATGTAGAATTTTTGCTCCAGACAAGTATTTTACAATGACTTTGAAGTATGACCTTGACCTTTGACCTAGTTCATGCGCATGACACTGCTTCTCATAGTGATGAAAATTTGTATGAAGATTCACTAGAATCCCTCCATATGTGTAGGAGATATGCACTTGTCAAAATCTCTTTATTTTATCATCTTCAGTGACCTTGATTATCATCTTTAGTGACCTTGACCTTGCATATATTAACCTTAATCACATGAATCACACCAGTAGTCATGATAATGACCATTTCTGTTTCAATCCCTCAATAAATGATGACTAAATGGTCCAAATACACATTTTTATATTTTTATCTGAACTTTGACTCCTATGTGTGACCTTGACCTTGGCCTCAGGGACCTAAATTTTGCACATGACACTCAAACATTTATGCCAAGTTATATTGAAATTCCTCTATGCATGTAGAAGTTTTGTTCCGGACATGCGTTTTTCATGACCTTCAAGTGTGACCTTGACCTTTGACATAGAGACCTGGTTCATACAAACAGCATGGGTTTTCAATGTGGTGAACATATCTATGAAGTTTTAGTAAAATTCCTCAATGCATGTAGGAGATATACTCCGGACAAAAATTGGACGCCGCCAGCCGGCCTCAGGGAAAACTATAATACGGCCAGTTTTTCAAACGAGTATATAAAATGTCAAATAGTGTTATTACATTATAGTTTTTTTTTATATAAATGAACTTTTTTTAGCAGTCTCATCAGTATAGTCTGTCTCTGTAGAATAAGTTTTATTGCTGTCATAATTCTACTGAACCATTGGCATCCCAAAGCATGTGATTGTGACACACTTTGAAGAATTTTGACAAATATTTACATAACCCGACTGATGCGTTATTTGTAAAGATTACATTTTCCATTCTTAAATGATATGAAAAAATCAATTTCCATGTTTTCCTCCCAAAGAAAAGAATGCCAATGTATATTTGTACAGAACATAAAAAAATATGCTTTCACGTGTTAATTTTGCAGTGCAGCCAGGGTCATAATAAATCTCAAATATTTTAAGTCTACTTTTCATTAACAAGAAATTGTAATTACCACTTTAACACCAATTTGTTGATTATTCTTTCCCTAATGCCTGGCAAAATACAGTAACCGGAATCGTTCTAAACTAACTTGACGTCTGCTAGATCTATCTAAATGCATGCCGTCTGTCATACTTTCCCTCGGTTTTTGACGGTGTAACAGTAAGTCTAGCACGCAGTGTTGCGTCGATTCACGATTCGCGAAAAAAAACACCAAACAACAACAGATCTGTTTATTCATTAAATCAAAATTTTGTTAATAGTGATTATTTTTAGATCTTGCATAAACATAATTTTTGTCAATTCATTTAAATCATAAGCTCTTAAATATATTTTTTCGATATTAATTAGCTGAAATGAGGCCCAGATGCTCAAAATTTTCATGACCAACATTAATGTTTTCTCAAATATTACGTTTTATTATGATACATTAATTAAAAAATAACAACTGATAACCATAAACAGCTGGTACTGGATAACTTTTTGTTTAGTTTTTTTACATTTTTTTTTTAGCTCAGCTGTCACAAAAATGAAATGGTGAGCTTTTGTGATCACAATTGGCCGGTGTCCGTCCGTCGTCCGTTCCTAAAATTTTACTTTTAATGAAATCTCCTTATAAACCGCTATGCCAATTTGGTTTAAGCATATTTATTTAAGCTCGATTGCGAGACAAGTTCTTGCAAGTTATTTCAATCACTTTCGAGTCCGCTTCCTGGAACTAACCAGTACTGGTGTCATATGAAGAAACATGGTCGTGACCCGAGTAGGGTTCGAACCCATAATCTCTGGGTTGAGAGGCAGACACCTTAAACACAAGTCCACCGCTCCCCTTAAGCCAATTTCATTAAAAGTTTACTGGAATATTCCTTGGATGGTCACCATTGAAAATTGTTCAAAGAATTGAATTCCATGCAGAATTCTGGTTGCCATGGCAACGGAAAAAAACTTTAGAAAATCTTTTTTGAAGAAAACCAAACAGCTAGAGCGGGAATCTTCTTTTAGAAAACCATGAAACATCTTCTAGTGGATGTTTACCAAGTTTGTTCAAATAAAAGCCATGGGGTTAAAATGGGCCCCGCTCCAGGGGCTAATTGATTTTCCTTATATGTGTTTAGTAAAAAAGTCTTTTAAAAGCTTAGTTTTAATAGCATCCAGTGGCTTCATTGCAGCCATTCACTTTTCACAGCAAACTGTAAATTTTCATAGCAACCAGCAAACTTTAACTTTCCATAGCAACGATTAAATCTACCATTGATTTCATAGCAGGCACCGACTTCCGACTGTTTTCTCTTTGCAATAGCAGCTAGTCAAGGTTTTTACATGTGCACTATTTCAAATAAAAAATGAACTTTGTGATATCGGTTTAAGATTTAGATTTTATTTCTGCTTTTATTGATAGTTTACAATATTACTTGTTCCTTGTCATGGAGAATATTTTATATTCAAGTGAGCACTATTAGGTCCATAATGACCCTCTTGTTTTAGAAATAGGTACAAGATGCATAACAATGATCCTGAAAAGTCATTTAAATACCGGTCGTAAAATATAACATGTCTGAAATAACTATTTGATCTCAAGCAAGCATATTAACAAAGCCATGCGGAAAATGATTTTGACACAAGGGGACGAAAATGTCTCACTGGAATTTCAGTAGTTATATTAGTGTACTCCACTCATCTTTATTGGCAATCGGCATCTACATATTAATTCTATGCCTTTGGTTAAAAATTAATTACATGTACTAGTATGATATAATGCGAAAAATGGTGAAGACATGGTCACCAAGTCATCATAAATTCATACGAAATAGCCGATAAGGATATGGTACATGTTACTATGTACATTAACAGAAATCAATCAAAAAGAATTCATAAAAAATAAGATTTACATAGTGAACTATACTTTCACAAAAAGTCCTCTCTTGATTTTAATCTACTTCTATAAAAAAAGAAAAGAAAATATGATATTTTTTCTTTCTTTTTTTGTCTGAATAGATGAACGAATTGCCGTGATGCAATATTCAAAACCTTTCTTCTTAAATGTGAGTTAACAAAACATGTACTAGTAAGTAAAAATAGTATTCAGTTTTGATGTTCTAGACCAACATGTCTGCTTTATATTTCTATTGCCAATTTAACTTAGATATTTTAGTTCCATCATTGACTCTATGAACACTTGTTTGTATTGTAATGTCTTAATAATAGCCCCATTCAAACTCATAAAAATCTAGAATCAAAAACTATGTTGTGTTTAGAAAAGATAAGACAAATTTTGACCAATGCAAAGACAATGTTTACATAATCCAGGAACACATACAATGCTTTGCTCTGAGTATGCACATATTTGTAATTCTCAAAAACCAGCGACTTATTAGTCCGTCTTTCCAGTGAAAATAAACACTGAAAGGCATTTCTTACATAAGACGTACGTTTTTTAAAATCTATATTCGAGTTATATGGAATTGGAACTCGTTGTAATTTGAAACATACATCTGATTCATGTTGCCTGTAAATTTCATTTTAGTCAACATAAAAAAGTGCAAAATCTAGAAATAAAACATGTCTGTAAAAGAAAAAAATCTCAAAAATCATAACTAAAAGGACAAACGACATCATACGGTTATCAAAATAGTAATCAGTGACTAATCACCGTCTAATATAGTAAATGAAGCGATATATATCATACATGTCTGTTACATAGACATCAAATATTTACGTCCAAAGCCTAATTCCTTTTTGGTAGCGTCTACCGTCTGTACCGCTTCCTCCCACACGGCTCTATTCAACTCATCCACAGATGTCATTTAAAATTAAAATTAGTGTTACATTTTTAAAGGACTTTATGCTTTTCAACTATTGTATTTGAAAATAAATGCACCCATTTCCGTGTCTGATTTTGAATGACCAGTATGGTATATGCAGATGAGGCGCGTGTTTTTTTGGATTTGCTATTGATTCATTTTACCTTTCATAGATATTCATTATTTGTTCATTCTTAATAATGTGAAACAATAAATGTATATAATAAAAATAAAATCTACCTTAAATGATGAATGATTTGATTGAGGTCACATGTAGTATAAGTGGTCAAATCAGTTGTGATGAAATTTGTGAATGATATCTTTAAGGAGTTTTTTTCAATAAATAAACGAGAGCTTTGAATGGAAAATAGAAATTACATATTTGATCAAGGTTCCATCATACTTCCATGTAAATACTGTTTTGTTTTATTTCATTTTGTTTATAAATATTAGCACATATATAGCCCGAAACAATGACACTCTTTATATAACGTAACCAGATGTAGGCGAGACCTTATTTGTGTCATGGTGGGAAATTTGGAATAAAACATTTAAATAGTGACAGACTTGTATGACAGAGACGGCACGGAAATATTAAATGCATTCTTAAACACTAAATATTTCCTTTTCTGACAGAAGTATGGGCGTACTTTTAGCATAACACGTGACTTGCTCGTGTGATTTGTCATTTCCCAATCTGGGATCGTAGAAGACAATTAATCACTACTGGTATTGATATCAGATTGTCGGCCGCCTGTGTTGTCTGGATACGCCCTAAAATCATAATAATCAGCCCCCTACCAAGGTACCTGCTGTGCACTATTAGAGAACGGAACTTATTAGGCAAGACTGAGCTGAACTGGGCATTTTCTTAGAAGTGTTGTTTTATTTTTCACTCAAGTCAAATAAGTTAGAGATTTCTAAGAAAGTTGTAAAAAAGGAGACAGCCTTTAGTATATATATAATATATATGAATGCCCATGTCAATTCTTTGTTGCTTACACCAATACTGTAATGTTCCATATTTAAAACGTCATTTTAGTTCTCTTTCATCGTCTTTTTGACGATACTATTCTGCTCTATGTTTTTGTTGTTGTTGTTGTTGTTGTTGTTGTTGTTTGTGTGTGTGTTTTTTTATAGGTTTAAACATTATATATTTCATTTTCCATATTTACAAACAAAATTACAATACATTTATCGCATCCAGGATTGAGAAGAAAGCTTAAAGCTGATATGAAACTCTCTCCTGTAAAAAACAACAACAACAACAGGGAGTTACATAGACAAAATGAAAAAGAAAAAAGAGAGGAGGTCAGAAAGGAGACACAGAAAGAGGAGTAAGGGGGTCACTGTGATATAATTGGAACTGATATATTTTATTATGAAACAAAATTACATGTAAATATGTTCTGTATATTTTATATAAAAATGTTTGTTAAACAAAAGATAGACTTAATTATAATATTTTTGTAGCTTACGAAATACGGACTTTTCAATAAAACATGAACAAGAAGAAGAAGAAGAAAAGTTTATTTCCAACTTGTACAAATAGAGTACCTCGTTGTTTCAAGTACATATAAAATATTATAAAATTAACAATGTCACAATGATAAGGAGCTAATATGAAAAATATGTCAGCTAATTCAACATACTGCAGTAGAGAATAACAAAGTGTGCAAATGTATAGAATGCAAAATGCATACACTATACAGATAATTTAAACAATCATTATTAATTATTGTACTTTAACAAATATTTAAATTTATCAGCACTCCTAACAAAGATTCAAAGTATATTTGACTTTATTACTTAAATTAACTGACAGTACTAAATAGCTTAATTTATTGTAGTTCTTAGTATTACTATTGATTAACCTGTACTATTTAAGACACATGCTTGGAGAATGGAAAAAAAATATTATTATTTCTTATAGCAATGTATTTATAAGTCCGATACAAATTCGACCAGCAAGGTAAATGTATTTAGATAGGTTTTTTAAAGTGACGTTATTTTTCGAATTAAGTAGCTGTGTAAATTTGTACATGCTAGGACGCCTATAAAAATAAGGTTTGATGTACTGTAGACGCAAAGTTTGATAAGCGTTACATTTAAGAATAAAATGGTACTCGTCCTCAATGTCGGATGTTCCACATATTAGACACGTTCGTTGTGTTCTTTCAATACGATTTCTACCATGTCTGCCGGTTTCTATACGTAACGTGTGAGCTGACACACGAATTCGTGTCAATGATTGACGTAATTTTTTCGTTTTAATTTTATTTAAGTAATCACTGATGACGAACTCATCCTTAATGTAAACATATAAATTATTTAAAATGTTGTTATCACGCAAACCCGCTCGCCATTGTTGTACGTAACAGTCTATAAGCCGCTGTTTGAATACAGGGAGAAAATAAAAAACATAAAATAAAAAAATAAAAAAATAAAACATGTCAATATCAATTACAGTAAAAAAAACAACAACAACAACAACATTAACGGTTGAATTGCATTAATCTAAATCATCTATTTCTCTACACGCAAATCTACAGGCCTTACTGTAGATTCGCGGAAAATAAGTTATTTTTTCTGCAAGGACTACCGTGAATGGAATATAGCAACACCTTTATTTAATTTATGCAATTTATTTCCCCCCTATATGTTGTCCACTGGCAAATTTCAAAATAATTATCAGATATTGCACATATGAAGCTCAAGATGTTTCGTAAAAATATTGTGGGTTTTTTTTATTAAAGGGCTTAGTGTCAACTCACGACTGAATCGATTATATTTCATAAATTAAAGACCTGCTTGCATCAGAGTATCTTTAATAGAACCACGTTTTTTACATAGACAAAATTAATGTATTCTGCTTTCATAGTAAGTCACTGTGCATTGAAATTTAAAAATACGATCCCAACTAACATAATTTCATCAAAATGTACTACATCAGTTTTAGTACATTTATCAAGCGGATACATATTTTGCACAAGCTTGGTATTTTCTTGAGAATCATAGACATGTGATATATTTTACAAACTCTTACCTTTTTTAAAGAATTATGTGTTTTATAGGTATATCACTTTGAAGATGTACAATTTTAGCATGTCACTTGTGCGACTGTGTTGTCTCTTTCTGTGTGTTTTTGATTCATTTTTTTATCAAACGAGAAAGACCAATGTTGAATCATTTTCTAGTAGTCATTACTAATGACAGGAGGAAAAATGTTAAAAACCATTCTCATCACATTGAATATCGAATAATTATAAAACTTATACCACAACTGAATACTGCCATTTTAATTATAATTGATATCGTTCGCAAAAAAAGAACGAACAACATTAAAGCTAAATTGATTACATATCCCTTATTTGCGTCAATCTAATTTAATATTAACTTCCAATTGTATGTGAGGTCTACACATTCGTCTGATAAAGCAATTACTACTTCTAATTATTAAACACAATATTTTTTTCTGACTTTATGTCGCTTTTAAGCAGAATATTTGTGGTACGTTATACTTTTTCTACTTTTATATTGGAAATATAAGTACAAAATCCTGCAAATGGTCGCAAATAAATCGATGCTACGTTGGAAATTCAAAACAAATTCGTTAATTCTCTGGCGATGTCATAAGTGTGTTTTTTTTCTTCAAGAGTCCTGAGTAAGGTAGAGATACTACAAAATTGACCTGCAAAATATAACTTTGATTTAATAAACAAAATATGAAATGTTACATCACGATTTTAGAGGACACAATGGTTATTTGGAATAACCGGGCGTAAAATAAAGCAACAGATGAGGGAAAAGCCCTGGAGGTCTCTTATGCCCTAATCCTAATTTCAATTTAAATATCTAGATTATTCTAAGAGACGAACGTTAATTTGACAGATCTTTTAGATTTGACTACAGTCCATAAGCTATTAAATGATGTTGGTGATTTTTTATATAATCTCTATCAATCACAAAACCAGCAGGTAGTCAAAGTTAGTCAGCTGTTGCTAAGTAACATAAACGAAAGGGAGATGCGCAAAATTAATTTAATCAACATGTAGAAAGAATGCATCTGATTTCTTTTCGATCTCCGATCGTATAAATTTTACAACAACAAAAAAAAAAAAAACAAACAAAACCTTTGATCTCTTTACGATCTCAAATCTTCAAAATACACCACAATTCTCCACTGTCTGCAATCTCTTCCTTCTCAAATCTACTATAAAATCGCAGATCTCTTCCCGTTCTGTTAACGTGGGTGTCTTCTGTTTTCAAATTTTGGTCTTTTTCTAAAATAGATTTCAATTCTATATTCGCTCTTCAAATCTACTATAAAATCGCAGATCTCTTTCCGTTCCGTTTTAAAATTTTTAATCATGTCAAATTTATGATACAATCGGCATAAAAACTATATAGAAATTGCTAATTAAATAATCAAAACATCAATTGGAGAATTTGTAGTAGCTCTAATATAAAACAAAATGTGATCATAAAATGCAAATGCGTCCACCACAATCTGCCAGTACATGTAAAAAAAAATAATCAAGGTTGAATTTCAGAAAATTTGACATTAATGGTCAATAATCTAGGTCGGACGTATTTCAAATTTTATGATCGTAGTTTTCTTTTTGCAATATAAAAGGAGGATATATTTTAGGGGACCAATTCAAATTTTAAACGCGAGACACTAGTATTTGAAACAGGTATTTTCGTTCTCGCTAATTTATTTTATGTTACTAAATACAGTGTATTTTATCCATTTTCTGATTGCAGGAGACTACGATGAGAATCATAGCATTTCAGTAAAAAAGACTAACGAATTTAAATTTGACATAAAGCTTAAATCAATAAATAAAAAAAACAAGAACACATAATATGAATTTAAAATAAAGCAGTATTAATTTAATTGAAACGTAATCTGCTCTTTTTTTTCCATGCAGAGTTGCATCATCGTTAGTACACGCACGATAAAAGTTGGTACGTTTGCCTATTCCATAGTATAATATAGAAACTGGTGGTTATATCACATTCCGAAATAAAATATACTCGTTCTGTTGCTTGAATGCTGAAACAATTTTATAGAAGTTTATACACATGAATATTCATAAAAATGTTAAAGATGTTCAATAATCTTGAAGTAATCTCTAGGTAATCAGAAAAGAACACCATCTACAATATTTTTCTTAAACAAATTGCAAAATAATTTCAAAAAGGAGGCGATATATCTAAGATACAATATGCCAACATGCATATTTTCACCATTTAACAACAAACAATATAGGATTACGACAGTGAAGAAGCCACCTTTTGTTTTTCATTTGATGACAAAAATGATGCAAATGACGTACCAATTAAATATAAAACGTGAAAGCATATATTGACAGTGCTCGATTCAAACTGTATACAAAAATTTAGTTACGTTTTCATGCAGACTTTGAAATGATCAGTAACTTGTACATAAGATAAGTTATTGAAAGTTATTTCAGTAATAACTGTTGTCATGTTTTATAAAATCGGAAATTTTGCAATTTGTATCAGTCAGGTGGTGTATTGTTTCATTATACTAAGGCTGATTCTAATTTGGAAAAGTCTGTTGTTAATGCAGGTTATAAGATAAAAATGAAATTATATATATCCTTAATTGCTGCTATAAAAATGTTTGGATAAATAAGAAATTTAACGCATTTGACTTTCCAATATATTTTTGTTAACCCACGAGAATCATGAATACAGTTCAATTTTTTCATTTCCATTGTCGGATAGTATGTAGACATATTAATCCAATATGTAAGAAAGACAGACAGGCAAACAAACAAAAAAAAGAAGAAAAAAATATGACCGATGAGGCATGTTGGCAAATTCTTTTATTTTTTAGTTTAAGAAGAGATGTGGATAACGTGTTATCTGTGTCTGTGGTTATATGATAAAGAGTATAATTACAAGGTAATATACCGTAGATATTTACTCGTTCATCAAGATACTGACATTTTTTGTTTCGAATATATTTTTAAAAAAAACAAATGATCGTTACTGTGTCCTTAATTTATTTGCTTGTATAACTAAACTATGCTCTCACACCCGTCTCATGTGCTTTCCAAACGGACTCTCCTGTGATAAAGTACAATGAAAACAATCAAGATGATCTTCAAATTTTTCAAATTTTTCTCTCTTTTTTACTGATACCATTTTCCTTTTTAATCAACGTTTGTTCATGGTCTGTTTTACGACTGGTCTTTGATTAAACAAAAAAGAGAAACGGTCGAAAATTCCCAAATTAAGGATATCAAGGGAACTGTAAGAGATATTTATGATCATAAAAAGGCAAAATATGGAGCTACAGTGTAGCAGATGGATTAAACAATTAAGCGTGCACAATGGACCATAGTTGTTCAATTTATGTCCTCATTTCTGTCAATATTTTGGAACATAAATTTTTTATGCTTGCACCGAATTTGCGGTGAACGCAATTAATGGTTACACAGTCAAAGCGGAAGAAATGATTAAAATATTGATATAAAAACAAGATAGACAATACATTCTTAATTAAAATTCTTTAATAATTGCCGTAGAAACAGAAAACGCAATAAAACTGCACCACCCATTAGCATATGCGGTCGCTTCAAATCAAAGATAACTTTTAAAAAATGGAAGAATTGAGTTCGCATTTTTTTTTCTTAACGCCGATAATTTATTGGTATCATTGAAACTTTGATTATGATCTAACTCACATCAGTGCCATATGTACTCAATATCTCGCTGTCCTCGCATGAATGATGTCCGTTGGGCATGATTTTCTCCTTTTCTCAGTGCAGTCCGTGGGTTATTTTAGTTCTGTACCTACAATTATGCAAACCCTCGTAAGAAAATGTGTTTAAGTCTTTAACAAGAGTTCTAAATTAAGTTATTGTGAAGATAAAGATCAGATTAAACGCAACGCGCCTACTAGTAACCGGGAAACATTTCTGTGGAAAATAAAACATGGGCTAAAAATTGATGTTGAAACTGAATCAATTAAATGATTACATTAAAAGCAACATCATCAGCAAATTAACGTTACGATAACTTCATTATTTATGATATTCATTTATCTCTCACCATAATAACAATAACAATAGGTACATATTTTGGTTTTTCTTACCAAAAACTACACGCTACTAAAATGACAAATGTTATCAGAATAGAGTTTCCTTCTAAAACTGTATGCGTCCGGATGAACAAAATCAAACTTGAGAAAAATGTAGTTAGATTTAAAGAAAATTAAAGATTCAAGATTTAAGCAACACTTTACATGTTTTATGCGATTATTGACTGATTTTGCAATATTTATCACCATAATTCTACTGCGTGACTAACACAGTAAGGATTGTTGTTGCATGACATCATTTTGGTAATTGACGCCGATTGTATGTTTTGTTTGCAATCAGTAAATTTCTTTCTTCTTTGTTCAGTTCACAATATTTCACATTCAAATACATTTTCAAAATTTTAATGAAAATTAGCATTACTTGAGACATGCGATGAGAAACAATTACATAAGGACATTGTAAACGGTTTAAAGACTCATCTATTTGTTATCTAAGCTGTAAGAATGCATGAAAAATTCAAACTAACTGACAGTCCATAAAATACTCCTCTACTGTAACTATATTGTTTTGACAAGCAGGTGTAATTCAATTAAGGAGAAGTGAAGTTGGCATAAAACATATCAATAAATGATCAGACAAATAACGAAAATAAAGAGCAAGTGAATGGAAGTTAAACCTGACTAAGAAAATCGTATTAACTCAAGTTTCCTAGAAATGTGTGATGCCAATGAAACGCAAGAATACCAGTCAAACATAATGTTTCAAATTTCGGTAAAAACATGTTGCGATGATATTTTAGATTCTTTTTTTTTACAATTAGTTGTACATCTGTAATCAATAAGCAAAACTACTTCAGAAAACGTTAGTTTTTTTAATTCAAATTAATTACGGAAACACTGCGTCGGTGAATTTAGCACTTCCATAGGTCATAGTAATGTTTATCAAATATGATTATTTAATATTTTTTTAAAAAAAACTTGCTTTTCATAAGGAAAATTATATTAATACTCTTATTTATTCATACACAATAACAGTAGTTTTATTTTCACCAGTTCAAAACATTTAAGAGTGCAACTGTAAAAACAAATTGGACGGAAATCTAGATAAAAACACTTAACATTTGAAAGACAATTCCAACTTCCTGGTAATTCGGAAACTGGCGTTAAAACTGACAAATGCGCAAATTGCTAGTTCTGCGAAATATCTGTGAATATGACTAAACAACCTTATACAGAAAATATTACGGTCATAAGGGGACTAGTTCCAACGATTAAACGCGATTAAAACACGATATTTGATACGTTAATTGAAGGTTCCATTTGACAAACGGTTTTTTGGAGCCTTTTGAAATGTTTCAAAGTAGTAATATCGGCTCACCGGCGTTAACCACACTGTAAAAGGATCACATTCCGGGCTATTTTTCAGTCGGCTTGGCAACAATAACGGTAAATCGGTAAATGAAATTTGAGGCAGTTTCAATGGATTTGTTGTAATTATTCGCATCTAACCTAACCATCTGGTCACAAATTATTTTCTAACTTTGCCCCTGGTAATTTCAACAGTCTAGATTTCAACTCTTGTAAGCCTTCTGCTTCGTTTGTTACACTTCAGACAAATGTAACTGTTGTTTATTGTTGTTCAACGTAGCGGACACGACGTTATGATGACCGCTGGTCGGGACATATCGAAGGTCACGTGACACTCACACATACACGGAACGATTTAAATACGCTGTCATATTATCCTCTTACGGCACTGTAATGTATTTGTTCCATTTCTTTTGCCTTTTTTGTTATTGTTCCAGGGATATGCCTTACCAATGACGTTCTTTGTTGACATTTCAAAGTTGACTTAAAGACGATTTCTATTAACTTTTTTTTCTTCTGCTATCCTTGAGTCCTTCCTAAGGACTGAAAATATTGCTTTGTTTTGTCTTTTTATTGTTTAAAATGGAGAAGACTAAAAATAAAAATAAAACACGAATTTAAACTTAACTTCCAAACTGACACAATTTAATAGCTTTTAATACAGTCCTGTCGGTCGAGATTCAAGAAATATATAAATTTACAAATGCCTTTTTAAATCTGATTTTGACAGTTGTTGAACATTTGGGTATATAATTCTTTCTTATAAAAAATTCTGCGACATAACGGTAATAAATAGATTAGATATGACATAATTTGTTACTTGGATTATTTTCCTCTTCTAATAGCCCACATGAATAAACTTCTTTTACTAAATTGCGACGTACATTTGTACAATTTACTAACATGCTTTAGAATTAAAGATGTATGATCATGATTTAAGTGACATTGTCATTATCAGGTAAAACGAACTTGCATTTATAAATTTTGCTATAATAAGATTTTTTTTCTTATACATGTATATACTTTGTGCTTGTAGAACTATTTTCATATATAAGAAACATCTTAGACATCCCATCCTTCTGCTGCCCAGCTTTAATATTTTCGTTTCGTACTAAGTAGGCTTTTAAAGGTAATACTGTGATGCTTTTTTTCTCAGTCTATTAAGTTTTGTTTAAAATTTCGAAATGGAATGTTACAATACAAAACTATGCATTAACAATCAAAATGTAGTGTTTCTCATATTTTCACTTTTCTTCCATATTTTGACTATTATTATTGAACAGTATATTAAATTGTTATCTTGGTAAATGTAGCACAAATGTTTGTCAACAAATATTCTACTTAATAAAGAAATCTTACTTCAGTCCGTAGTCTTGGCACTTTTTTACACCAAGTAATTGTTAAATTTTATACATGTATATTTACGTGTTTTTAAATCGAAATACTTTTTTGTAGTTTCAAAGATTTTGGACAGTGTTATTAATATTTAACTAGTTTGTTGGCATACTATTTACTATGTTTGTTGAATTGTCGTAAATTTGTATGTATGTTTGATATTTATGTGTTCTTGCTCTGCTCTTCATTCAATGGAGGAATTAAAGACATATGCTTAAATTTTTTTTGCAAAATATACTGATGAAGGAGAATATCTAATAGTGAAAGAACAAGTCAGCAATGTATAATCACCTCCATCATGCATAAACACTTTAAATGGCTAGGTCATGTAATAAGGAGGGAGCAAGAACTCCATCACAAAGAAAGCCCTCAAGTGGACATCAGCAGGAGGGAAATGAAGTACAGGAAGATCCAGAGAGACATGGAAGAGAAACATAGACACTAAAATAAAGAAGATGGAAAAAACTTGGAAAAAATTAGAGAAGGTTGCAAAGGACAGACCAAAGTGGAGGAGACTGGTTTCAGCCGTATATGCCACCTGGCACTAAAAGGATAGGTAGGTAGGTAGGTTAAGTTTGAGGTTCAATGAACAAACGTGTTTTGGTTACAATTTTTGTTTTGTTTGAGCATACCAATTGCATTTCAGTACATATATTTCAAACATTGAGTATACCATTTATCTGATGCTTTTCAATGAGATGCTAGTTCGATAATATTTATATTCCACTGTCTGAAACTGAGTAAATTTTTTTCTACACACGTATATTGAAGAACCTAATATACAAAACGCATCCAAATTTTCATGACGTCATATAAATTAACTTGATTTGACGTGCTTTTTGTTTTAACTGAAATATTTTACTGCAAAAACTAGAGAAATGGATAAAATGGAAAAAGGTTCTTGTCTTCTCAAGTGTATTGGTGAATATGTACAAGTGAAAATTTCGAAATATGTTTTAAGAAAGA
This sequence comes from Ruditapes philippinarum, assembly GCF_026571515.1. Classification (NCBI taxonomy): domain Eukaryota; kingdom Metazoa; phylum Mollusca; class Bivalvia; order Venerida; family Veneridae; genus Ruditapes; species Ruditapes philippinarum. Next base: position 31,501 of record NW_026857033.1, on the reverse strand, counting down.
GGTGGTTATGGGACCAGGAAGAATAATTATAATCAATTTTGGCAATGATTTAAATGTCAAAGATCCACAGTAAGAGATGAAATGTATTAAAATGTCCCTTATTACATGGAAAATGCACTTTTATAACATTAAAAAGAAAATTAAAAACTTCGTTATTGAACGTGCGACACGTGCTGTTTTAACATAATTACTAGTACCTTTGTGGCATAAATCATGTAAATAGCATTTCATTGAAACTCTGAATCACAAATATATACTCATTTACCATCTCCCAACAGTAAAAGTAATTTGCACAAAACAGCTTACAAAGATTGAAACTTTGGAGTTTAAACTATGGCATTATTTGGTATTGGAACATTAGAATCCCTTACATGTACACAATTTCACTATAGCTTTGCATTTTATTAGGAAGAACAGCTTAAACTTTTCCCCATATTTAATTAGCTTAGAACAAATGGGAATGAAGCATAGAACAACAATTCCTGTGGGTAACATTTCATAAATGAGAAATTTTAGTTTCAAAAATTAAACTGCTTCCGTTGCACATATAATAATGATATATATCCCAGTTCTTTATCTGTTTACTGAACATATTATAGTATCTATATTCACTTATAATATATCACTTTTGATAAATATGATGGTGTAGAAGAAAATGCATTATATACGCGCATGATTTAAAGACTATAGCACATTCAAAAGTATTTGGTTGACAAATACAGTTGATTATAGCTGAAAATAAAACAGGAAAACAATCTTAAATGATGATTTTTGTGTCATTTTTGGTATAAGGTAAATTTATATAAAATTTTCATTATGACGATTTATAAGTGTTTCAATATCGGTAAATTTTAATAAACTGTTTCCTCAGAAAAATTTTAAAATATGCAAAATAAAAATAGAGGATATTGAATGAGTGTAAGTTTGATACTGAATTTATTGAACGACTTAAATAGAATTATATTATGCGAGCCTCTGGCGATCATAATATAATTGTATTCAACGAGTTCAATGAATTTAGTAATAAACTTACACGAATATAATATTCTATTTATCACATACCCCCAAAAAAACTGTTTAAAGTGAAAAAGTCAAATTTTTATTGACGCGCCTATAATATAGCACTAGTATTCAGCGCGTCTTAACGCTATGTTTGTATCACGTCAAAATATATGCATGACCATGCAATACCATTTTTACGGGGTCGGAAAAGCGGCACGGGAATGTGATTAAATATATGGAAATATTATCTAATACATGTTATAGCCATACAATCACATGGTTGACAACTTCGAACTTTTAACAAAACAGTTATGATACGGCTTTCATTTCAAGTTCAAATTCCTAATCTATGAAATCAGCATAACGTCTGGTCGAAACTGATACCATTTTCACATTAAACATTCACATTTTTAAACTCTGATAATATTTGGTCATTCAGATCATGTGTGCGTCTTCTTTCAAAAACATTTTCATGGCAAAATGTTTGATCCGGATATGACAAATTTCGCTTAATGTGAAAAGCTGTCTTTCTCTCAAAACTGTTCACCGTCATTGCTATGTTACTGTGTGAGCTCCTCGCCTTTATTCGAGGTGTTGCCAATCCATTATGCTGTCTACAGAATCGTTTGAAACAGAAATCAAATCAGCGCATGTGTATGAGAGTTGTTTTGTGAAATTTTCCAAGAAAAAAAGACTCAAGCTTGAAAAATGATCACAGGATGAAACTATCGCTGGCAGAGAACACCGTATTCCATTAATCTTTTATCTGTATATACAACGGGGGAAAAGCAGAGAATTCTGCGATTCACCGATCGATCCTAACTAAGTTATATGGCGGGCTGCTTTTGGCCATTTTTATTGCTTTATGTAGAAACATCAGGCAGACAAATACGATCCTCGACGCAAATTGAAAGTTTATTTGTATCTTTCATGATCAGCGTAAGTACACATTCTCTCATAGAAATTCATGATATCTAACAATCATTCATTTTTGCTTTCCTTATTGGCCTCTCTTTTATACGGCCATCACATTTTGAAAAGGAAATTAATGCCACATATTGGTATAATTTAAATTCACCAGAACATGTACATATGATTGCGAACAATATAATGTTTGTTTACCACAATAAAAGTGGCACTGAATGTTCCGTCCTAATAAAGAGGGTATTATTAATGTACATAACGGAATAAATATTATTAAGTCTGAACAAAAAAGTTTAAAATTTTAACAAAAACATTACCAAAATAGAAGAGTCGACTCTTGTAGGAATACTTTAATAACATTTCTTTTCCGCCCCCAAAAATATTAAATGAAACATTACGTCAAAATGAAAGGAATTATAAAACTAAATATGTATTTAGCAAAGAACAGCATTACACTTCAAAAATACATGTATGTATAACCCCGCATTCATTACATTTGATTATATAACCATGAGGACCTTTTTCATGATAACCATATCCTTATTTGAACCTTTTTTGTAAGTTAATTAATATAAAAGTGGGAGATGATAATGAAACATTTGGTGACAGAGACTGAAATCAATTAAAGAAAGGTTTGATGCAGTGAAATTTGTCGCCGCATCCTGGTCAAACGTGTCTGTAACCGGGGGCAATAACAGGCGAGGTGTGGTCACGTGCCTAGTGTGACGGTCGTCCATGAAATTTACATAATTATGATAATTCCCAGCGGCAAGACTAGGGAGCGCGGACTTGTATCAATGAAAGCGACAAGATAAAGTTAGAGATGACCATTTTTAATACACACTACCGTTAAAATGTAGTAAATTAATCATTCTCCACGCGACCACTGACTGTGGCCATTGGAACTAACTGACTGTTACTAGATTATCTGATATCAAGTCATTAAACAAATGAATAAAAAGTTTTACTTGTTTTGGATGCGATATCATACTTTTCAATCTATAATCGAAATGACTATCTAAACAAATAAGATAAATATGGTCCGTTCATTGTATCGTAAGACAAGCACTTCAGCATTTTGTCTAGACACCAAGAGAAACACCATTCAATAGAAGAAAATTCGATGAAGATTCGAAAATCTTGATACTTTGATATACGAAAATCAAATAACAGTGGATTAGTCCCAATGGCCACAGTGGTCGTGTTGAGAAAGATTAATTTACTACATTTTTAACGGCAGTGTGTAATTTCCAACTTTACCCTGTTGCTTTCATTGACAAAATAATATTATGGATAATTTACCATAAGTCATTGATCATTGACATTGAAATGCATTCGTGCGCATATGTATTTTAAAAAACATAAAGTGCCTGTCACATATATGATAAAATATATCTAATTTTCAAGTTTGAAAAGGTATCTGTTGTAAACAAAAATAGTTAACACTATACTTGTAATAGGTAAAGGGAACTATCAAAGATTCAAGGTTTTTCACTTTGAAAGCGAAACGCAAAGAGTTATTACATGAGCAAACTTTAATAGAAACAAAATATTATAGAAAAGAAGTTTAACTTAGCATTTTGTATAAACATTTATAGCAAACAAATTAATCCACATTTAACATAATACAAGTTGTACATTTATAACAATAATTACAGTGTGTACCTGCGCGCAACAAGATCGCAAACATACATAATAATATTATTGTCATTTAAGAATCAAAAGCAAACATATTGAACACTTAAATGTTCACATAAACTTAATGAAATATTTCGGCATCTCAATAAATATTGCAACATTTGGTCTTCCTCAAAAATACGTTCTAATGTGCTTCTTGTACAATTTGTAACGGCAGACTAAATTTTGTAATAAGGTATCGCACATGCTAGTCAGCACCGACAAGCAATATTTTGTTTATTTAAGTTCGTCTTGAGTTAAGATTATCCTTTTGAGATAGAAATAACAATCGATATCATATAACTTTAACAACATATAAGGTACATTGTATATACAGAAGAGGTTTTTGGGCAATCTTTCCAATTATATTGACATAAATAATAGCAGTTGTGATATATACCACTGTACCACTATTATACTATTATAACAATATAGTAATGATTAAAAAGATCGGTTTCAAACATAATTTTGACCTGTATGTATTTCAAATGATTATATTATACCCAAAGACTTCCACGGTAGTAGAAATAAATGCAACCAAATGCCTAGAAATATTTAACGCAAACAAAATTGACCACCATTAAAACGACAACCAAACAGAAACAAAACCTTTTTAATTAAAGTTCAGCAACTGTGATTATGTGAAGTGTCTCTCTAGGGGGGAAACATTTGTAACTGGTTGACAGGGCTATCCACTCTATCATCTTAGCGAGAATAGTGTGAGATACTCCATCATCTTGTCACAAAACACAATGTTTTACAATCGCACTTAAGTGGGTGAGGCAAAAGGTACTTTAGTTTGTCACCGGGTTGCAGCACCGGGAAAATCATGTAGTAATGGAACGATGGAATTGTATCGGGGGATTTTAAACAAATATAGAAAATAATGTTCTTTAAGGTTTTGTTTGCTGTGTATTTTGTTTCGATTTGTCTGTTCTTCTTACAAGTTATCATATATGTATGGTCATTAAAATATTCTCTTACATCTATATAAGTAATTTTATCAGATGGAAAGGAATATTAAAGACTTATTTCGATATGAAGTTAGATTAATGTTAAGTGGTGGTTCTAGGAAACCGTGTACAATTTGACCATATTGCGCCGAGGATTTCTCGATGTCAAGTATACTTAATGCCAATAAAGGCTCCTCTTGCTATGAAAACTTCAATTATTGATACATAAACTCGTCAATTTTCTATTATATTTTATCATAAACCAAGCCTCTCTTGGGCACTAACTCCATTTAACGTCGTCAAATAAAAGGCCATATTCATTATTCTTCAAACCATGAATCCATATTTTGTTTTCATTCCATACCGTATCTAGTGAGCTGAGCAATCAAAATATGATCTGAGCTATCTATTTTCTAGCTTAATTAATTTCAATAGCTTTCCACCCAAGTCCCGTTAAACGTTAGTTTAACCATCTGTGCACAATTCCTATCGAGTCTCCCATACCAGTCCCTTGTATCGGCCTATCTGTGATTTGCGTCGATTTCGGCCGAGCCTCTGGAGAACGCACGGTAATTTTCTCTGTGAATCAATCTGTTAAAGCGATATTACACACTCCAATAAAGCAATAATAGCGCAATCTCAAATATTAATTATCAATCGGGCGGACCCGGGACAAGTTTTCAATCATGGCTACAAAGGGGCCATTCTGTAAAGCGCTTGTCGGCGTTAAATGACGGTTGTCTAGAAAGAACAACTTCGAGAAGCAATCAGTTAATTTGCTCACAGACTTTCAATCGATAGAAAACCGTCACATAATTTGCTTCAAATTCTCTCATGTCTTTTTGAAATGACTTTACTCTGAGAATATTACAAATTTAGATGGAATATAGATCTAAAATGTCTAATGAAACATTGCGTAGCAGAGCTAATATAAGGCAGTAAAATAAAGGTTGTATTGTTATTGTATTCCCTGAAATTGAAATAGTTACTTATTTGCAATTTGTTTGATACTAAAAGTTCTAAATGATCTATTATATACTCCAACTAAGTTATATGTTAGAAAGGTAGGAATATTTTAAAATGAAATGGTGAAATTGCATGTCATAAAATCTAAGCATAGATCAAATTAGAATATTTCGCACATAAAAACATACAATTTTGTTCAATTACTCACAGAGAGGTGATATATTAGCAAGAAAAGTATAATGTTAGATTACAGTATATACTTGAAATGTTTCGTATCTGCTATTTGGATTGGAAAAAAACAGTGGGAGATATTTGCATTTTTCATCATAGAGAAAATGGGGGTTTATTTAATGAAATAAGTTATCTAGATTATATAATCACATTATTACTTATCTTATAGCCTAATATAAATGAAAAAAGAGTTCATGCTAAATACTTTAAAGCCAAAAAGGGAGGAGTTGGTTTGTAGAATAGAACATTTTGGCGAAAAAAGGTAAAATAAAGAACTGCATACCCATATTTTGACATGTAATATACCTCCCAAATTTAGTGAGAAATATGAATGGGCCTGTTTAAACAACTTTTACGGAAAAAAATATTGTTAAAAATATCAACACCTGGCCCAATTATAATCTATGACATGTACTTTTTTCATACGACCATGTTGAAGTATGTTTTCCTTTTTAATACAAAATTCATAAACCCCCATTCGTAAGTTTTACAATAAGACTTCATCCTTTAAAAAATGTGTCTGTTTAATTATGCACGACACGAGTTTCAATGACTTTATTACTTCAAAACAATTGAATATAAGTTGTGAATGTGCATCGGGTATAAATTTAAATTAAATACTATCATTAAAAATAGCCTTTAAAATCATACGTAGGGAACCAAGAGTTAGCTTCTTTGAAACGTGAACAGACGCATCATCATCTGTGTGAAATTTTATATAATATTATTAATATTTCTTATCCGATTTCAAAGTTCGAAATGGGAACTTTTTAATATTATTCAAATATATCGTGACTTTATATACATGTAGGTTATAAATACATACTTACATTACTTTCAGTAAAAAAAATATAATCATAGTTAATTACATTGAAATAAACCATCATTATTATTATATTTTGTTTTTATTTCAGATACATTTGTAACATAATAAGAAACGAAGTAAAAGAAATACAAAAATACTACCATTCAAGAATAATCTGTAAGTGCAAAACGTTTCTTATTTCATGTGAAATTTAACAAGTCAATCCCTGTATAAAATGTATGTTTGAAAATTTGATAAAATTTATTCTCTCAGTTTATTATACATGATACAAACACGACGTTTTTATATAGCAATCATTATTCAACAGCGGAACCTAGAAATTCATAGTTAGTATAGAGAATACTCATACATGATTCAATAATTATTATTAAATGTAGCATTCAGACTGAAAAATAAACGACAAATGTCCTAGTTTGGTACAAGATTTTATAAATTGATATAGAATATAATAATGCATGATAATCTGTTGTTATCTGAGTGTAGTTTACAATTTAAAGAATATATATAAAGAACGGAATAGAAATTGACAAAATATAAGCGGTACAAAATAAATGGGGTTTAATTGATATTTACTAATCAGACATAAAAAAGCATTTGATTTTTTTAAAATGTCTTATCACGTAGAAGATATTATTTATTTCTTATGAATTAATTGAACAACTTTTTAACTTTTACTTACTATGCAACGAAAAATACAATATAATCAAAATATCATTTTCTAGATTACATTTTTTATCAAAACAATGCATGAAACTAATTTTGATAACAAACAATTATTAATTCATGTTACTAAGTAATTTAGTATACAGTATTTTATCAAAATAACTTTCAAAACCAGATCACCGGGACAGAAATGTCTCCATTTTCATATGTATATATCAGTTTAAATTCCATTCGTAACTTAAAGAATATATCAAATCTTGACCAGTATAACATAAATTTCTTAATTTTTATTCATAAATTTTAATTTTAGATTTTTTTATTTTCGCAATTTACCGAAGAAAAATATTCTAAATAGTGTGCACTTATGACATGGTACGAAAGAAACAAATTACATTTTATTCAGGTGGAAGTAAGGAAGCAGTTCTTTGTAAAAAAAACAAAAACAAAAACAAAACAGTATAGTAGCGTTTTAATATTATTTCATAATTGCTTTAGAAATTGCAACACCTCATAGAGTCCAAATTCAAACGAATAAAATTATTAAAAAATAAAAATTAAAACACACATTTTTTGGTTAGATTTTGTTGTTTTCTCTTCTTCATCCAATACTAGTTATAAGTCGCTTTGTTTTTGCTTTACATTATGCGTCGGCTTACTTTGATGTCCAGGATTAAAGATAACAAAACTCAACACTGCCGTATTAAAATAAGTTGAAGGTTTGAACTGTACTCCGTCAAAAATCAGTCTCTATATTTTGTTGTTTGTTTTTGGTTCAGATATCCTAGGTTTTCTTTCTGGTAAGCATCCAAACATGCTTGGTACCTAAACTATTTACGCAAGTTTTCTTGTTTCTACTGACATGCTTGGTGCCCTAGTCTGCCACCAAACGTGTTGAAAGATCTTTCCGTCTGAAAAAAAATATCGCAATTTAGTCCAGAAGTATTCTAAAATAAGCTTTTTTACTCTTTGATTCGAAACAACATATTCGGTAAAATCTGAAGATAGCCCTTTTTCTTTTAAAATTATTTCAACAATACCTGTTATGTTATATATATTCTTAATTAAAAAAGAAATGAACGAATTAGATGCAATGCGTTGACGCAATTTAGAAAAAGAGAAAACGTGTTAAAAGCTGACAATATTATCGTTCTTTAAATCTGTGTTCAAAGTAAATGAACAGCTGTCAATCTGATAAAATCGTCAAACGTTATAAACAAAAGAAATGTAGAAAAATGTCTTTATTATTTACCTGCAAGTACCAAGCCGCCCGGAGCAAAGAAACGGGAAAAACGTCGAGAAATTATGTCTGCGTGCGCCTGGACGTTAAACGGAATCTTCCTCTCGCTTCGTTTCAGCCAATAGCGTGACTCCTCTACAGCGCGACTCATTTAAATATGCAAATGATATTCAAATGAGTCTCCAATGCCATTCCTGTGACAGAGAAAGCCTTTGATAATCAATATTCCAAAAGCAGCAAATGGAACCAGCCTATAGCGTTTAATATCAGAAATGTATTATAATTAAGTTATGGAAAATGCTACGCAATATTCCCTCGAGTTACTTGATATCTCACTTTTTTCATAAATTTTATGACCATTCATTTGATACGATCAGGCATTCTCTTTAACCAAGTTTAAGGCAAACATCGGTAATCAGGACTCAGTATTGAAATCATTGTTCATATATTAAATACAGCAATAGTTATCGACGTCAGCCACACAGAGACGACCCGAGTTTTTCGTCGTTGGAAAATCTAATTAGTCGCTGCCAACAGTTAGAACGCGAAGCACCATTTTCTAGTGACTGTTTACTAAGTGTCTCCCAAATGGATTACCCGTACTTGGGCCAGCATAATTCTTTCGATGCATCGTGTACCCTTCCTGGGATGGAGTCTGCTCTCCAGAACTGCAATATTCCTTGCAGTTATGGAGATTCGAACCCGTTCGGACAGATGGCGGCACAAGGGTATCGGTACAACGGTGTGCGGTCTTTTCCACCCGGTCCGGCTATGGGATCAGCGTCCTGCAGCATGATGCCACGACCACGAGATCCGACACAGCCTGCTGTGTTTCCTTCCGGTAAGTAAACTTGATTTACCAGTATTGTTATGGCAGAAGCGCGGCGAAAATAAGATTTGGACGAGGTAAATTGTTTTAGTACGGCTTAACTATGTTAGAGTCGTCTACTTAGCGCCGGTGATTGGGAAAAATTGAATTACTTAATGTAGAAATGCGAGTTTTGCATAATTTTCACCCAAGCCGAAAATTTTCTATTTATTTATGACACAAGGGTGAAACAAACAGGAAAATTGTTGAAAAATCAAATTTGTCCGGTCATCAAGTGGTGTTAAGGCGACTGTATCTGACTGCTCGTCGTTTCTGGGATACTTTCGGTTATATTATACGCCATGTGGCTTTTAAGAAACTCTGGGAAAGAAATCAAATTATTTTGTAGATTGTAATTTTATAAAGAATATCAAATAACGTGACTTATTTCATTGTAGCCTGTTAAGTGGCCACAAATTACATCAAAAAGGAGTAGAGCACCCGCGTGTCTTTTAATGAACTTAGGTGTCTGGAATAATTTATTTTTGGGGTTTTTATCTCTAAATGAAGACGACTTAAATCTTAATATGCTCTGCTGACCCAATACTGATCGTTTCTTTCACAGATATAGATTTAATAAAGCTGGCAGATTTGGTTAGGGTAGTCTTGATGAAGTAAAATATTTGAAATTAGGTAAACGTGAAGTATATCAAATCATGTTTGGAAATATGTTAGACATAACCATATTTGGAATTCCCTTGGACAATTTGAAGACTTTATCATCAGGGTTTGGAGAAGATTTTGTAGAATTAAATAAACGGACTCTCATCAAACGGCGATACAGTTTCTGAGCAAAAGGAGCACATTATTAGCCAAATATGTATGAATAAGTTTTTACTTTTGGCTAAATATTCTAATGATTGTGTTTGGATTTTATACATTAGATATACCTGGACTAATTAAATAATCGATATTGGCGATCGGATATATAGATAAATATAATATATCATTTTAATTCTGCGACACATGTAAGGGTATCGGATAAGACAATTAACATGAATCGGAACTTTACCTGGCAGTTAAAGAGAAATATCGCTCTAAAAGATACCAGGCTTAACAACTTTCTTCCGCTCGAAAACGTCTTCATATAGAATTGTTACTTTAACACACAGACTATCTTAAGCGATAAGATATTTGGAAATCTGAAATATCAAAACATCATGATTTCAGCTTTTTGGTGGTCATTAAATTAAATCAAACCGATACAAAAAAAAATATCATTTTATGAAAGATTATCCATTTAAATATAAAATAGTATAACATGCATTATCATGGTCGAAGGTTGATTAGCGAATTAAAAAAAACTTTCTTTTGATCATTTTTATCCAAAATAAATGAATCTCGTGGGTGACGCGGGATAGGAAATTAAATGAAAATAAAGTTAAATTTGCATGAGTTTAAAACAAGTGACATACTTATATATGCTGAATTTAAATAATTTGCGAAATTAAAGTTAAGCTTAAAAATCAAAATAGTTAATATCTTTTTAATGCATATAGATATATATTACGGCCATATGAGCAAGATAAAACACTAACATATTCCCTATCTGATAAGTGTTGTTGTTGTTGTAGTAAATAAAATATCTTTTAATAAAGTTTACAGTTTAAGTATTCAATAAACATTTAGAATGGATTTAAAATAGGACAGGCGAAAGCGCGTCAATATTTGTAAATTATAATTTGACCATAAAGGATTTAAAAATGGCGTTTGTACATATCTTAATTAGTCTAGAAAAAGAGTATGGGGGAAATTAATTCTTTTTTCTTTTGACTAAGGTTAGTGACGTACAAAACAGTAACATTATATGTCAATAGACAGTCAACACATGATTTAAACAATAACCGTCATGTTTATAAGAACAAAAAGTAAATATACCCGCGTGATGCAATGTCGCTCTCATCTTCTGTTGTTTTTTAATGTTGTTTTTTATTGTTGTTTTTTCTTCTTTTTTCAAAAAAGGTAAAAATCACCAATCTGATTTATTAATCAATTTTATTGTTAATAGATTGAACAATAAATCTGTTATTATATATGCACAGTATAGTACTGACAGAGAATGCAATACTTACTGAAATAACATTAATTTTTTTAAAGAAATTTTTAACTGGTATATGGAATCGGACACAACGTTTTAAAATTCTCATGTTTGCGGGAGTTCATGTGTTTTTAATAAATCCGAATATTTCTCCTCTTTCAATAATTTATTCTCTTATTTTTCATATTTTATTTACTTATGATTTATGTAAATTGCTTTATTTTAGTCCTCTGATTTTGTTTAAAATATATAATGAAATATAAATATCTGGAACCATTGTAGAACTGTAACATATTATAATTAGTTTATATTTTGATGAACACTATGTGTCCGGATGTTAGAGTTCATCTATGCTACTACCATCACTTACTTTTCTACCTACCTCTCTCATTATACACATATAAGTTTATTGAGTTTATTGGTACAGTAAACATTATAAAGTATTTCATTGAACACTGACAAAAATAAACAAAGCTAAGCTAACATAAATGGCATTTCCATTTTCAAATAGTTAAATACTACTATTATGCTATCAAGAATGAATATACAGTAAGGAAATGATTTACATCTTTGCGTGCATTTTGATACAGCGTAAATAAAATACATTTATCAAATAAATTCAAGTTTGAAATTTTCAATATTTTGTTGTCGTCAATATTATAAAAATGTAAGTAAACTGCTTATTGAATTTGTGTATGATTAAACTATAAACTATCCAGAAATGTAAACAACAAACAAAACAGTCAACATGACAGGATATTTTTAGCAGTAGTCAGTCAACAATTATATCAAAATTATAACAAAATTAATGTTGGAGTAGTTAAGCAATCTACCATGATATAAAAATATTTTTAAAAATTAAAGTGTCGTTCATAATTAATCGAAAGAAATTGAAATGATTATAAAATCATGTCAAATTTTATGCATGATTGAACTATTTGGACTTGCTTAAAACAGTGTAAATGCGTTTGAATATTGTTAGAGTGGACTAAACAACAACAACAAAAACAACAACAACAAAACATGCTATATAATTAAGGATGTGAAAAGAAGCCAAAAAGAAACGTCTATATGATACAGTCAGGCTGAATAATGAATGATTCCTAGTCAACACTATCAATCAGAACATCCTTTTTGATCATGTTGTTACTTTTATGTGACCTGATTGCAAATAAAGGTATTTGTTGTAAAAAATATAATAATTTATATCAGTAAAAGTTGTTTCATATATGAAAATCACTATTTGATAAAAGTAAATAAGAAAAGAAAGAAATTTATTTGAGGCGCTTGTGGCATAAAAACGCTTTTGATGTTGTAATGAGCCTATTTACAATTTTAGATTGTCTGACTATTCAAACAGATTTTATAATAGTTTAAAGATTGATTAACCATTCAGTAGAATAAAGTTAACAAGAAACGATATTTATACATTGTAATTATTCCTAGAAAAACTGGAGGTATCTGGCATCTTTTCGTTACAAGAAAACTTGAAATACTACACTTAATTTATCTGTTCCATTAAACAGTTACATTCACATCCTTAATAAAATCATTTTTATTTTAATACTTAATAAATGATAACAAATGTATTTTTATAACCCCGCGTCGGATGATAATTATAACATATGACACAATTAAATGTCCATCTAACCATCTAGATACCCAAATACGTAAAAAATTAAAATAATATCTTAGAAAGCAATTGAATATCAGTAAAAACAAAACTACTTCTTATATGAAGAGTGCACTGAGCATTATATTTCGGCCTTTTAAAGGGTACATCTCTTTAGGATATATGTTGATCTTGTGCTCAATTTCGATAAGATCAGAATAGTCTTAGTTTACAAATAATTACTTCAAATATCTAAGTCATCATAATATGTAGGCCATATGATTGGTTTTGACAAGATCAGTGCATTCCTATTTTACAAGGAATCATTTTAACATGTTCAAATTATATTATTTGTGGCAATGAGAAGCATACATACACCACATACAAACGCGTATATATTTATGTGAACTCTGAAAAATGTAGTCAATCAAAATAAGGACTGTAGCAAAGTTGCATGTTATGTAGTTTGAACAGTCTTTGTTTATTATGAATATAAACTATTCTATGCCTAAAGCATGGTAAGGATTCTTATGTAAATGTTATTCTTAAGACGATATTAAGTTTAAATATACATTGCAAGGTTGATTGTAAACCTCTTTCTCAATGGTTTCATTTTTGTTTGAATATTCATATATTGTACACTGTTTTGCTTATTGTATTGTAAATTCCTCACATGCTGCCTTATGAATTTGAAAAATAAACTTATCACAATTTACATACTTATTTTGTAAAACATTTTTTTTCCTCTTTCATAGAATAAATATCTTTTACGTTTCTATAATGTTTAATGGTTCCTTTATTAAAATGAAAGTAATTGGATTTTGCTGAAATGAAAGCAATTTGATTAAAAGAACTTGTTTTGTCTTACTATTCAATAATTAATATCTTTATTAGGTAATAATCATCTCAAAGGTCATTATCCCTTATATTTCTACTTTTAAGGAAATTATGTTATGTCTGGATGTACAGCATCATTTTATATTTAATATTAAATCCTTTTTAAAAATAAAATTAAAATGTTAAATACATAAAAAAACAACAAACAAACCGAATGTTGTGTTCTTAAAACGAAATATATTGGAAGAAAGTAGGAACTATTTAGAATAATCAGATGTTTTAACTGTTTCAACACCGTTCAATTATGAATTAAGTTACACTGTTAGAAATGTGTTTAACTACCGTGTTTAATCAAATTTTGAAATCCCTAAACTTTCATTTGAGATTTGCTTTTTGTAAATCGGGAAAGTTTAATTGAACTACGCATCTTGTTACAGTGTTAACCATTTCAACGATTTATTTTGATACATCAAACATTTAAACATCACTCTAAATTTATATATTATTACTTTGCCGTTAGTTATTATAATGACATTAATAATACCCTTTGTCTTGTTTTACTTGTTCCTTGTAATTGCATATAAATGTTCATCATTTCGGAATCAGTTATATTGTCGTTTTTTTTCTGTTCAACCGCTGTTTGGTTTATCATTTTATAAGCGGATAAAGTTTCACTTTTTTTCTTTTGACGCTATACTATGGGTATGGATGCAATTACTTATGCAATAAAAATTAGTTCGAGTTTTTCAAATAAAAAAGAAAACACATCCCTTTCTCAGAGAATAAAACTTGTACAACCGGACTTATAGTATTTCGGAAAAATGAATTAAAAATACAAATAGAATCATACGTAACAACAAAATAAAACTAGTTCTTTAGATAGTCAAAGAGTGCATGCATAAAATGTCAAAGTACAGAAATTCCCATCTTCGATAACCATAACAGAAGTAACAATAGAGTAAATAAATGAGAGAATTCAGTAAAGTTATTATGCCATTTCTACACACAATAATTGCAATTTTAAATGGAAGAAAGCGTTATGAAAATAGAGGAAATTTCGAGTAAAATAATGCAAGATTACAATAAAACTCCGTTAAAGCATTTATAAACATTATTATTGATACCTTGATATTGTTGTACATTATTATATATACAAACGTGGTTTCGGTTAAATGAAATTTTGTTTCCTAATATGTTAACAAAAAGGCGAAGTTTGGATGGACGAACCGACATCAATATTAAGACTAGTTGAAGGTTACATAAACAACAAACCGAGTGTTACTCCAAGTCTGTGTCTAGCATTGCTGGCGGGTGGAGGAAAATTAAAACAACAAAGTCGGGATCAATTGAGAAAATGACTTTTAAGGAGTATTTAGACCATAGTCTAAAGATTAGTACTAGTATTTTAGTGGACACGGCGTCAATGTTAGACACATTTATTTAACAATACCGTTACGGATATAAAATAAAATAATTTACAATTTTTTTTTGTATCCCAAAAGCTTTTGTAATGAAATGCTATTTAAATTTATATTAAAAAGCAATAGAGAAAACATTCAACTAAAAGTGTATTTGCAATTATAAATGAGCAAATAATAAATCAACAGATCTAATTAAACTGAGCCTGTATCATTTTAAATTTTGCCGTTTTAGGCCCTTTTAAATGGTTTTCATTATATCTATTTACAAACGAAGTATTAAGTGACTCTAAGTAGTAGAAATGTATTGACATGATATATCCATTTAAACGCAAAGTTAATACTTGTCCGTTTTCTCTGATAGCTGACTAATAAATTAAATTCTATTTGTAAATATATTTTTTCATTATTTTTCTTATTTATTTAAGTTTCATTATCTACTATTGAGGAACGCAACTTTAAATATTAAACCACCCCTGTATCCTCACCACTGCACTCCTAACGTTAGGATGTACTATTTGTACTTTTTCTACATTTCATTTCATGAGAGAGAAAATATATTAAAAATATATATAAGGTCAAACATTTTACATATGAAATTCTGACACTCCGTATGAAATTTATTTGATACCGAAACATTTCGTCACACATTTTAAATAAAGTAGCACCACCTTATCATATATGTTATTTTAAACGTGTATTCATCATAAATCCTGGGATCTTTGCGATCTTAAATCGCCAACACATCCAAGAAAAGACACGTTTCCATGTCAAATGTTGGTAAAATATGAAGTGATATTATTATAATATAAATTCATGGATTAAAAAGTATAGGTCACAAGATATATATAAATAATACAATTACAAACAAATATAAATGCAAATGCATTGATGTAATGAAAGAAAAAAATGTAACGTTTCAAAGCAAGCCACTGTTGCATTCCCAAATATTAAAAAAATAAAATAAAAAAATACAACAACAACAAAAACAGAACAACAAACTTTCAACCGATAATACATATATTTTTTGTTTAAATATTTCTAGAGAATATTATCTGAAATATAAATGCATTTTAAAGACAGTGGCGGTAGTATGGGTTCTGATAAATTTTGTTTATATGAAATGGTTAAGCAGATGGTTCAATATATATATTTCCTAGCTTCCCTTTTCCTTTTTCATTTAAAAAAGAAGATACAATTTATCTATTTGACACTTGATAACCTGGTCTTATGTATAAGGTCACATTGTTGCTTCACTGGAGTGTGTTTGTGTTGGGGAAGTGGGCGGTGTAGGGGAGGGTAGGGTATTTGTAATTCTTCTATTTTTTATATTTGTAATCTACAGCAAGTGCTTTTAACTAATTTTTCAACATGCAATGTTTGATATTTATGCCTATGGTCGTACTTCACTTAATGAATTGCTCGTTAACTCTCCAATTGAAGAGTTTACACAGAACTTTCCGCATACTCTTTTAAGAAATACTTGTCAGAAAGAACTGCTTTGCTGTTGGCATAGATAGAAAAAAATGAGCGCGTAAACATTATCCACAAATTTTAAGATATCTTCTTCAGCAATTTTCATGATCACCATGAGTAAATTGAGTACCTAATTCTTTTTGAAGTTATATTAGGTACTTTCACAGTTCTTCCTCAGAGTAATTATTCTATTGCAAAACACTCCATGACTGATGCAACAGCAAACGCATGCAAGCGAAATACTGAGCGCTAGTGATGCATCGTCGGTGCACTTCTGCGTTTGAACATTCTCTAGTAAAATCCATCTAACTAATTCAAGTTTTTGTACATTGTACATGCAAGAAGAATAAGTTTTAATTAAGTAAACATTCTCGTGTTTATAAATTCAGCCTCATTTTTACAAATTAAAAAACACACATTTTTTTTGGTTAGTTATAAATGAACTACATGTAAATAAATACAATTTTAATGACCGATGGAAGGCATAATTGATGCCATGCATGTTAATGAAATAATTATATTTTAAATTAAATAATTGTATTTTCAATGATACACATTTGGTATACATTTATTTTTCGTTTCGTAAATGAATCTCTAATTTGTAAATAAGCCAAATGTCATAATTAATCAAAAGCTGACTTCGTGAAAATATATAACATATATTTCTAAATGAATTTAAATCAACACAAATATGTTTGCATAAAAATGTTCATCTTACCCAATAGTCGATTTACAGACATATTATCTTTAAAATTCTGTAACGTTATTTTCTAATTTATAAAACAAAGACTTTCTGAACAAAATAACATACAAATGTAGCTGCATTATATGAATATACTAAAAGGGAGAAATGCCACTTAATGCAATACAGTCAATGATTCAGAGATCCAATATCTTAACAGTGAATGTCATTCATATATTAATGGATTATTTATTTATCCTCTTAGAATACTGCTTTAATATAATTATTTTCATTCCACTTTGTTTTGTGTTATAATGATAATGACAACATTACAGAAGTGTAATTACTTCCCCGATGTATCATGTAACACTTATAAATGATCATATACATTCTAATATGATCATGTAAAAGTCTGAGATGGTCGTGTAGAAATCTGAAATGATCGTTTACAAAGCTGAAATGACCTTGTTTAAGTCTGAAATGAAACGTTTCACCTTTAACTATCAAATGGTTCTTATCTAAATAATTTGAAATTAAACATAATAGGATAAACGTACATGTATCGAATAAACATAAATTAATTTTATTTGAAGAAATATTTAGAATCACTTAATAATTCAAATTAATCAGCCTATTTTATCAAGGTATAAACTGTTAATTGTAATGTGAAACGATATAATTGAATGTTGACTATGTTTTGTATCAATACAATATATAGTATGCTCAAATTTGATATTGGAAAATACTGATAATTGCTATACAGTTATTTTTAAATGTTAAAATAGCGTCCATTGAGATTACACAGAAGATATGTTACGTTTTTAACTCATCTAGGTAAAGACAGTATGAATAAATGCTGTCCTTAAAAACAAGCAGTTTTTTTTAAGAAAGGATCAAATTCACTTGACCAGTAATAGGAATGTATATTCTAAAACAAAGATTGTGCATTTTCTTATTCAAAATAAACAAATTTATAGACAAATTCAGTAACAATATTCAATATTTAAATTAATTTCTGCAATAAAAGCATGTTATCCAAAGATGAACATAGTATATATTTTCAAACATTTTATCAAAAAGCTTCAACATTGCATTATCTAGTTTATTATAGTCAGAGCAGAGGCACGAGAAAATTGACTGCAAGAAAATAGACATAACCATCCACACATAAACCTCCATGAAACATTGCATTATGAAACATTGCATCATGAAACACTGCATTATGAAAAAAATAAAACTTCTAAACTTAACATATGCTATCGAGAGGTGCTGTTTTGTAATAAAAAACAACAAATTTAATATCTATAAAGTTCCAGTGATTGGTTTGTCCTATACCAACGTAAATCGAGCTCAGCAGGATTGAGTTCCAATTTACCATTTGGCAAAATGCTTTTGTTTTAAATAAAGAATTATTTTCGTTCAAGGGAATAGATAAGAAAATATAATGTCATACGCAATTTGTTTGCATATTATATTGTGAATAGTAAATCAATTGTAACTAGAAGATAAAAAAAACATGTACAGAATTACCATATATTTGGTGTTGTTTAAAAATTGTACAAATATAACTATGATGTTCTTTTATTATAACCGAGGAATACACTACATCTGCAGTGCTACAATTATATTTTAATTCGTTAAAGTTTCTGCGAAACTTTCTGTGATTTAAGGTAATAATCATCAATTTTCAAAAACAGAAATAACAGAATGCAATTACATTTTTGTTTCAATGCTGTTCTTTTTATTTTCTTTACAAAAACTAGCAACTGTCTTCATGACAGAAACGATGCATTTTCAATTAAACAGCACATCTATTATTCATACCAGTATATAGGCAGCGGATATTATTTCTCGGTTACTTCGTCACTAGTAATTATAGCAAAGATATTTCTCAGCGTTTTATTCCCGGTGGATCTTACCGCCACACGCCTAGTGTCGCTCACATTTGGGATGTCACCTCAACGGGTATAAAAATTGCCTGAATTCACACCTTCCAAATGAAACACTTTCATTTCGAGAAAATATTTCAGTCCCATGTTACGTTTGGCTGTGTGTGACTGTGACAACTATGTCTGGGAGTGATGTGACGCCAGTATATATATATAGTGAAGAAAAATCTGCTGCCATTTACAAGAATGGTGTCAGAAGTGTCGAAATAACTTTACAGCGTGCTGATATGATGCAGTGTTTTGAACGCTTGTCTCATATAAAACCGTCCAATGGTGTGACTTTGTTTTAAATTATTCAAAACTTTCTGAAATATCTACCGCCACTCGGCTATCATTTTTTTCTAGCTGGTAAAAGAAAACAGTTTTATGAGTTGAGATAGATACATTTTGAAAACTTTTTTATTGTCAACTACCGAAATAATCCATTCGCTTCTGGTTGCGTAGTAATTTGTAAAGCATGGAGTTGTTTTGAAGTATATCTAGAATTGTTAACTTGACTTTATTCCCTCTTTAAATGGCTGTGTGACGTACTATTCACATAGTATGCTTCCTGAAAGGTACAATGACAAGTTTCTCAAGCAAGTGAAACAAGATGGAACTTTTTGTTTGATGTTTGCATGTTACAAAGTGCATCATTGTGATTCCTATAATTTTAATGAGATTTCTTTTCACAACTTATCAAATATATCTATATATATAATTCTTATTTTCTTCCTATCGTTTCTTATATGTGCTCAATTCGGCATGAGTGGTGATACATATTGATGTTTATACTAATAGTGATAATGATACTAATAGTACATATTCTACTAGTTATGACAAAATAACATTTATAAAGTCTAAACTGATATTGTAATTGGTCTAAATATTATTTGTGAAGATGGTGAATATGTTGGCGATATAGATCTTATGTGCATATTTGTATTTTTTTAATTACTGCAAAGCATTGAAGAAATTAGAGCACCATATTTCCGACGATTTTATCAAAACACTCCGGATAAAAATTGAATCGAAGTTTATTTTCCAAGCTGTAATTTTTGACATCAAATCCCCATCACACTTAAGCTAGCAGACGTTAAGAGAGCATCAATCAAAACTGTAGCCCTATAAAGTCCCCACCCGCGGCTAGTGTAATTAATATCCCGAACACAGAGTTAAAGGACCATTCCGCCTTGTGACCTTGATTAATCAAAGTCGCCACAAAAGTGATCAAGTTAATCAAAGCGCAAAACACAAGTGTAAAATTACCAATATTTAAGGGGAGAGACGAAACAGAAAATGACGAAGGAACTGGTGAAAAATGAGCTGAAATTACAGCGGCATAATGTCTACGTTCGATGAACAATTTGTTGTAGTTTACCGTTCCACTCTGTTGATTTAGTCACGTGGTGCGATGGTGCTGCACGCTTTTCCTTTAGATTAATCAGCAGGAATTTGCATGCTAATCATGACTGCCTGTCGCAAAGTCATTAAAACTATATTGCCTTCATTTAACAATAATAACAATTTGTATAACATTTTGTAACGGTTTGATGTCGCCCTATGATAACCATAGTAACACAATGGGCGCCTGTCACGCGACGTCGTCACGAAACATGTTCCTTTACTGAGCCTTTTGTTATGTCCATGTAAAGGAGATGTTAATGGTGTTATAATATACTTTCACGCTGACTTAATGGGCCCTAATTGAAAACCAGTTTTCTATTGTTTTGACTTGATAATGTGTGTGGCACGGCCATCCCGCAATCTGTTGAGGAATTAAATGATGGAAACGTTTTATAATTTGTGAAATGTTTGTAAGATATTACACTGTATACATTATTGATTTGAGAATTTAATGTTTTAGATCGCCATTAAACTGTCCATGTCTTAGATTTGATGGTAAAAAGGTCTGCTTCAAAATTTGTATGACTAATTTTTATCATTAACATCGTATTTCATTATAAAGATATAACCACAACAAGGATATTTTAATTCAATTCATGTTCGTTCCCGTCATGGGCAGTCTTTTCTTTTTCTTTTTATTTGCTTACTTGAATTTCTTAATAAACGTTTTAGATCACTCTTGAATCTCAGCATGTATCATGTATATGTAATTACATGTATTTCTTTATGTAATATTGTTAGTTACCATAAAATGAAACACGTTAAAGCGTAGTTCATACATTTGTGTCACTTATAAATGTGATTATAGAAATATCATCTATAACAACAAGTACACCATATCTTTTCTCCTCTATATTTTCTCATTAAGAGATGAAAATTAAGTTTTACAATAAAAATATAAAACATGAATTAAAAAGCAGATTAAAAAATGTTCGCGTTCGCATCAATGAGTTTTTGTTGCTGGTAAAAAAAATTAGGATATTTTTTCACACCAAAACGCAATTGCTTTATAGTACTTTAATATACGTGTATTTTATTAAGTATATAAAGTATCATTTTAATCACATATTTTTGAAAACGCAAACTAATTAATTAATTTTAAATTGATATTATTTGTTCGTGGCAAAAAAATGGATAATCACATATAATTTCTAAAATAAAAAGCTATTGTTGAAAATAACAGAAGACATACATAATAGATTGATCCACATCAGTAAGAAAAATATAATTGAACTTGTTCAATAATAACAACATTTTATTAATGCAAAGAATATATAAAAGTATATTAAGTTATAATTATATTAAGACATTTATCTGATTGCATTCAGAAGTAATGATAATAATAATAATAATAATAATAATAATGATAAAAAAATAATAATAATAGTAACAACAGCAGCAGCAACAACAACAACAACAACTACAATAATAGTAAGTCAATAAAAAATCTATCAAAATTAATGACCACTACTGATTATTTTAACCTTTTTTTCATTACTTATTACTTCAGTTTCTGAAAATTTGTAGTTTCTGAAAATTTGTAAAGATTTTAATATATTTATGTCACCGCCCACAAGTCTAGAGTATAGCTTCGCCAGCTTTCACGCCTGTGTCTCTTCAGTTGGGTTGTACCATTTGGAATTATATGACATTGATTGATAATTCTACATGTATAAAAATGGAGAAAAATGAAAAATATACAATTCATTCGATGCTGCTTGCAACAACTAACAGAGATGGAAAGAGATAACTTCCCAAATTAAGACGTATAAATATCTAAATAACATTTATTTTGAATTTCATAAATATGTAGTTTAAAGTTGTTATATACTTAATGTAATTGTTTTATCTCGTTAAACACGTCAGTAACGTTTTAATTTGAATATTTTGACTTCGTTGTAAAGTACAATACGGATGTTAACTTTCCATACGTGTCTTACCTACATACTAGTATACATATACCTATATTTATCAAAATCTCAGTGGACAAGATTGAGTGTGATTTGTTAAGGCATCATTGCGACAGAGACTTCAGTGAACATTCCGTCTGATTAATTATTCAGGGAAAGAACGGGGATTTATTCATCACAGAAAATACTTTAATCAGTTTCTTCGCTACTCTCGGCAAAACGACTTCGTACTTGACAAATTACACGTCATTTGGTTCCCCCTTAATTGGAAATTTATTAAATAAAATTTTAGCGAGCGTCCCACGGCACGATACCGTCGATCATGCGCTTCTACCCAGTCTTTCTGTGATCGCCCTTTTATGATTGTGCGCAGTTGTGGATCAGGGCTTGGAATCTCCGCAATGAATACAAATGTAATCCATGCCAAATAAATTCAATTATCTCCGTATAAAGCCTGATATCAATATGCGCCAGTGAAAAATTCTTGTTTGGGGAAGGTACGTCTGATATTCTTTAAACTTGTTACGGCACCCATGGGTATGAATGGAGTTAACGAAAGAATATTGGCAAGCAGTAATCGATAGAGAACTAAATTAAAATATACGCTCTAGATAAAATTTCTAATACATACACTAACACATGCAGGTTCTCTAGTATTATGGGAATATCAATTTGAAATGAGATGTCTTGGAGACCTTTAATGTCAAAATAAAATTTCATATCACAACTATTAAAGTTCCTAGTGAAAACATTCAAAATTCCTTGAAATAATTGATATATATGTATATAACTTGCAGGTATTGTTTTTACAGAATAAGTTTGAAAAAATCAAAGTTTGATTATTTTCATAAAGTTATAAATTCTTGCTCAAGCTTCTATACTGTGATGAAGGTTAAAGAAACACCCAGTCATTGCAGTTACTCTATATTGTTCTTGAGATTTCTTTGTAATTTGCATTTTAATTTTAGGAAACTAATCAGACTAATGTTTGTAATTATCAAGAAAGGCTACAATAATTTTGAAATATTTTAATGGATTTTTATTTAACTCTGTTATTATTATTTTAAGTCATTTCTATGTCTGCAATTGTTTGACCGTAAATATGATACATTATATATGTTTTTAATAAACACATGAGAGGAGACCAACATGAAAGGGCACAGAAAATATTTCAAATTGTATAAATTGCCGGAATATTCATATCATGAAAGAGTTAAAATTGTGTTTGATCAACACCCGCAAAGTGCAATTTGAATGCTTGTAGTGCAACTACCAATCATATGTTACAAATTTATATATCTTACCTGATTCTATTGATAGATGATTGATTGAGTCATTCTCCTCAGATTAACAATGAACATATCTTAATTTAACGTTCTGTAGGCATCATAAAAAAAGAATACAATATTTCCTCTGAAGATAATGACAAACCTGTGTTTTATATTGTTTTAATAATGGACTTAGGGTATGTTAAATGCTTAACACATAAAGAACATAGCGTTGAATGTGAATATATATATTCTTTATTTGTGTCTCATTCATACATAACAACATCAAAACATTATTGTACAAAATAAAATGTGTTTGTGTACGGCCATTCTAATCAGAATTATAAGAGACTGTACAACAGTAGCAAAACTAAAACTTAGTGTCTTCCATACATAAAAATATCATGAAAAAAGCAAAACAAAAAGAAAAAAAAACAATAATAGTTTAGCTATATATTTTGCCATTGAATACCATTCCGGAAACTGTTACAAAACATCAAAAAAATAAAATAGTTAATATGAAAATAAATGAAAATGTTATTCTTGCTAAGTGGGCCCATTTTACTCAGGTGAAAGATATACAAAATATATTAACGCTATTAATTTGATATTCTTGACAAAAGGAGACGTTTTAGGGTCCTTTAAGATCTGATAAATAAATATTTCTTGGACTATTTACAAGTTGAAATGGTTTTGTGTTTAAATATATTCAATAATGTGGATTTATAATATACAAAACATACAATTATTTGAAAAAAAAGTGTATGTTTTAACCGTCTGCTTTACATAGACCTGTCAGAAAATTACTGTTTTGTCAATTTTTGACAACAAACATACTAATCAAAAGACAGAATTTTACAAAATATAACCTTAACAAAATATACCAGTCAATAATTAACCTTTGTTTTACGCATTTATACAGTCTGGCAAACATACGAACTGATTCGAGTTTGGACACATTTTTGCCAAAACATTAGATATAACCAATTTATTGTGTAAGAATTAAACATTTGCCAACAAAATCTGGCAGCTTCAGATTGATGAAAAAAAAGTCTAACAATTATTTGTCTGTAAGATTTTTTTAAAGTTTTCTTGTATTTTATATGTATCATTGTGGTGTATTCCTCACTTAAAGTGTTAGTATTAGTTTGATCTTAACAAAATTCTTAATGACACAGTTTATATTTGTACATCGTCCATATCATATACCAAATTTAATAAAAAAACAAAACAAACAACTGCAAGAATGTAATTTGAAATATCTAATCTTATCGTTTTGATAACATACATATAAAACCAAGATTTAAAGCGTACGAATGATAATAATTCTATATTTAATGTGCATTAAATGTTTACTTTTATAATACTTTATATCAAACGTTATAACATATAAAATATGAACAATAAAAAAAACTAATGTTCATACAAGTAGAGTGCAAATGGATTCATTGAATGTTTTCAACACGTGAATTTTTCAATTGCGTGTGTTGCCAAGAGAACACTGAATACCCAAAACAAAGACAATAATATCTGCAAGTATATCTAAGACTAAGAATTTTGAAGATGATATTCAAGGTAAAAAAGAGAGAAATATTTACTGGCTAACTGATGGCGATTAGCATAATTTCCTTAAGTGGAAAGGAATACGACGCAAATTGGCGAATCCAAACAAAACGTCAGTCCATATAACCCTCAAAAAGTAGTGTTATCTCAGGAAACCGCTTTCCAAGCTTTTCATTTTTCAAGATATACGACATACAATACAGATCAATAGTAATTATGGAAGAAGCGATTCATTACAAATCGTTGATGCGGATTCGATTCCACCGGGATGCCATTACGTCCCATTTTCGATCTTCCGCGAGACATTGACAAACTCCAGACCTCTGTGTAAAGGATCGTGTTTTCTATAGGTTGCCCTCTCTTTCCATTGTTCCAATTTTATGCCAGCTAACTCGCTGGAACAGACAAAATGTAGGAAAATTATTAGATAAATATTTAGATAAATAGATGTAAAAGATTGACCGTTTAGTATCGACCAACTGAAGACGATAATGGGTTGTCTGGACTTCCGTATAATTTGCCATCCCGTTGGTAGGCTTTCTAGATTAGTACAAAGTCTATTCTTTTTTCTTTTCCTATGCCAATAATCCATACTCGGAAAAGAAGTCCTTAATTTGGTAAAGTTTATTTATCCGAACTTCTGAGTATATTCAGAAGTTATTGTTTAAATGGTATTTAATTGACAGAATGTCATGTCATGTTTTTGATGTCACAATCGATAAGATGTCCCTACTGGCAAGAGATCAATGAGCGATATCTGCTACACGAGTTAACTGCTATTTAATACAACGAGATGGGACTATTTAACAGTAAAATGAGTAATTTAAAATCTATGATAGGAACGACAACATTTGAGTCAAATGCTGCTCGGAAGAAGAGCCACTTTTTATGAGTAGAATTACATGAGGAAACCAGTACAAAACAAGATATAAATCACCGCTTCATTCAGTTTGATGAAAACACGACACTTTAACATTGAATAGAAGATATGGCAAATCAAATTACAAAGCAATTAAGCAATTATAATAAGAAAACAATTTAGGAAAATTTGATCTGTTACACGCTATTAAAATCATTTCATTTCAAAAATCATTTATGAAATGAACTGTCTAGATTATATTAGATATTAGATGCACACAAACATTCAATGAAAATGTAAATTAACTTTCTTTTGTTTTTGTTACAAATTTCCCGTTTTTCATTCTCATTGATATGAAATATGTGTCTAATTTTATAACATGTTCACACTTTTATAAAGTCTATGATATCTAATTTTAAAACATGTTTGCTCAAACTTTTATAAAGTCTATGATATCTAATTTTATAACATGTGCACACTTTTATAAAGTCTATGATATCTAATTTTATAACATGTTTGCTCACACTTTTATAAAGTTTATAATATCTAATTTTATAAAATGATCAAAATTTTGTAAAGTCTATGATATCTAATTTTATAACTTGTTCACACTTCTATAAAGTGAATGGAATGATATCTAATTTTATAAAATTCACACTTCTTATAAAGTCTAATTTGTATAATTTGAAATAAAAAATTATAATTGGAAATTACATGTTATAAAAAATAATGGAAAGTATAGAAGATGAATTGCTCATTTCTTTCCTTGTATTATTTTCTGTACTTTGATAACATCGTTAAATATATGTAGGGAAATATCTTAACAGATTTTGTAAAAGGGAACTATTACTTTAAAATTAAAATTGACAATCAAACATACCTATTCGTTTATATGTTAATGTGGCTTGCTTTGTATCATCCTAATATATGAATGCTGAAATAACATTAGCCTGTTTTTAATGTGATTTTCACTTACTTAAGGGTACTGCCGCATAACTGATCAAGGTCTAATTATACATCAACAGCCCGTTTTGAAAAGGAATACGGGAAAATGTCAATCGACCAATAATAATTAATAAACATTTTTTTAAAAATACTAAGTAAATTAAATTTAATTAATTTTTTAAAATTTAATAAAAATTATTTTAAATAAATTTTATTAATTAATATATTTTAATTATCATAAGGCAATGTCGGGTTTAATTTAAATTTCAAGCAAAATATAGGTGAAAATCACATATTTTATTACCTTTAAATTTTTTATACAAAGACGGAATTTAAGTGTATGAGGAAGACATATTTGAAAATAAGCAACGGCTCAAAGTTGTACCCGTCGTTTAATTCGTATATTGTGTTATTTTCCAGGTTTATCATACAAGATGTACCAGCACAGTCACGAGAACGGCATCAGTCCCGAAAAACGAAAACAAAGGCGTATCAGGACAACATTTACCAGTGCTCAACTTAAAGAGCTGGAAAAAGCTTTCTCAGAGACGCATTACCCAGATATATATACGCGAGAAGAAATAGCCATGCGCACTGATCTCACTGAAGCCAGGGTTCAGGTATACATACACTAGATATGAACCGCGCTATATTAAGATGAGAAAAAGAAGTTTTCTAATTTGGCGTTTACGTTTAATGTCATAAATACTCTCTATATCAAATTGGTCTGACTAAAAATAGTAGTTTTATGATTTTTATTAGATATATTACATCAATAGTAAATAAGATATCAAGTTACAGTTGTTTGCGGTTTTTGGGAATTAAATTTTAGTTTTTACATCATAACAATTATATATATTCAACCGTTCTATAGAAATGTTTTCTTCTTCTGAAACTCATTTTATCCACGAAATACTAGACAAATGTTAATGATGATATTATCTATTTAACAGATATAACAACACCAAATATATACAAGCAACATTCTGTTTCAAAAGTTTATACAAAATATTCTTTATTATAAAGTGCATATATTTTTGTCACACATTTCAAAGTGTTTTGTGAATCAAGATTGAATCACTTTTCTGTTACACAGGTATGGTTTCAAAATCGACGCGCAAAGTTCCGTAAAATGGAAAGAGCCAAACAACAACAGCAAAGTCAGTCCCAGCCACAAAGTCCGCCAGTAAAACAGGAAAACAACACAGGGAATGGCAGCAGCAATAATAACAACAGCAACAATAGCAATAACAACAACAATAACAACAACAACATGAACAAAGAGAAATCGAAACCATTAGAGGACACTCAAGGTATAATAATAATAATAATAATAATATGTTATTATGGGGCGTCCGTAGCCGAGTGGTTAAGCTCGTTGACTTCAAACCACTTGCCCCTCACCGCTGTGGGTTCGAATCCCAACAGGGACTTTGGATTCTTTCATGTGAGGAAGCTATCCAGCTAGCTTACAGAACGTCAGTGGTTCTACTCAGGTGCACCTGAGGTCTTCCTCCACCAGTAAAGCTGGAACGTCGTCAAATGACCTATACTGTGTCGGTGTGACGTTAAACCCAAATCAAACAAAAAAAAATGTTGTTTTTGTTGTATGAGTAACCGAAAGACAATTTCGCCGCTGGCCAAACAAGATCAAGATGCTGTGCTTGTTTCGAGGTTCGAAAGTCAATTTAGTAATACTTTTTATTTTGATGACAGAACAGATTGAATTTACCAATGCTTACAATTGCTGTCCGTATACTAGTATTTTATGTCTTAAACTGTTTTAAACAACTTGTTCGTGTAAAGTGTACTTCTAACACCTTCCTTAAAAATTTAATTCTTTTATTCAAACCGTTTTTTTTAATTGACGGAGGAAATGGTATTTTAACCTTCTTTTCTTTGTTTCCAGCTAAATCACCAAACGAACCACCAAAATGGTCTAACCAACTCAATAACGCTAACAAGATGACGTCATCAATGTTGGGGGTACCAGCACTTCCGGGACCATATTCCAGTATCCTATCATCTTCTGTATCTGACTATCCTCAGAATGCAATGGACACAAAAATACCAATATCGGCGCCAATGTTTTAATATAAAATTCTCATTTCTTTACATGTAACGGAAACAAGTAATAAGGGAGACAAACGCGGTTGGAATGTTTTATTGAACAAAAGCGGTGTCTTGGGAACACAAGAGAGAACGCAAGAGAAAGTTGTAGGTTGTGAGCTTGAATGATCGGAATAACGGATTTGTTTCTACATCATATGAATTCAAAGACATCTTGGGAGAACTACAAAGTTGGAAACTGAAGACAGCCTAAGCATATATATTATTTTACACATGTATATGTCACATCTTTGCCGGCGTGAATTATTTCTTAGTATTCCATGAATTCTCAAAACTTCGACTGCTGACAGAGCTGTTTTGGTATAATGTTTATAATTTTCATTTTATTTGATATTATTGTTAAACCACTAGAAAATGCTGTAATTTACCATCTTATAAGAATGGTTAATTGTTCGTAAGTAACGAATACATCTTGAAACAAAGTGGAGGCTCGTGCTTATCTTCGGGGCTTTGTATTAATGTAATTTGATGTGACAAGACGTTTTTCGAGCACCAACATCGCAAAATACTGCATTTGTGATTGCATTAAAGAACTATCTTGTCAAAGATAGTTTGTCAGCTTTCTCCCCCATCTTACTGACAAACCTATCCCAAATTTATGCAACCGAGTAAAAACCAGAGTCAATTTTATACTGATCTTTAAAACTGTTGAAACCTAAATAATCATGACAAGACAAATAAAACAGAATATTCATTCCGACACTTTTACTATGTGCACCATACCGATGTTTCTCAATTTAAATGTAGAGTGAAGATATGTCATCGAACCTTGAACTTTTACAGAACACTGGAACAATAAAATACAGGGCAAAAACAAAAATTGTAAGACTGCTTGATCTGACTTAATGCATGTAAAATTAAGAATGTACTTTTGTATTTAATCTTTGAGGGTTGGTGCATCTTTGATAATAAAGAAAGCAAGGAATATAATTTTATCTAGTTCGATGCTGAGCAAAAAGAAAATGTAAAAAATCTTAACGTAAAGGAAGGATGGAAATAAAAATATATACTCGTACACGTACACATTCCGTGAAACATGCTCTTATTGCATAAGACAGTTAAGCAAGTACACTTTTTTGTATTTTATCCGGAGAGGTCTCTGTAGGCAATAATAATGTTTCTTTTTTAAATAAGCAAATTTCTGTTTATACTGCCATAGTGTTCATAAACGATCATATTCATATATTTTATTGGATTTTGTTGGTTGACAAAGGACCACTCGCTGACATGGTTGTCGTCAATTTTGGCCCATTAAACATCGCACCAGTTGAAAATAGTTCTGTCATTTAATATTTGTTCAAAGTTTTAATAGATAGATATAATTTATTGACGTATACATATTTGTACATAGTCACAATAAGAAACATGTAATACATAAATCATAAGTCATGGTACGATCATATTGAAAACAAACATTGTTAAACAAAAGTATATATGGAGAATGTTCTTAAATCCATATTTAAACAATACAAAGTTGGCATTACTCTTACTAAAAAAAAAAAAAGGCAAAAATGACTTTCATATATTTAATATGTAGTGAATCAACGATTAAAATTACATGATAAATACCATACTGTCGCTTTTTAATGAGCAAAATTATCATGCGCATACTGGTAAAAATAGTCTTTAAATGGTAAATATTAATAAGGTCATATCGACGCTTAGTAGCAAAGAATGATGTATTTAGCAAGTCCAATTAATTCGGATTTATTTTTTGACTTCAAAAGCTGCAAAAATTTAAACATACTCGGCCTTCTGTAAAATATGGCTTAATGAACTCCTACGTAATGCAGTATAACAATTGCAAATGATAATAAAATGAAATTCATCCTCAATTTCTTGAAGATTACATAATTCACATTTTCTTTCAGAACGTGGATTTCTATAGGACCATACCTCTCTGCCTCTATCTTTAATTTATGAGAAAGATAATCTAATACGAGATAAATTTTGTCGGTAGGAATTTAATGAATAAATTATCAAGATAAAATGCAGGTTCAAATATTGTCAATCAAATGTACATACAAATTAGACAAAAGTGGACTAGATTGAATGTCTGCATTTACCTTTTGTATAAAACA